>NC_091083.1:12727272-13030303 GCF_032405125.1 Capricornis sumatraensis
ATAAAGTGAATAAATTCTGGGGCTATATTAACAATAAGAGTCTGGCAATTATGTTAACAGCACCTTATTGGATATATAAAAATCCTCACCACACACATGCACAGTTATAACTCTGTGAGGTGATGGGTATGTTAATTAGCCTGATTGTGGTAGTCATTTTGCATTACATACATATATAAAGTAACTTGGCTGTACACCTTAAACTTACAAAGTATTAAATGCCAGTTATATCTCAGTAAAGCTGAAAATGAAAAAAAGCCCAAGGGTTTTCCTTAATAAGAAGCCATGACCTCATCCATCCTCCAGTTCCCAGCCCTAGAACTCCTAGGTTTCTATTCTGCCACCTCCAACTCCTTTTCCCTGGATACCCTGCTATAGGATTGTAACTCACTGCTAATAATGAAGAGGTACAGAATTACTGTTCTGACTGCTTGGGAGGTGGAAGACAGGAGAAATCCCTGTAGTAGAGAAGTATTTCTGGAACCCAGTCCAGAATTCCAAGCAAATACTCTTGGGATGAAGATAAAAATATCATCATGGTCTTGGATTCTTCTCCTGGCCTCATCAGGTGCCTGGCTTTGCCTGGATCTCTGTTCCCCTTGCCTGGATCTCTGTTCCCCATTCCAGTATCTGCCTTTCAGTCCTTTCCCCCAGGCCTCTGCTCTGCTGTGTGTGCCCAGGGTCTGGAGAACCCCTACCTCCCTGTCATCTGCTAGCTAACCAGCACAAGCAAGGGTGCTTTCCCTGACCTCCTCGATCAGACCAAACCTTCCTATCACCAGCACTCGTGGCACTATGTGACTCTCTTTCACAGTCCTCATTACAGCTGCAGCTTATGCTTATTGGGGTTTTATTTTATCAGGGTTAGCGTCTGGTTTTGCTCATCCCTAAGTCCCTAGCTCCCAGCACAGTGTCTGACAAATGTTTGAGAGTAAATTCTTGTTAAATGAATGCATGCATTTTCCTGTTTTGAAAAAAAAAAAAAAGCTCTGTGCTCTATATTTGCTATAAATCAAATCTCCTTGAGGTTTCCACACAACAGAATTAAAATGTATAATATTTTCTCGTTGAGAATATGAATTATAAGTACCAAAAAAATCAAACAGGAAATAACAGATCTTGAACATGGACAGCATAATAAGTTAGAGTCCTTATGTCTCATTCTAGCAATTTGTTTCTTCTTTTCTTAAAATACATGTAACCACACGAGTGTTTTTCTATTAATACTATAAAGAGCCAGGATTTGTTGTTTTGGTTGATCCTTCTTGTGGTTATCCTAGGGTAACATTTATGCAAATGGTCATCATTCCCCTTAGAGGATCATCCCTAAGATTGTAGGATTACTCAGAGCAGGTAAGTCAACTGTCTAATGACAGGTTGTTGACCCTCAGAATTTGTCTAAAAAGTCAGTCATCAGATGCACTAATTCATATTTTCATCCCTACTTTCAAACATAGCAGTTCACTAGTGTCTAGATTCTCAGTTACCAGTGAGCATACCTGTCCCCTCAATGTCTAGTATCAGTTCAGTTCAGTTGCTCAGTAATGTCCAACTCTTTGCGACCCCATGGACTGTAGTACGCCAGGCCTCCCTGTCCATCACCAACTCCCAAAGTTTACTCAAACTCATGTCCATTGAGTCAGTGATGCCATCCAACCATCTCATCCTCTGTTGGCCCCTTCTTTTCCCACCTTCAATCTTTCCCAGCATCAGGGTCTTTTCCTGTGAGTCAGTTCTTCACATCAGGTGGCCAAAGTATTTGAGTTTCAGTTTCAGCAACAGTCCTTCCAATGAATATTCAGGACTGATATTTCTTTTAGGATGGACTTGTTGGATCTCCTTGCAGTCCAAGGGACTCTCAAGAGTCGTCTCCAACACCACAGTTCAAAAGAATCAATTGTTCGTTGCTCAGCTTTCTTTATAGTCCAACTCTCACATTCATACATGACTACTGAAAAAACCATAGCCTTGACTAGATGGACCTTTGTTGGCAAATGATGTCTCTGCTTTTTAATATGCTTTCTAGGTTGGTCATAACTTTTCTTCCAAGGAGCAAGCATCTTTTAATTTCATGGTTGCAATCACCATCTGCAGTGATTTTGAAGCCCCCCAAAATAAAGTCAGTCACTGTTTCCACTGTTTCCCCATCTATTTCCCATGAAGTGATGGGACCAGATGCCATGATCTTAGTTTTCTGAATGTTGGCTTTTAAGCCCTTTTTCACTCTCCTCTTTCATTTTCATCAAGAGGCTCTTTAGTTCTTCTTTACTTTCTGCCATAAGGGTGGTGTCATCTGCATATCTGAGGTAATTGATATTTCTCCCGGCAATCTTAATTCCAGCTTGTGCTTCATCCAGCCCAGTGTTTCTCATGGTGTACTCTGAGTATAAGTTAAATAAGCAAGGTGCCAATATACAGCCTTGACGTATTCCTTTCCCTATTTAGAACCAGTCTGTTATTCCATGTCCAGTTCTAACTGTTGCTTCCTGACCTGCATATAGATTTCTCAAGAGGCAGATCAGGTGGTCTGGTATTCCCATCTCTTTAAGAATTTTCCAGAGTTTGTTGTGATCCACACAGTCAAATGCTTTGGCACAGTCAATAAAGCATAAGTAAAGTTTTCTGGAACTCTCTTGCTTTTTCTTTTTTTAATTTAAATTTATTTATTTTTATTGGAGGCTACTTACTTTACAATATTGTATTGGTTTTGTCATACATCAACATGAATCTGCCACGAGTGTACACGTGTTCCCCATCCTGAACCCCCCTGCCACCTCCCTCCCCATACCATCACTCTGGGTCATCCCAGTGCACCAGCCCCAAGCATCTTGTATCCTGCATAGAACCTGGACTAGCGATTTGTTTCTTATATGATATTATACATGTTTCAATGCCATTCTCTCAAATCATTCCACTCTCTCCTTCTCCCAGAGAGTCCAAAAGACTGTTCTATACATCTGTATCTCTTTTGCTGTCTCACATACAGGGTTATCGTTACCATCTTTCTAAATTCCATATATATGCATTAGTATACTATATTGGTGTTTTTCTTTTTGGCTTACTTCAATCTGTATAATAGGCTCCAGTTTCATCCACCTCATTAGAACTGATTCAAATGTATTCTTTTAATGGCTGAGTAATACTCCATTGTGTATATGTACCACAGCTTTCTTATCCATTCATCTGCTGATGGACATCTAGGTTGCTTCCATGTCCTGCTATTATAAACAGTGCTGTAATGAACATTGGGGTACACGTGTCTCTTTCAATGATCCAACAGATATTGGCAATTTGATCTCTGGTTCCTCTGCCTTTTCTAAATCCAGCCTGAACATCTGGAAGTCTACAGTTGAAGCCTGGCTTGGAGAATTTTGAGCATTACTTTGCTAGCGTGTGAGATGAGTGCAATTGTGTGGTAGTTTGAGCATTCTTTGGCATTGCCTTTCTTTGGGATTGGAGTGAAAACTGACCTTTTCCAGTCCTGTGGCCACTGCTGAGTTTTCCAAATTTGCTAGCATATTGAGTGCAGCCCTTTCACAGCATCATCTTTCAGGATTTGAAATAGCTCCACTGGAATGCCATCACCTCCACTAGCTTTGTTCGTAGTAATGCTTTCTAAGTCCCACTTGACTTCACATTCCAGGATGTCTGGGTCTAGATGAGTGATCACACCATTGTGATTATCCGGGTCGTGAAGATCTTTTCTGTACAGTTCTTCCATGTATTCTTGCCACCTCTTCTTAATATCTTCTGCTTCTGTTAGGTCCAGACCATTTCTGTCCTTTATTGAGCCCATCTTTGCATGAAATGTTCCCTTGGTATCTCTAATTTTCTTGAAGAGATCTCTAGTCTTTCCCATTCTGTTGTTTTCCTCTATTTCTTTGCACTGATCACTGAGGAAAGCTTTCTTACCTGTCCTTGCTATTCTTTGGAACTCTGCATTCCAGTGGGTATATCTTTCCTTTTCTCCTTTGCCTTTCACTAGTCTGTCTAGTATGGAACATGGAACATGTTCCGTGTCTAGTATATCTGGTATGGAACATGGCAAATGAATACCCATGACAATGAAGTGAATCACACAGATCCCCACTTTGCTTTGGGTAATAACTTATTGGAAGATTTATGATCACCACCCCAGGCTTTAGAGGACTAGTGAAAAAATATGGCTAGAGTATCTGAACACGTATATTGCACTAATGTTACCAAAGAGAATGGGAGATTGAGGGACATTTTAAAATGTTGTGCCTTTACCATTAAAGTAATACATGCACAAAGCAAAAAAAAAACAATAAAGCCATATAAAAGGTCATCAAGTTAAAAAAAAAATCTCTCCTCATGTAAAACTGCTAATATCACTCTTGAGAGGCAGCCATTATTGAATTCCTTGTGCGTTTTCCAAAAAAAAAAAAAAAATTCACTGAATATAAAACCTATAAATGTAACCAAATTTATCAGTCTTTTTCTTCATATTGATAGCTTCCAACTTAGGAAGGCCTTCCCATTTCAAGACAGTTTTAAATATTCTCCCCGACTTTCTTCTAGTGAGCTTGCTATGTTTCAAACACACAAACATTTGTAGGTTAAACCATCTCTTTCTATATATGTTTGTGTACATACATAAATATCACACATACACATGCATACACCACATACATATATAGATATACATTTATACATAGGTACATATGCACTATATAGCACATGCACTACGTAGCATATGTGTGTGCATACAGATATGCCTCTGTGTATGAACATGTGGATATATATATGTGCATATACATATAATAAAGTCCTTATATGCTTAAGTTATTGAGTGAGTAGTATGTATTTTAATATAAAAAGTATAATTACATATTTGTACCTATGTGTGTGTACTGATTTAAGGAAAAGTATGAATTACTCAAAGATTACTCAAAGATGACTTTAAACAACCATCTATTTAATTATTTCTCATTTCTTTCATAAACAATTCCTAGCCTTTTAAATTTCTCTCAAATTGATAACTTCAAGGTAATACTTTTCCAATATTATTGTTTATATTTCATAATACTTATATATTTCTCTATGTGTGCATATATAGAGACACAGATATATTATAATAGATAATAGAAAATATATCACTTATTGTGTGTGTCTGTGCTCTTTTGTATGGATGTGAGAAAAGTAGTAAGTGTGCATCTATATCTCAAGCAGTTTTATTATAGCCACTAGGAAATTTTAGGGTAAGGTTTTCTTTTTTAATCTTCTTGTCATTGAATAATTGTGTTCATCTGTTCTTTACAAGACAGTGACACTGAGATTTTTCCACGGAAACAAGATACATTTGCCTACCCCTGCCCCTTCAAATGAGCAAATCATGTAATGAAGAATAAATTAATAGTGCGACCCTTCACAAATTGTAGTTCAAGTGTTTCTGAGGTACGGTGAGATTCCTTAGAATTATAAATGTTGATGTCAGTTTGGTGACAATTTTCTACACGTGTGATTGAGTCCATTTCATTCACCATCTGAAAGCATATCTGATTATGAGATACATTGGGCTTGACAATTAAAGACATTTCCTCATTTACTGACTTCCCTAGTGGCTCAGAATCTGCCCACAATGCAGGAGACCCGGCTTTGATCACTGGGTTGGGAAGATCCCCTGGAGAAGGAAATGGCAACCAACTCCAGTACTCTTACCTGAAGAATCCCATGGACAGAGGAGCCAGGCAGGCTACAGTCCATGGGATCTCAAAGAGTCGGACACAACTGTGCAACATTTTTTGTTCCCCTTGGGACAATTTTTAAGTAGCCGTGGGTTAGCTCTTCCATGAGGAAGTAAGTCACAAATTATTGTGTGATCGTTATCGACATGCAATTGCATATTGTCTTTTGGAACTAAAAGGGAAAAAGTGATGGCACGCCTGCCGTGTGTCCACCGTTATTAGCATGCTGGAAACATTTCAGAGGGCACTGGAGATACTGCTTCCCTTGGGGCATTTTCGGGGTGAAATATGGAATGGACTCTTTCACACCTTTCATTTGTGCTGCTAAGACTGAAATCAGAAGTATAAAGCATTTTAAATCAACAGAATAAAAAGCACATCTCAGAGTAGCTTTCCTTCCTATGGTGCTTGCCAAAAATGCCAGGCCAGGCCAGGCAAGTAAATTAATAAAATGAGTCACCTTGACCCCTTCCTCATCTTTAAAACTCACTTGAACATGGGTTCCTTCCCTCCCAGTCTACATCTGCTGTGCTCTAGGGCTGTCAGCCCTGCAGCAAGGCCCTCGTCTGCCAAGCAGTCAGAAAAGACCAGCTGTAATTGGCAATCCATTTCTCCATTTCCATTGTACAGCCATCCCTGACAAATTAATCACAATCAAATGTTGGCTGCAGCGAGGGGCACCCTACGCAGCAGGGAAGAAAAATGAGGCCTCACGCTGGTCTGACAGCCGAATCTTTCAACTCACCCCGTTAGACTGAAGGAAGGGACACTGTGGTTTGCCTGTCATCACCACCCATAAACAAACCACTCCGAGCTGCTCGAAATTTGGCTGATCTGAGCAGGGCTTCCTCAGGTCCGCCAGGGACCTGACCAATCTGTGCTGCAGGGATGAGGGTAGAGTTTCATCCTGCTGAGGAAGAGGCTCTGGGCAGTGGCATATGAGATTGCCCATGGGAACCCTGGAAAGGGATGCTGTGTCTGACTGTCTGGAAATTGGCCGAGGTCCATTGTAAGCTCCAAATGAGAGTGTCTATCTATGCTTGCTGCTTGTCTATGGTCCATTCATCTGCTGGGGAGGGAGGTATCTAGCCCTTTCCACTCATTACAGTTCACTTACCAGGCAATTTTCTCTTCAACATTTAACCATGAAACTGAAAATACCTTTAAAAATGTTCTTCATCTCTCTCCCCAGTCCCTCTAATAAATTTCATAAGCTTTACCCTTAGGAAATTTTCTCAGTCCATCACTCAGGCCAAATTTGTCTTATTTTAGATGTAATCCTAACAAATACTTTCTTGGACTAGAGTAATTTAAAGAAGGTTGGAAGATCCTAAGAGGAAGATGCTGACAATAAGAAGTGGCATAATAGTAAAAGATAAACAAAAAGTCAATTTTCTTTCCCTGCCCTGCAGTATAGCCAAAAGAAAAATCATATTTTGGAGTGCTCATTCTTTGTAAAAGACAGCCAATCTATGTGATGGAATGTTTCTGATGTTATCCATCCTAAGTTTAAGAGTCTATTCTTCTGTGTCCCTTCTGAAATACTCAAGATGCTCAAATTGAATCAAGCAAGAGTAATAATGTTCTTGTAACTATGGACAGTGGCATTCACAGCTGTGACATGTAGCTTTCACAAAAGAGGGGTCAGGGTCTTATAGGTTGGTAGTGGAATGTATTAAGTCCTAGGAAAACTGATCACTGTTCAGACCATATGCTTGTATTGCATCATTTTCTCTAAATTTTCCATTTTGCCTCTTCCTGACAACTGAGTAGAAATAAGATATACTTAAAATGTGGAGTTTTATTACTTTTTAAAGCCAGGTTTAAAACATTTCATCTCTAGTACTAACTTTAAAAAAAGCCACATTTTTCCATATGTATTTAAGACTAGAGATTCTATTCATTAACTCAGGTAATAAAAAACAATGGAGATTTTTTTGAGGTCCAAATTATAGCCAAGAATTTCCCAGTACCAACCTGAAGGTGTAGAATCCAGACCATGACCACAGCATCCAGGCGCTGCTGTGTGATTTTTTTTCCTCAGAGGTACACGATTTGAAATTTTTCTGATGATTAGCTTCTTTTGGCAGGAAAAAAAAAAAAATCACATGGGAAAAGATGTAAATCAATTGCTATTTCTCCCTTTCTCTCTCTGAGAAAGATATATTATAATTTTCTAAACCTACCTCTGCTGCTGCTGCTAAATTGCTTCAGTCGTATCCGACTCTGTGCGACTCCATAGATGGCAGCCCACTAGGCTTCTCTGTCCCTGGGATTCTCCAGGCAAGAATACTGGAGTGGATTACCATTTCCTTCTCTGATGCATGAAAGTGAAAAGTGAAAGTGAAGTCGCTCAGTAGTGCCTGACTCTTTGCAACCCCATGGACTGCAGCCTAGCAGGCTCCTCCGTCCATGGGATTTTCCAGGCAAGAGTATCGGAGTGGGTTGCCATGGCCTTCTCTGAACCTACCCCAGTGACCTGAAAATCCCAGTGCTTATTGAATCACAGCTCATTAGTTGAACCTCTCCCCCTTCCCCACACCCAGGCCTCTCAGTTCAGTTCATTTCAGTTGCTCAGTCATGTCCGACTCTTTGTGACCCCATGAATCAAGCACGCCAGGCCTCCCTGTCCATCACCTACTCCTGGAGTTCACTCAGACTCACGTCCATCGAGTCCGTGATGCCATCCAGCCATCTCATCCTGGGTCACCCCCTTCTCCTCCTGCCCCCAATCCCTCCCAGCATCAGAGTCTTTTCCAATGAATCAACTCTTCGCATGAGGTGGCCAAAGTATTGGAGTTTCAGCTTTAGCATCAATCCTTGCAAAGAAATCCCAGGGCTGATCTCCTTTAGAATGGACTGGTTGGATCTCCTTGCAGTCCAAGGGACTCTCAAGAGTTTTCTCCAACACCACACTTTAAAAGCTTCAATTCTTCAGCGCTCAGCTTTCTTCACAGTCCAACCCTCACATCCATACATGACCACTGGAAAAACCATAGCCTTGACTAGACGGACCTTTGTTGGCAAAGTAATGTCTCTGCTTTTGAATATGCTATCTAGGTTGGTCATAACTTTTCTTCCAAGGAGTGTCTTTTAATTTCATGGCTGCAATCACCATCTGCAGTAATTTTTGGAGCCCAAAAAAATAAAATCTGACACTGTTTCCACTGTTTCCCCATCTATTTCCCATGAAGTGATGGGACTGGATGCCATGATCTTCGTTTTCTGAATGTTGAGCTTTAAGCCAACTTTTTCACTCTCCTCTTTCACTTTCATCAAGAGGCTTTTTAGTTCCTCTTCATTTTCTACCATAAGGGTGGTGTCATCTGCATATCTGAGGTTATTGATATTTCTCCCAGCAATCTTGATTCCAGCTTGTGTTTTTTCCAGTCCAGCGTTTCTCATGATGTACTCTGCATAGAAGTTGAATAAGCAGGGTGACAATATACAGCCTTGATGTACTCGTTTTCCTATTTGGAACCAGTCTGTTGTTCCATGTCCAGTTCTAACTGTTGCTTCCTGACCTGCATACAGATTTCTCAAGAGGCAGGTCAGGTGGTCTGGTATTCCCATCTCTTTCAGAATTTTCCACAGTTGATTGTGATCCACACAGTCAAAGGCTTTGGCATAGTCAATAAAGCAGAAATATATGTTTTTCTGGAACTCTCTTGCTTTTTCCATGATCCAGCGGATGTTGGCAATTTGATCTCTGGTTCCTCTGCCTTTTCTAAACCACCTTGAACATCAGGAAGTTCACAGTTCACATATTGTTGAAGCCTGGCTTGGAGAATTTTGAGCATTACTTTACTAGCATGTGAGATGAGTGCAATTGTGCGGTAGTTTGAGCATTTTGGGCGTTGCCTTTCTTTGGGATTGGGATGAAAACTGACCTTTTCCAGTCCTGTGGCCACTGCTGAGTTTTCCAAATTTGCTAGCATATTGCGTGCAGCCCTTTCACAGCATCATCTTTCAGGATTTGAAATAGCTCCACTGGAATGCCATCACCTCCACTAGCTTTGTTCGTAGTGATGCTTTCTAAGTCCCACTTGACTTCACATTCCAGGATGTCTGGCTCTAGATGAGTGATCACTCCATTGTGATTATCCGGGTTGTGAAGATCTTTTCTGTACAGTTCTTCCGTATATTCTTGCCACCTCTTCTTAATATCTTCTGCTTCTGTTAGGTCCATACCATCTTTGTCCTTTATGGAGCCCATCTTTGCATGAAATGTTCCCTTGGTATCTCTAATTTTCTTGAAGAGATCTCTAGTCTTTCTCATTCTGTTTTTTTCCTCTATTTCTTTGCATTGATCGCTGAAGAAGGCTTTCTTGTCTCTTCTAGCTATTCTTTGGAACTCTGCATTCAGATGCTTATATCTTTCCTTTTCTCCTTTGCTTTTCTCTTCTCTTCTTTTCACAGCTCTTTGTAAGGCCTCCCCAGACAGCTATTTTGCTTTTTTGCATTTCTTTTCCATGGGGATGGTCTTGATCCCTGTCTCCTATACAATGTCATGAACCTCATTCCATAGTTCATCAGCCACTCTATCTATCAGATCTAGGCCCTTAAATCTATTTCTCACTCCACTGTATAATCATAAGGGATTTGATTTAGGTCATACCTAAATGGTCTAGCGGTTTCCCCTACTTTCTTCAATTTAAGTCTGAAGTTGGCAATAAGGAGTTCATGATCTATTTTACCAGGAAGTACAGGGGTTCCCTGGTGGCTCAGATGGTAGAGAACCTGCCTGCAGTGTAGGAGACATGGGTTTGATCCTGGTTCGGGAAGATTCCCTGCAGAAGGGAATGGCAACCCACTCCAATATTCTTGCCCAGCAAATTCCATGGACAGAGGAGCCTGGTAGGCTACTGTCCACAGGGTCACAAAGAGTCAGACATGATTGAGCAACTGACACTTCACAACTAATTTAGCCATTCCAAACACTGAGTTATTTGTGTTGTTCCTAAAAATGTTTATATCATGTTGCATATTACGGTTTAGGTTAAAATGGTTCTACACCAACTGAACTGACATTTACCTTAAAGTTAATAATGTTGCCTACTATCTCTTGGTTACCTATAATTGTTCCTGATATACTATGCATCATTTCTAATCCTCACAAAAGTCTTGATAGATCAGTACAACTATCCCCAGTATACAGATGAGGGATCTGAGATTCTGTGAGTTTAGTAACTGACTTAGGAAAAAACAGAGTTGAGACCCTAACTCAGCCTTATTCTTCAGGGGTGCACCTGAAAGCAGTCCTTGCTTCTCTGTGTTAAAGGGCAGTGCTCAGAGAAACATCCTTCTGTTCTACTGAAAGAGGGGTCATGATTTGGGAGGCGGTGTCTACGATTATACAATGTATAATGAACATTCACCAAAGGCCTCAAGTCTGTCCAGCAAGCCTTTGGTTTGAAGAATCCAAATTTTGCTTTCTTGGTTGTATCACAGTCTCTCTAGTTATCTCATTGGCTGAGGCACTTGAAGACCCAATATTGGGAAATCCATAAGCAACCCTAATGGTTGTGCTAGAAGCTAGATGTTAGACGTACAGTCATTGGCTCTTCTAACGTTGACCTGTGTCTCCTGCATAATCTCAGCTTTATGCACAAGGCCATTGCTCTGGTTTGACAATTAATTTTGGGTTTCTGGAGAATGTTGAGCAGTTGGGAGGGCATGTCCCTAGCCAATTGCCAGTATAGGGTATGAGCATTAGGTGAAGTTGTCATTTGACAAACAGTTATTGCCAAAGCCTTTTAATCATTTTTGTGTGCTTTAATTATCAGGTGTTTGTTCAGCTGTATCTTTAATAAGAACAGTATTATTAGTTTAATCATTTTTAAAGCATTCTTAGCTGCAGGTTGTAAGCATCTTTGTCAGTTTTCAATGGTGAGATGCCTAAATCACTCTATCTTCCTTCCTTACAACCTTCCCTAACACTGTTCTTTCCATCCTCTCTCCCTAACAAGTGTTATTAATATTTTCTTTTCCTTCAACACATACATGCATGTGTGTGCACACACACATGTACACACACACAGACACTTACTATGCCACTGTTTGTTGAATGTCTACATTTTTCTAAGTGTTTCTAACTTAGGAAAATTGATGAATTGTTATGAAGATCTCTCTCTTTTAAGTCTTATCTGTCCATCAGACATGATTGTGTATGTAGGTGTTTGTACATATATTAGTCATATTTGCATGTATATGCATATATACACAAGGGACTTCCCTGGTAACTCAGACAGTAAAGAATCTGCCAGCAATGCAAGAGACCCAGGAGACCTGGGTTTGATCCCTGGGTTGGGAAGGTCCCCTGGAAAAGGAAATGGGAGCCCACTCCAGTATTCTTGCCTGGAGGATTCCATGGACAGAGGAGCCTGGTGGGCTACAGTCCATGGGGTCACAAAGAGTCAGACATGGCTGAGCACCTAACAGTATACTATGCACACACAAACACACATATATATGCATATATGTAGTTATATGTACATACACACGAATATTTATCATATATATTTTAAAGATTTATCTTTCCCATTTCCTGGGAAGCAGTCTAACATTTCAAACCAAGGCCCCATCCCTATATAGAAATACTTTGAGCTGTGGCGGTGACCTTTCATGGATAAGAAATGATTATTAACAGTGATGGTGGTTACTTACCAAGGATTTACCTTGTGCCTTCTGCCTGGTAATGGGTCAGTTGCTCTGTGTATCTTAATCCATCTCATGCTCAGAACAATCTGTGGGATAAGTGCTCTTACTGTTACAGATGAAGAAATTCAGATCACCTGAACCACTGGCTCAAGTTCATACAGAGACCACCACAGTCAAAACAGTAACTAAATCCAGGAATTCTGACTTCAGATTGTCCTCACTTAACAAACAGCAAGGATGACATCCTTATGGTGTTTAGGGGCTTTCTTCTTGTGCATTTTCTTAGCCATTTAGCTTCCTGGTAGTAGAGGAATATTTCACCAGTCACCAAATGGGCCCATTTAATAGAAAATTAGTACTAAGCACTGCTTTCACACCAGTGATTATGTGGATAATGAGTATACATATTGGTCCCCCTTCTGTCATCTGATTTAATGGAAATTCTAGTCGGTGTCAGCTTGTACAGTGATTTTAGAGACTGATTAATGAGTCGTCACTGTTTTAAATTGGTTATAGGTAATCAGAGGCAGGAATAAAAGTATCTTAGCATCTGAGCAACCCAGAACATTCAACAGGTGATAAATGAAACCATGAGAACCCTTCAGATGTGTTATTTATGTACATACCCTTGGGTAACTGCACTTACTATAAACCATACAAAGCTATCTTTACCCCAAATACTGATGGGTTTATATTTAAGAATTCTTCTTGGGAAATATCATAAGACTTTGAGCAAATAACTGTCAGGCCTGTCAAAATCTTTTTATAAAGGGCAGCCTGTGAAATTATAGTTGTGAAATGTGATGCATATTTTGAAGAATAAATTAATTACTTAAGCTTTTACTGCAGATTCACTTTCATTGTCAGGTTTTCATTCCATTGCAGCCTCTGCTCAGTTTTCCAAGGTGGGTTACAACCTTGTAGATGCCGACTGCCCTCTCATTTCAGCTTATTTCTGAAGACAGGAGTTGATTGACATTTTCACCAGTCAGACAGTCTCCCTTCATAAATCTGTAAACTAAAAATGAGCTTTCTGCTTTGTGAAATCTCTCTTTTATGAGCTTAATAAAGACCTAGACAGGCCTGAGGGATAGCTCTGTTGACCTCATCAGGTTCTTTGCAGCAGGATGTCTCTACAAAAATGTGCTTTCAATGATTCCGTTTTGGGGAAAGATGTGTGTTAAGTGATCACTGTAGTGTCTGACAGTAATTGCCAGGCAACAGGAATCCTCGAGGCAAATACTGGGAATCACAGAACTGCTTGAGCATCTGAGACAGAAAATACTCTTGAACTATCCGATCTAATTCTCCTGACATCACTCAGGCTCCACCCCTTCCTAAAATGTGTCTTCTGCTTCTGCACTTCTGGCTTTTGCTTACACAGTTCCTACCCTGAGAACACCTTTCCCTAGACACTGTCTCATCCAGGAATGTGGTTGAGTAGTCTGTTGATCATCTACCACAGGTATGTGTCTTTCCTTTGTATCCCCACCGTGGTTTGTTGCTTGGAGACACAAATGTGACTTCCCTCTTCACTTGTGGTCGTGATCAGTTATTTGTGGTTACGAATCACATTCTATAACAGAGTACAAGCTTCTTGAGGTAAGGTGTACAGTTTTTGCATCTGGTAGGTAAACTAAGAGTTTCCCTGGTGGCTTAATGTTATTTAAAAAACAAAACAAACAAACAAAAAAAACCTCCCACCAATGCAGGAGATGCAAGTTCGACCCTTGCATTGGGAAGATTCCCTGGAGAAGAAAATGGCAACCCATTTCCAGTTACAGAAGTGCAGCCCCAGAGGAAGATCTGATATTGGCCTCTTCTCCCATTGTCCCTAACACAGCAGTTTTCAATCTTGGCTGCCTTTTGCAATCACCAAGAAAGTGACTAACTAAACTATAAGAGGTAATCGAGTGCCTGTATCCTATCCCTGGAAATTCTGATGTGATTGGCCTTGGCTGTGACCTGGGCTTCAGGATTTATTTAGTCTCCTAGGAGAATCTAATGTTTATCCAGGACTGAGATCCACTGAGCTGGTGGAAGTGAAATTTGCTTACCCTTTCATAGGCTTTATAGTTTTATTTCAGCTTGCTTTTTACAGTGGGCAACTGACTTCATATCACTTCATTTTATCTGTTCTTGGGCAGACAGGCTGGCACCCTCAAAGACTGAAGTTGTTGAAGGGAACTGAAATTTGTTTTTAATTTTTTGAAAGATATCTTACTTTGAACATCTGCTAAGCTAGATGTAAGGATTAATTCAAGATGTAAGGATTAATTCAAATGATTGTGATTGTTGTGTACTTACTGTATATAGTCTGAAATTCTTATCCTCAGTTTAACTTTTCTATTACTTTTGAAGTTATTAGAGGATGTGCAGTTTGACAAGGATTTCTGGACTTGACTATTCTGCATCTGACATGTTTCTGTTCTGAGAAGCCACAACTCTGTAATGATAGATATAGCCAATCTGTAAAACTTTTTGTCATCCAACTTGGCTGTGTTAAGTTGACCATCATCCCCTTATTGTTTCTGGTAACTACATGTACAATCAGGTGCAGTCTTGAAATGCTACAAGTTTGTTTGATGAAACTGGGTCACATGAAATATTCCAGTTATTCTGAAGTACAAAGCAGCTGGATTTGCATGATTGGAGAATAAACAATCCCATTGACTTCTTTGAAATGCCATTTTGTCTGAGCATTACTCTGGTACTAACCATGATGACCACAAGCTAGAATATGACTTTGTTTTCTTAAAGTTGGGGAAAGGATATGTTACCAAGCTCTTCTGTATTTGGCTGTGGAAATCTCTCCTTTGTCCTTTCTCTGTCGTATGGATGATACTCTAAGGTATTTGGCCATTTGTAGATACACTTTTCACAATATTAATAAGTGTCAGGTCCCTGGGAGGCGCCCGATGTCCTGTGATGATTTGGGCCTTTGAAGTTGCTTACAGTGAGTTTTGGGCTTCGCAGGTGCCTCAGTGGTAAAGAATCCACCTGCCAATACATGAAATGAAAGACATGCAAGTTCAATCCCAGGACTGGGAAGACCCCCTGGAGTAGGAAATGGCAACCCCATCCAGTATTCTTGCTTGCAAAATTCCATGGACAGAGGAGCCTGGTGGGCTACAGTCCATGATGTTGCAAAGAGTTGGACACGACTGAGCACCCACACTTGCTAGGATTTACATACTATCTCTTGCTCTAATTATTTTATCTCTATGGGCTGTGGTTTCCCCTGCTCTGTAAAATGGAGAAAATATAATTTAACCTAACAGAGCTGCTTTGCACATTAAATGAAAAAAACATGCATAAGTGCTCAGTACCATATTTGATTCACAGAGAACCCTTCCATAGTAAATGGTAGGCATTATTTAGTTCTGTTTCCTAAACTTTAATCTTGAGTTACATTTTTCCAATTATTTCCACTAGTATAAGAAAAGTTGGGCTATAACTGCTGAATCCTGCCAATCACAAAGCTTGGTTTCAAACTGTTCTAAGCATTTCCAAAGACATTTTGGATAATAATGAATCCACATCTTTTCAGAAAACATTCCCTTGTGGATCAAGGATGACCACAGCATTGAGATAAATCATATAAGAACTCATAAAAAGGAAATGTACTCTGCCCTCTTTTTTTTTAAAAAAAGAAAGTTCCCAGTAATAATTAGACCTTAGCCTCATTTTTTGTGGTCAGACTCAGGAAGATGTTTGCATTCTCTAGGGAAGGTAACTTGACTTTCATGAAGCTGCTGTGATATAAACCAGAAGTCATTATCAGTGATGAAAATGTGGACTTGGAACTGAGATATATCCTAGGTGAGCATACCTGTTAAAGACAAGGTTCTTACATAGTGTTTAGCATTGAATCAGAGAGCGACACTAAACTTATGAACACTAAATGCTTCAGGAGAGATAAAGGGGATGAGCTGTTTAAAGATGCATCATTTATTCAATAGATGCCCACTAAATGCGACACTGATAATACTCATTTAATATTAATAGTCCTTTCATTCAGAGTTCAACAATTATTTCCTGAGTTCTCATCACGCTGTGTACAAGGGATTCTTCCGGGCTTGATATATCTTGACCAGAATGAAGGAGAGTAGTTCTGGGACAGTGAGGAGAGATGGCCTGTCACCTGCTCTTGACCCTTCACTTTCAGCCCCTCAGAGGTATGTGCTGAGTGAGCATCAGAGTCCTAAGTCTTTTGGCAGTGATCCCAGGTCTTCCTGCCCATAATTTCGAAGGGCAATTGGAAGTTCCAGCTTAGAGCCAAATCTAGACATTCCAGGAAGCTCCCAGGGCTGCCGTGGCCTCCTTGATAGGAAGGATGGAAGATGAAATAGTATCCGAAGGCCATTTGTAGGCCTGAAATCAAAGAAGAAGCATTTCTTGAGGGTACAGTCTTTCAAAAAAAAAAAAAAGAAAAGAAAAAGTGGCAATATTTAGAGCTGGGAAGCTTGACTTTTCTTTTTCCCTCCAGTGATGCAGATTTGTAGAAAATAAACTCTCTTATCTGCAATGTATTTTTCATTAGTGTCTCCGCTGCCTGGATGTCTTGTATCTACTGCACAGCCCTCCTGCTCACCCATTTCAGTGTTGAGGTACTATGGATGCTCATTTGGAGGAAGGTTAGAGCAGAAGAAGGGGGCTAGATGCTCTCTGCTGCATATATTCAACATCTGAAGCAGATTTTCAACATATGCCATATTTTAATGGGAGCCTCCCTGACTACCCCTGACACACTATCTCTTTACAGAAATTTCCTTGATCTTCCCTGTGACACTAAATGCTCACCATCCTGATCATTATCTAATAATTATCTATGACACTTTCAGTCCCCATCCTCTAATCTTCCTAAAGGAGTCCAGCTGCTTGCCAAGCTTCCAAATCTGTGTAAGAAGCTGGGCAAGGGGAATAGGAAGTCTTCAGAGTTCAGGCAACCTTGTCACTTCTTGACCTTTTTCTAGACAATTTTCCACTCTCGGGATCCTGTATATATTGAGATTCTTAGGGGATTAGTTGGATACAGAGATGATGCATATGGTTAATATTTGTATTTTAGTTTCTCAGTATTTTACCTTTTTATTTCTTCAAATAAGACATAGCAATACACTAAATTTTTCTTTTGAGGTCACACCTCTACCCTCAGCCCAAATAGTTCTCATGGATTTCATCTCCAGCCACAGAGATGTAGTTTGTAACCTAGAACCGGTCATACTGACTCTTCTAGAAACAGGCATATAACAGAGGTCTGGGAAGTAGATTGAGTCTACGCTTTTGGCTGTGGAGATTATGCAGACATGGGCAGTTTGGGGAAGTTACTATAAAGAGACACTGTTGTCATTTCTGATGAAATTAAACCTGTGAGAAAGTAGATTTGTAGTTGCTTGTAGGCATTCTACTACCATTTGGACCCAAAAGTGGTTGCAACATAGATGAAAGAAGATCCCAGAGATGGAGACAGCTTAGGTCTAGGTAATATTATGTGGATCACTGGATTAAACCATTTCTGAAGTGGGATAACTCTTGAACTTTTTAATTATGTGAGTCTATACATATACATATCATTGTTCAAGCAAGTTTGAGTTGGTTTATGTGTCACTTGCATTGTGAACTATCCCACAGCTATAAAATTATCACCCAAAGAACTTTTGTATGTGTGTGTGTATATATATATATTTCCAGTTTTGAGGATGACTTCCCACAGTGTTACAAGAAAACCCAAAAACTTTTAGATAATGTCTAATGCTCAATTTAATTGTTCCCCTTCCATTCTGAGGGCTTCCCTGACAGCTCAGTTGGTAAAAAATCTGCCTACAATGCAGGAGATCCCGGTTCGATTCCTGAGTTGGGAAGATCCCCTGGAGAAGGGAGAGGCTACCTACTCCAGTATTCTGGCCTGGAGAATTCCATGGACTCTATAGTCCATAGGGTTGCAAAGAATTGGACACAACTGAGTGACTTTCACTTTCCATTGTGAAGAAGTGTTTATTGTCATTAATTGTCTGTTCTAGTTGTTTCATTATTAAAAATCTACTGTGTGTTTCATAATTCCAAAACCAAAGGCACCAACTTAGGGTTTTTATCTACTTCAAAATGAATCTACAGTTGCAGAGAGAAGTTCAGTAGAAATAACATCCTTTCTTATTCTGTGATTCCCTTTAATTAATGTTATAAAATAGTCTAAGTACATCAGAAATTTCCCCCACTGAGTCAAAGTTCATAAAAGTACCTGTGTATAGTTGGGAACTTAATATGAGCTTAATGCCACATTTTAGCTCAGTGGAAAAATAATAAAAATAGTAATTTATTTAATGAGCTAAGTTGATAAAACTGTAATCAATCATGAGGAATGTCTGTCTCACACCAAAGCAGAAAAACAAAGTACACATGGATTAATAATCTACAGTTAACAAAAGAAAATAATCACATTAAATTTTAGGATAAAACTTGTATAATATGTGGGTGGGAATTTTGGATGGACATTAAATTTGACTAAAAGACAAATTCTTGGCTATCAGAGTGTTAAAATCCTTAATATGTAAAGAATTCTTAGAAAAGAATATAAACAGCCTTACAGAGAAATGGACAAAGTCATAAAGAGTAATAAAAGAGGAAATATAAATAACCAGTAAGCATATAAAAGGATATTCAGTTGTCAGGAAAAAAAAATCAAAATAAAATATCATTTTATTTCCTATGCAGTTGACTGCAAGAGAAAAAACATAAAAAAGATTGATAACAACCAGTGCTGGTGAAGGTATGGAGAAACTAAGACTCATGTAATGCAGATGGGAATGTGAATTTTGATCATCTGTTTTTACAAAGTAATCTAACTCTAGCTTCTGAAATTTGCATATCCCTTAGAATCAGTAAACCCACTTTGAAGAGACTCAGTTTCCTCAGCCTTAAAATCGAGTGCTCCTGAGACTTCCTTGGAGGTCGAGTGGTTAAAGCTCTACACTGCCACTGCAGGGGGCCAGGTTTCTATCCCTGGTGAAGGAACTAAGATCCCATATGCTGTGGCATGGCCAAAATATAATAAATTAAAAAATTAGAATTTTAAAAAAAGCTAAAATGAGGTGTACCATTCTATTACTGTGTGTACCTCAAAAGCAGGAGATAGTGATGTTGAAAGTCATGTAGATATTAAAGGGTAGCTTGCATTACCTCTTCCTGGATTATTCATTTTGTGCTTTGCTTCTCCTTTATTAAAAAAAAAAAAATGCCTTCAGTTCAACAAGCTGGTTGTGAGTGTGTATATTGTCCTCCATATGTGTAGGGCTTTCTAAGTGGCTCAGCTGTAAAGCACTGCAGGAAATGCAGGAGACTCAAGTTTGATCCCTGAGTTGGGAAGATCCCTGGAGGAGCACATGGCAACCGACTCCAGTAGGCTTGCCTGGAGAATTCATGAGCCCTGCCATTAAGGAGTGTTACCTGGTTATGAAGATATATCTCACCTCATGTTTCTTCACCTTGTCACACTTCCAACGTGACCAAGTCTTACAGAAGATGATGTCTGATGATTTGTTTTTGGCCAGGGGTCACTGTGGCAAGGCATCATTGTGCATGTGGCGATTTGCACATTGGGCAGTTTTGGAAATGGCATTTCTACCTCCAAGCTGCAAGGGTGCTATGCTGCAAATGCCTTCACAGAAAATAGTCTCCGGCCCAGATGAAAAGTGCAATTTGCAAAATGGCCTAGCTGGGTTGGTGTTAGGAATACGGAACTATACCTGACTAGATGGGCTGTTTTCAATTTTGCTTCTGCAATGGACTGTTTGAGATGGATGCTTGTTTGCTCTCCATCCGGAGGGCCTAACTTCCTAGCAGAGTGTGCAAAGAAGAGCAGAAGGCAGGAGAAGGGTGCAGGCACAAGTCTTTCCAGGATCTGTGCTCCTTCTGGTTTGCTTCCTATCCCTGTTGACACCCCCAGCACCTCAGAAGCCACCCAGGTCCTGGATTTTCCTGAGAAACAGGAGTGCTGGCAGGTGGCATCCTGAAGGGACACAGAATTTTACCTCTTCTGTCTCAGGGCTTTTCCTCTGAACCTGAAAATTAAACTGACATAAGGTTTCCCTGGTGGCTCAGATGGTAAAGAATCCTCCTGCAATGCAGGAGACCTGGGTTCAATCCCTGGGTTGGGAAGATCCCCTGGAGAAGGGAATGGCAACCCACTCCAGTGTTCTTGTCTAGAGAATTCCATGGGCTGAGGATGGGCTACAGTTCATGCAGTTACAAAGAGTTGAACATGACTGAGCAACTAACACTTAACAATGCACATTAACAGGAGAAAATACATCAAATTTATGTAAGTTTTGTGTGACATGGAAGCCCTCATAAGGAAATAGAGGACCAGAGAAGTGGCAAAACTGAAATACTTTCATTCCAGGTCAAACAAAGAGAGTCAAGTGTGGAAAAGTAACCGAAATATACAGGGAAGCTAGAGGAAGATAAGAATTGCTTTAACAGCACCTGTTTGGACTGGATTCTCTCAGCTTTGATTCCCTGTCAAAAAATGTGTCTTTTCTCCTAGTACAAGGAGAACATGTTTCACAAGGGTGTTTTTATTTCCTCTTTTCAGAAGGAAGAGGGGAGATTAGAATGCTCTGTTGTATCTTTTTTTTTTTTTTTTTTTAAATGCCTCTAGCTCCAAGTACTCCTTACGGCAAAGTGGCACTTTGCAAGACGGTGAATTCTGCCATCCTTCAATACTCTCCTCAGATATCTGGGTCCCAGAAGCCAGGGCAGCTCCTCCAAGGTCCTGAGCAGGGCCCATTCCTCAAAGTCTGGGTTTCTGCCAAGTTGGGGACACTCCTCCAGGCTTCTGAGTCCCAATGATCAAGGCTGGTTCCCTTTGTCCACTAGGGCTTAGAGTGGTAGTTGCTTTCTGCTTTGCACATGTTAACTTTGCAGTCCTTCAAAACCCATGTGACCAGTCCCTGCTATTCCATTCTCTAGTACAATAACTGTGGTGGTTCCTGTTTGCCTTTCTTGACCCTGGGGGACAGGGCACCCCATCCCCATTTCTATCAAATCACCACAGCTTCCCTGACACTTGCCTATGCTTGGTGATCTTTTCTATGAACTCAGTGATTTTCAAAGTGAAGTCTGCTTGTCCCAGAACAACTCACCTACATGTGATGGAGAATCAAGGCTAGATGCAGAGAAGATGGGCAAGGAAGCCTCACTCTTCTTCATCACAAATGCTTTTAATTTTTTCCATATTGTATTTTGTATAAGATTTGTGGCACTTAAAAGGATTCCAGGGATGTTCTTATAATGTTGATTTATGTTAGAAGCATGTGATAAAGTATCACTATCTAAGTATTTGATTGAAGTTGTCTGTTTCTACCCCTGCCAGGAATAAATTCACTCTGCTCTTCCAATATCTTTTGTTTGGAATTTTCTTAACACATTGACTATATTCTACTTAAATATGGGGTTATATGTTCCATTTTTTCTTTTCTACTGGACTGTCCTCCCTAGGAAGGCAAGAAACAGCACTATATTATTAATGAGCATGGAGCCAGGGCTTAGAAGTCCTTAGGCTGAGTCCTTAGAGCATTATACACACTTGCTGGATTATTGTAATCAAGTTATTAAACCCTCCTTTGGCTCTATTTTAATACAATGGAATTTGTATTATTTTGCTTTATTTTAATATAAGGATAACAATATCTACCTTACACAAACGGTATGATCATCCGAAACATGAGTGAAATGCTGCTTATTTTTCTTGTTAGTTTTGTGAACCTCCACCACTGTGTACAGCACAGCTCAGTGCTTGTGTCTGGCCTCAGTAAGAGCCTTAAAACGAAACTGCATAAAACAAACTGGTCTAGTTACTATTGCTGCCTCACAAACCATCCTAAAATTTGGTAGCTTTTGAACTGCAACCTTAGGGTTTCCCCTGAATTGGTATATATTTTGTGTATCCATTAAGTGTTCAGATGTAGTTGGGTAAACTTGCTATGTAAAAATATTTTTTGTTGTTGTTCTAGAACTGAACTAACCTTATTTACATATTTTCTTGAGCATACTAACAACTGCTGGCATTTTTTTTTTCTCTTTAACTCTATGAACAAATCAAAATCACAGACAGTACCCAAATTCTGTCGGAATCCTGCTAGGTGAAAATGATATGTCTGTAAGAACTACATGAAATCTAGTTTCCAGATGGAGCTACTTTCTTGCCAATTTTGGGACTACCCAAAGCATTTCCTCTAAGAAACTATCTCTGGGAAGTGAAAAATTTACTCTTGGAAAATTATTGGAGAAAATGCTTGTGAAATGTGAAGTATGACTTTTGTATGGAGAGTGTCCATGTCTCAGATATTTTATGAGTGCCTTTGGGAAATATAATAATAATGCAGATTCTTACTAGGTTGGCTTTGTTTTCCGGAAAAGCAGAGACTACCAAAAATCAAGTTCACCTAATGAACATATTTCAAAATGAAGTTTTTACTGTAGGGCAGTTGCAAATAATCAATAATCAGAAGTGATGAGAACCCTTTGCCTTTGTATAGCAGATGTACTTTTCAAGGCATGTCATGACCTCTTGCTTCTATAATTCCTTAAAAAAAAAAAAAAACCTTTCTAATATACTAAAGGAAACTGCTATTACTATGATATTTGGCTAAGGAGGGAAATAGATATTATAGCTGTGCCATTTTAAATATACAAGTAGTAGTTTTGTTTCTTGATGCTTTGCTCTCTTGGTTGGTTTGGAAGCTACTTGACTTTTGTTCAAGTTTAGTGAAAAAGAACAATATTTACTGACTGAATTGAGTCATGATTTATAATATGTTTGTGCCATAGTTTTGTGTTCGTACAAAAGAGACTTATGTCTGCCCTGAGGGTACCATCACTACCACTTTGCACAGTTTGGACAGGGTAAACACTGATGGCACCTGCCAAGTGGTTCCCAGACTTATCCAGTAAGAGGGTTTTTTTTTTAATAAGGTCAAAGAAAAGTTCACAGGTCTCAATTCTGTAGTGCTAAAAAGAAAGCTATGACTCCTGTGATGTTTTTCAAAGTATTTGCATTTTAATAACTTCAACGGATGCATACACTTGTAAAGTAGTAACATATACATATATGAAGCACACTATTCATTCTAAAGGCCAGTCATGATATACAATGAATTCATTTGTTGTTATTGTTCAGTTGCTAAGTTATGTCTGACTTTTTGCAACCCCATGGGCTATAACACACCAGGCTTCCCTGTCTTTTGCTGTCTCCACAAACTCATGTCCATTAAGTTGGTGATGCCATCCACCCATCTCATCCTCTGTCATCCCCTTCTCCTCCTGCCTGCAATGTTTCCCAGCATCTGGGTCTTTTCCAATGAGTCAGCCTCTTTGCAGTGGGTGGCCAAAGTACTGGAGCTTCAGTTTCAGCATCAATCCTTCCAGTGAATATTCAGGATTGATTTCCTTTAGAATTGACTGGTTTGATCTGTCCAAGGGACTCTCAAGAGTATAAATAAGAATTCATGAAACCCTTTAAATAACTCTAAATTCCCCTAGGAATTCATAACTAATGAATCAGAAAGCTCAGGGATGGACAGCCTCCTACATCTCATATGTCAGTGCCAGTGGAGAGGAATGGCTGTCTGAAGGGCTGTGTGGAAAGGTACTGTAAGTCCAAGTATGAGTTCAGAGCAAAAGAGGTGATGTCTATCAACTGGTGATGTCTGCCAGGGAAGGGGGACAGGTTAGGTGTGTAAGAGCCACATGTTTGACATCCTTGACTCAGACTGGACCATTTGACTCAGCTTACTCTGGGAAAGGATAGTGGAGATAGCCACTAAAATAGATATCTAACAAAGGTTTAAACTAAGAACTTAACTTTAAAATTCACTTAAAACTGCTCTAAAAGATAAAATCTGTTTACAAAATATATTTAAGAACAAGTGAAGTTTATTGGGTCTTTCATCCCAAACTTAACCTGTGATTAATCACCCTGTTCTTGCTCCCTCCACTTGAGGAAACCATCTGTTTTTTTCCAATAGTAATTAAATATTGAAGTCTCTCCTCGTATTTTAGTCATTTGATGAGGGACCTCCCCTACCCATCACTGGTTGGCACAGCCATCCCATCTGGCTTGTTCGTGCTTGGTTTATTCTGACTGGCTGTTCTCTTGAAAGACGAGTCATTCACTGAGACCACATGCTCAAAAGTGGGGATATGGAGAAAAGTAAGTGAAAGATAGCTTTGGTCCCTCAACCCAATACTTCTATTTATCTAAATGAATTTCTCTAATTATAAGTCACTTACCATGTGAACTATTCAACCTTCTTCTTTACTGATTTTTGAAATACTTTTCAGGAAAGGAATAAACTCCAATGCTATGTATAATTTATATATTAACCATTCCTGGAATCTTCTAGTTTATTCGGAAAGTCTTCTACCTTAGCTTTATTCTTCTTTGAGCATGTTGGAAAAAATTAAAATAACTACATACTTAAAAAATATTTTAGTGGGGTTTCCTTGCAATTATGGACTCATCATAAATGCTCTGTTTTTCTTAGGGAAAAAAAGATGTACTTGCCCTCTCTCTGCTCCTTTTGTACCTATTCAGTTACTTATGATCTCAAAAACCCATCTTTAGACATCACTTCCTTTCCTATCCCTGAAAACTGATTGCTCTGCCTCTAGGCCAGCTTTGTTTTTATCTTCATTATTGTTCTTCTTGAAAAGTATATTTTTCACTTGGGCTGGGTGAGGGCAGGGTTTGTGTCTTCGTCATCACTGTATCTCGAATGCCTTGCTGCAAACGGCTGGTGGTAAACACCCCATAAGCACTGGTTAGAACTGAACTCCATGGACTGTATGGTCCATGGGGTCTCAAAGTGTCGGACACGACTAAGTGACTTCTACTCACTCACTCACTCACTCACTCACTCACTCACTCACTCTCGTCTGCCACCACCATCTCCCCATGGAGAGAGGCCTGATTTCATTCACTGACTCAGCCTATTCCCCACTGAAAGCTAGTTTGTATGTTTTTGTGTTTTTTTTTTCTTTTATTGATACTCTCTTCCCTCCCTTTTTTTTTTTCCCTTAAGGTACAGTACTGCTTTTCACTCTATATAACGAGGATCATAAATAAATATAACAGACGAGTGTTGCCTCAGTGAATGAGATTTCTTTATTACATATAAGGTATAAATGCTATTAAATTTTTTAAAATATATTTTTACTGCCACAATACATCTTATTTTATGAATTACTTTTGACTATTAACTTGAAAATAAAACATATTAAAATATTCCCCTAAAGTCTAGGCAGGCAGAGTTGGAGTGCTGAGTTGACCATATTTCTGTCTGTGTTAAGAGCTTTTGGGTGACTTGACTTCACTGAGGTTCTGGCTGGGCTCTCAGATGAGTGCTTGACAAGCCTGAGACAGACTTCCCAGAAAAGGTAGAGTTTTCTCTGATAAGTTTAGGGACGGATGGAGACGCACTCCTCTGGGCTATTTGAGAGGAGACCCTGCTCAGAACTGTCTGAGGTCTATCAGCAGTCAGAGTAGTGTCTCAGATTCTTCTCTGGGCTGGTGAGGCATGAGAAAACTGTAGGACACATCTACAGTTTGGGAAGAAGGGATGGACCCTGGGCTGATCCTTGAGTTGTCCAACCTTCTTCTCTATTAATTTTTGAGTAGTAACATTGAGGGGGTAGGGATGGTGGGGAGCGGCTACTTTAAATTTGATCCAAGAGTTGACTGGTCAGGAAGAGTGAAGATCTGGTCATTCTACACAGGTCTTTGTCTTTATGGATTTATTCTCTCATTCATTCATTCTCTCATTCATTCATTCAATAACCATGAATGCCTGCATCCACTTAAGCACATTGCCTGGCATTATTATGATACACTGACTAGGGAGCCTTCCAAATTATTTTGGAAGGGGGTTATGCACATTTAGGTAATTCAATTATTCATCCATTGAGAATTGCCACTGTATTGGCAATTTTACCTGGAGACAGCTATTGGTATGGGGCAAAGGTAGGTAAAAGAATACACAGTGTGTGATTCACCTAGATCTTACAAGTCACCTCTGGCATATTTATGAACTGACTCAGCATCTAATAAAACGTCCAAATTTTTAAGCCCCTCAAAATGTGATTTGACTGATGGACATACAGTTGGCACCAGTATCCTTATCCTGCTTTGTTGTTCCTTCCCCTCTCTATTACTTCTAAGTCATAAGAATTTCAAGATAATATTTTCTCTGGTATGCTTACCATGAAAAGCTTAAAAACAAGAGGTTGGGAAAATACAAAGGAGAAAAATGGGGTTGTTTTATAAGTATAAAATGAATTTGATTTACATTAAAGTCATTGATATTTGGTAGCCTAGGAGCAGCCCTCCCTAATTATTTTAATCCGGATAATGTCAATTTCATGGCTAGAGCAGACAAGCTCTAGCACACTGTAAGGTCTCCCTGAACACTATAAACATTGAAATTAAATGTTTACTTCTGAAGAGGAACATTTCTTAGAGGCCCAGCAAGTCTTTACAGATGTCATGATAATTGACAGTTGTTTATTGGACACGTCCTGGTGCCAAGTCCAAGGTCAGGCTCTGCAGCAGATGCTGCCCCCACCCTGCCCTTCCTTCTCCTCTCCACACTCATCGTGTCTATGCAGCCAGCCTGACATCCTCCTACCAGAACCTGCATCTCTCTCTGAGAACATCCTCTGACTTCTGGAATGTGCTCTGCTGAAGACCAGGGCAGGTCAGGATGTCCAGGAATCAAATCACACACATACCAGCCACCTGCAATCCGGGAGTAATGGGGTTTGGTGGGTAAATACCCCACCTCTTTTGCTCCTCGGATAAAATAACTTTGAAGTATATGCTCTACACCATTTCCCAAAGTTCCCCACTGCGATTGTGCCCCACATGCCCACAGTGGTAGCTGGTTTGATAGCCACCCTTTACCAGGTTTCTACTCTTCCATCTTTCCACTTTCCTAACCGTGTTTCTGGAGTTGTCCTCCATTCATGTCACTGCCTTGTTCAAGGTCTGGTTCTGGTGGAGACAAACCAGGACATGTGCATCGCATACATGGTCTGTTCATCTTCACTGCCTGTCTGGGGGAAATGTTTTTGAGTTATGCTAAGTCACTTCAGTCGTGTCTGACTCCATGCAACCCTATGGACTATAGCTCACCAGGCTCCTCTGTCCATGGGATTCTCCAGGCAAGAATAGCAGAGTGGGTTGCTGTGCCCTCCTCCAGGAGATCTTCCTGACCCAGGTATCAAACTTGTGTCTCCTGCATTGACAGGCTCATCTTTATCACTAGCGCCACCTGGGAAGCCCCACGGGAAATGTTATTATCCCCATTTTACAGAAGAAGAAGCTGGGGTTCACAGAGATTAATTAGCTTGCTCTCTTTTTCCAAATCTCCTTCCTTTCCTACCTTATTGAGAGAAGACTGGCAAGGTATGATCTTTTAAGAATGTGCAGCCAGGTGGTTAATGAATTTTGCAGCAGAATAATAAATCAAATATTTATTGATTTGAACTGCTGTAGTCATGGTCAAAAATGCAGGAGGCGAAATTCTGTTCATTCTTTCTACAAATATTTATTTTCTCCTGCTAAGTGCCAGGCTCTCCACTCCTTCCTGAACGTACAGTGGCAAGTGAGGAGCTCTCCTATGAGAAGGGCTGAATGCATACTGATTTGTGAAAAATCCTCATCGTGGTATTAGAGCTTCCTGTGATGCCAGGATCTTAGGCTGCTATTCAAGAAGTGTTCAGAAATGACAACCTGATTTCTAAGCATCTACTCAGATGCCAATTAGTTGGCTTTATGTCAGTAAGCAGAACCCCATTTCTCTCTCTCTTTTTTTTTTTACTTTTGGATCGACCTTTTTATGTTTTCCTTTCACTTGAATATAAATGCCTTTTGTAGGTAATGAATACTTCTGACACTGCATTGAATTTGAATAAGTAATAATGACCAAAGTTCTGAATATAATTGCATGATCCACATCAACTTAAAAACTGGGTACAGGACTCACATCGAAAGTGCCTGGACTAAGGGAGTATTGAAGATGTTAACAGAATATTTTCCTCATACTTTCATTCAATTAAAAGGGGAGAGAGAGAAGCTATTGATTTAAATCAGTGGGAAGAAATTGGTGTTTAGCCTTGTTGGCATCTTAACTACAAATGAAACCAATATCCCAATGTCGTTCCATTCTGAGCGCTATGATGATTTCACGGTTGACTAGTGATTTGTACCTTGCTTCAAATTACTTAGGATGTATTATGGCATAATCTATGAAAGCAGGTGGGCTCCAAAAACACAGCCTGTATACATGAAGGGAGAGGCTCAGGGTTGTGCAGTCACAGAGCACGGTGGGTCACCTGATCACGAGGGCCCGTCGTTGTTCAAAACAATAGATTCCACAAACTTGACCTCCTCCTCGTTTTCACCTGTCCATGGCTTTTCTTGCATTCCTGCTCCCCAAGTACACATCCCATGTAAAAGGCCATGGTTCTTTGCTCTCACTTAACTGTGACTGTCTTCCTCTCTGTCAGGTATCCCAACTGCCATGCAAAGCATCATCTGCTATTAGGATAAAACGTTAGAAATGATGAAAGATGGAAGAGTGTGTAAGAGCCCATAATAGTGGAATTTTAGGTACTGTTTTTTTTAGTCAGGCCAAGCAGCATGCTTTTTATTTTTAAATCCATATATAGACACAGAGGATGTATACATAATTGCTGTTTTTCAGTCTCTAAGTCATCTCCAACTCTTTATGACTCCATTCACTGTCACCTGCCAGGATCCCCTATCCATGAGGATTTCTAGGCAAGAATACTAGAGTGGGTTGCCATTTTCTCCTCCAGGAGATCTTCCTGGATCAGGGATCGAACCTGTGTCTCATGCACGGGCAGGCAGATTCTTTACCACTGAGCCACCAAGAAAGCGGAGTGAAGTGAAAGTCGCTCGGTCGTGTCCGACTTTTTGTGACCCCATGGACTATATAGTCCATGGAATTCTCCAGGCCAGAATACTGGAGTGGGGAGCCTTTCCCTTCTCCAGGGGATCTTCTCAATGCAGGGATTGAACCCAGGTCTCCTGCATTGCAGGTGGATTCTTTACCAACTGAGCCACAAAGGAAGCCCAAGAATACTGGAGTGGGTAGCCTATTCCTTCTCCAGCGGATCTGCCCGACCCAGGGATCAAACTGGGGTCTCCTGCATTGCAGGCGGATTCCTTACCAACTGAGTTATCACGGAAGCTCAAGCCACCAAGGAAACTGGGATGTGTATATACACACACATCAATATGTAACAAAACAGTGATCAATGGTTATCCTATAAGACATGCATAGAATTTCTAGCTGTGAATCAAAAGGCTTATCATGCTACAAGTTGCAAATGACAAAAAACTTTCATGACAGAATACTTTTCAGTTTACTTTTTACCTAGTAGTGTTTTGAATTTTTCCACCTGCAGATGAGAGCACATCAGTGCTTCATAACATCAAGTTGTTTTATATGAATTACGTTGTTTATGTTGAATCAGTTCAGTTCAGTTTAGTCGCTCAGTCGTGTCCAACTCCTTGCGACCCCATGAATCGCAGCACGCCAGGCCTCCCTGTCCATCACCAACTCCCGGAGTTTACTCAGACCTACATCCATCGAGTCAGTGATACCATCCAGCCATCTCATCCTCTGTCATCCCCTTCTCCTTCAGCCCCCAATCCCTCCCAGCATCAGAGGCTTTTCCAATGAGTCAACTCTTCGCATGAGAAGGCCAAAGTACTGGAGTTTCAGCTTTAGCATCATTCCTTCCAAAGAAATCCCAGGGCTGATCTCCTTCAGAATGGACTGGTTGGATCTCCTTGCAGTCCAAGGGACTCTCAAGAGTCTTCTCCAAAGCCACAGTTCAAAAGTATCAATTCTTCGGCACTCAGCCTTCTTCACAGTCCAACCCTCACATCCATACATGACTACTGGAAAAACCATAGCCTTGACTAGACAGACCTTAGTCGGCAAATAATGTCTCTGCTTTTAAATATACTATCTAGGTTGGTCATAACTTTTCTTCCAAGGAGTAAGTGTCTTTTAATTTCATGGCTGCAATCACCATCTGCAGTGATTTTGGAGCCCCCAAAAATAAAGTCTGACACTCTTTCCACTGTTTCCCCATCTATTTCCCATGAAGTGATGGGACCGGATGCCATGATCTTCGTTTTCTGAATGTTGAGCTTTAAGCCAACTTTTTCACCCTCCTAATAGCTCTACTAAATACCAAAGGAGAAACCCTATCTCAGATTGTGCAATTTTATTACACCCTTCTTCATGCTTTTCTATTAAAGGAATTTCAGGTATTTTGAAAGGCCTCGGAAGGTGGGAAAGGTACTTTTGAACCACATTCCTAGCTAGTGTATTTCATTTTTACGGAGCTATCTGGAATATAGAAGCATATTTAGGAAGTAAAGAAATGAATTCCAAAGCCAATTGTTTACTACAATTTATTGATGACTATGTACTTAACATTGGTATACATTCTGTGAGAGAGGAAAAAAGAACAAGAAGGCAGTCCTGACCCTAAAAGAGATCACCACTATTTGGAAGACATATACAATATGAACAAGAAAAGAATTGATATTAAAGTCTGTTAGTTGACATAGAGCTGGGCTCAGTGCAGGAAGTGGGCACTGGAGTTAATCTGGAATGAGGGTGGAAACCCTTCACAGAAAGGAGGGGAAGAGGCTGGTACAGGACTGGGAAAGGCATTGGAGTTGGAACCAAGAGGGCACAAGCGGAGGACTGGAATGTGGTTGGAGTCAAAGTGCTTGCAAGAGAGTTGTGAAATACAAGTGGAAAGAGAGAGAATGACGGGCTTGTGGTTGTGGGAGGTGGGACCCCAGTGCGTGTTCTTAGCTGGGGTGTGCTGGCCACGGGGTACAGACAGGTTGTCTGCATTCTTTTTGTCTAACCTTACGTCCATCATCTTATTTTCCTTTGTCTTTTCTTTTTTTCTTTCATTTATGGCAACCACACTACCCAAAGGTTTAAGTTACTTTTCACCATTTCTTTCCTCGTTTCCTCCGGTAATTAGCTGTCAACTATTTTTAAGTCATTTTTATCTCCATCAGTTCAGTTCAGTTCAGTCGCTCAGTCGTGTCCAACTGTTTGCAACCCCATGAATGGCAGCATGCCAGGTCCCCCTGTCCATCACCAACTCCCGGAGTCCACCCAAACCCATGTCCATCGAGTCGGTGATGCCATCCAGCCATCTCATCCTCTGTCGTCCCCTTCTCCTCCTGCCACTAATCCCTCCCAGCATCAGAGTCTATTCTAATGAGTCAACTCTTCACATGAGGTGGCCAAATTATTGGAGTTTCAGCTTTAGCATCAGTCCTTCCAAAGAACACCCAGGACTGATCTCCTTCAGAATGGACTGGTTGGATCTCTTTGCAGTCCAAGGGACTCTCAAGAGTCTTCTCCAATATCACAGTTCAAAAGCATCAATTGTTTGGCACTCAGCTTTCTTCACAGTCCAACTCTCACATCCACACATGACCAATAGCTATGGAATATTTCCCTCCTTTTCCCCTTCTGCCATCACCCAAGTGTATTCTATCCCCAATTATTCCAATATCCTCTTTTATTAACTTGTTTCTTACCTTATGGCCCAGTTTTCCTCCCCTTAACTAGACTTCCTACAGTGAAGTCCATTTTTGGTCCCTTTGCCTTTGCTCACATCACCTCTGCAGAATCCTGCTCCCATTTCTTATTTAAACCCCATTATCTGATAAGGTTTATAATAAATACATTTCTTCCAGAAAGTTTCCATGATCTACTTTCTCTGCCATTCATTCCCAAACTGGTAAAGATTTTTGCCCCTAAATTCCTAAAACATCTTCTCAGACCTCTTATTATCTTACCTGTAATAGAAAAGAATAGCAAGAATATTGACTTTCAAGTCCAGTCTGCCTAGGCTGATCAGCTCTATTCCTCTCAGCTGGGCGGTCTTAAGCTTGTTACTCAATGTCTCTGGACTTTTTTTTGTTGTTGTTGTTAGTTGCTCAGTTGTGTGTGATTCTTTGAGACCCCATGAACTGTGACCCACCAGGCTCTTCTTCCATGGGTTTTTTAGGCAAGAACGCTGGAGTAGGTTGCCATTTCCTTCTCCACAGGATCCTCCCAACCCAGGGATTGAACCCGGGTTTCCCACATTGCAGGCAGACTCTTTATTGCTGGGCCCCCAGGGAAGCCCTGGTGAAGCCCTTAACTTCATTTTATTCATCTACATAATAAGAATAACAAGTCTTGACCTTCAGGTGTATTGGGAAGATAGCAAACAATGTATGACACAGCTCCTGATACTGCGTTTGACTTGGAGTTGCTGTTCAGGAGACATTTGTTGAATGAAATGCTCTCTCCAAGTAGAATATGAGATGTGAAAGAGCACAAACCATGGCATGTAGTAGGCATCCAGGAAATGTTTGCACAGTGAAAGGGCTAGAATTTTAGGAAGCAAAACCCTGCCATCAGTTTCGTCCATCGGTTTTAAAATCTGTCCACCAGGAGCCAGAGAAGGCTAAAATTAGACTGGGTAAAAGCCTGACTCATTTATCATCTATCATGGAGTGACTTTTTCTTGAAAACATCCCCTCAAGACAGTAGAAACCGTCATTCTAAAATTGCATTTCAACTGTTTGTAGTGACCACAGCCATCCTCGGTCCTATTTTCTGAGTTGAGCCTTACATTTACTGTTTCCCAAGCTTGAGGGAATTCTGCCTGTGCTTGCATTTTCAAAAAATAATAGCTGCTGGTTGTGCTACAGTGACTTTGTCGATTCCCTCAGCTTTCAATCTCTACTGACATGAACACATCTAGCTTTTAAATGTCCCCTGAGCTATCTCCTTTCTCCATTTCCAGTTGGTTTTCCCTCCATAAGTGATGCCCACTTGGGTTTATTGATTAGAGTTGCATCTTTTTTTAAGTAGCATGATCCCCAAAGGTTTAAATGGCCAGTTTTGTCTCAGTTAAAGGAAGCAAATTATCTTGTGATCTTCTATTTTGGTTTCTACGATAGAAATGTGTGCACACATTAATGAGCATGGCTTTAGTGTTCAAACTGCCTAGATCTGATCCTACCTGAAACACCTACTGACTCCATGAATTCAGGGCAAAATATATGCTCTTGTGAACCATGTTTGCTTGTTTCTAAAATGGATTTAGGAATTAAACCGATTTCATCTGAAATTGGGAGAAATTAAATGAAATAAGGCAATTAAATGTCTTAACATGGTGAATCACTTAGAGTTCATAGGTATTGGATATGCATATTGACATTTTATCATCAGTCTTTTATAATTATCAAGTTCACTGTTGATTTTATGCTTTTGGCTTTCCAAACTGTTTGTTTATTCCTTCTATAATAGATTTGCTGTTGTTCATTGATTTTGTGTGGGTGTGTTTTTATTATTCCTCAGGGTAAACATTTCACTTAATGAATCAGGCTTGATGTTGTCTTGACTCCCCTCCCTGCCTATTCTTGATGTCTGAGTTGGGCTAGCATGGGCAAGAAGGACTAGAATGGATAACACCCCTCTGTCTTCTTATAGTAGAGGCATTCCCCCAGCATCAACTACAAAGGTTCTCAGCTTTTTTCTTTTCCCTGCTTCAGCTTGCCTAACGTATTCCCATCAATATCAGTAACTAACTGCTTCTCATGGGAGTACAGATGTAGGTAAACAAACAAACAAGGACGCCTCTCTGATTTGTAGGACAACTACCATCCTACACAATTACTTAGTATAAGTCAGAAATGGCAATCCTTTCTGGACCGAGGCGATCCCATAGCTGAAAGGCTTGGTAGTTTAGGTGTTTTGGGACAAGAAAAACCAGTCTTTTGTTGTGGATGATGGGGATGGGGGATAGATGGTGGGGATGGTGGGGGCTGGTGGGGAAGGTGGGAGATGGTGGGGATAGTGGGAGATGGTGGGGATGGTCTGGGATGATGGGGAGGCAGTCACCCTTGAACCTGAGCACAAATGTTGGCAGCTGACCCAGGCTGGATTTCATTCTGATCTACATCTCGACTCAGCACAGTCTTACTTGGAGGTCCTGCTGGGAGTAGACATATGCTTGCGCCCTCCCCCACAACCCTAAGGCAACCACGGCTATACCAGGAGACAACATGACCTCTCACTCATTCTCACTGGAACATTCCCCCTCCCCTGCAAGTCCCCAGTCGCCCCTCTCTCATTTTTAATGAGAGGTGGATCTCCAAATACTTTGAAAGTCATGCAGGTGGAACTTTTTCTACTGGCATTAACGGTATGGTAAACTTTCTTCTGCAGAGGAATGCAGTGTGGGGACCAATTCTTTTCTACGAGAATTGCATGAGAGTGCTTGGGAAATCTTCATTCTGATGGGGAAAAATTTAGTGCTGCCTAGAGAGGGGGTGGGAGCTGCATTTCTCAGCATTTGCTGCCATAAATATGTTTCCTCAGCAGGTCTCTCCGTCCGGCATCAGCCGCGCCCAGCAGCAGTATATCTCGTGGTGCAAAGGCCCCTGGCTGCCTGCCACCCGCTTCTACCGACATGTGTTATGATTTGTAAAGAGTTCGAGGAAGGGTTTCCCATCCAGATATCTGTGTCACCCTTGGAGATTAGCTCCCCATGGCTGCTGGAGGGCTTGTGGACCTGCTGAGAAGTCTTGTGAAAGAAAACCTTTAATCCCACAATTCTTGGCCAGCTTGACTTTCTAACTTTTCTGGCTCTGCACACCTTGTAAAATTGTATGAAAGACAAGAAGATCTATTTGTTGCCTTCTGTAAGGGAAATAGGTTTCAAATAAAGGAAGCTTAGGAGAGCAAAAGATGAAGAGAAGGAGAGAGGGTCACCTTTATTCTCCTATTAAACTTACACTGCTCAGTCTTGAGACTTAAGCAAAATGTTTGTAACCAAATACATCTTCTACAGAATTGCAATAAAGGGATAATATGTCTAAATTTTGGACTGTTTTAGCACTATGCAATGCTGTTTTATGGGATCCAAAATGCTATCAACTATAAGATGTCCCTGTAATTTTAGAAACATTCAACTATGATGTTATGTCACAACCCCTTAAAATTTGTATTCTATACTTATCCAAGGAGGCTTTCCAGGTGGTGCTAGTGGTAAAGAACCCTCCTGCCAATGCAGAGGACATAAACACATAGGTTTGATCCCTGGGACAGAAAGAGCCCCTGGAGGAGGGCATGGCAACCCACTCCAGTATTCATGCCTGGAGAAACCCATGGACAGAGGAGCTTGATGGGCTACAGTCCTTAGAGTCACAAAGCATCGGGCACGACTGAAGTGACTTAGCATGCAAGGATCCACATGCACTTATCAAAAGAGCACTTTGTATTTATTTTAGACACAGTCCTTTATGATATATCACTCTTCCGCATGCACAATCAAAAAGAAAATGAAAATGCACGAGTGAAAATATTCCTCAACCTTATTCACAAATACTGAGTTTTCCAAATCACCAGGCTTCTCAGAGTCATCAATAGATGTGTTTTCTTTCCACCTAGTATCATCGTCTGTGATGTCAAAATAATGTTGATGTAGTCTTTCTTTTTTTAAAAAAAGGTGCAGAATTGTTTTCCACCTGTTTAGCTTCCCCAGTAAGCTTATAAACTTCTTGAACAGAGTATAGTTGTCACACTCTTATTTTGGTATCTCCCTCAGCATTGTGTTTCACTGTGTTCAGTCCCCGGCACATAGTCATTCAGTTGTATTGCTGCATCCTATTTCAGTAGAAGAGAAGGAAAATTAGCAAGATCTGCCTGCAAAGTATTTCTCCAGTCTTGGAGTCCTGCAGACAAAATTGTATGTCTTCAGATACTAGAAAAATCTGGGTCATATGCTGCTACTTGGGAACTTGAGAGAGTTTTGTTGAGTGCTTCATCTCAAGATGGTGGTATTTCTCTCCATTGGTCAGAAACTGGCTCTGATACAGCTATTTTAAGAAGGAAGGAAGGGAAATCACAAATTACTCACTAGGATGTGAACAGTACTCTTATTCTTTAAAGTCTAATTTCAATTCTTCCTTCTCTATGGTGCTTTCTGGAATTTAAGTTGGACTGATCACACCTTGTCTGAATTTTTATGGTATGTGAGTTCCTTTGGGTATTTATCCAATTCTGCCTTTGGACACCTCTTACATTCTAAAATCACTTTATGAACACAAGTGAGTCTTCTAATTTGCAATAAGGATTTGGATTAAAGAAACTTAAAGAGGTAATCCCACAAGCACTGGTTGGTGAATAGAAAAGTGAAACAGGGCAGGGTGCATTAATTAATGGGTTACTACTGTGGGCAAGTGGGGCTCATTTTTATTGGAGACTGTGGTAGGCTGAATTACAGCCCACAAAGAAGTCTACATCCTAATCCCAGAAACTTTAAATATATTACCTTACATGGCAAAATGTGTTTCGCTGATATTAAGTTAAGCATATTGAGCTGGCAAAATACTCTGGATCATTCAGGTGGGGCCAATATATTCACAATGTTCCTTTGAAGAAGAAGACTGAAGGGTCATAGTTAGAGAAGGTGAAGTGACATCACAAGCAGAAGAAGGGAAGGACAGTGTAACAGTGACATGGGGGACAAGCCAGGTGCCACGGTGTGCAGGCAGAGTGAAGAAGCGGAAGGAAGTGAGAAAATGGAATTGTCCCAGAGCCTCGAGAAGGAGTGCAACCCAGCCCACCCCTGATCTTAGTGAAGTGAAATTTATGTTGCCCCTCTGACTTGGAGAACTAGATGACAAATGTCTATTCTTTTAGGCCACCAAGTTCATGGTTAATTTGTAGCCCTAGGAAACCAGTGCAGAGATTTCTGAGATACCATGGGAATCATAGTTCATACTCATGCCTCTGAGGGCCTAGGAGACCAGGGAATGTGTCCAGTGACTCCCCTCACTCGCTGGGTAAGAACTGCTCCCAGGGGCATTAACTTTCCATTACGATTGACTTGTTCAAGCTGACCTCTCATCCTCTCCAGAGGCCAGAGGAAACCTCAGTCCGAGAGACCCAGGTGCATGAATAGAGAGTGATGTGCTTGGCCATGACTGGCTGCCAAGGATATAGATGATAAGTAGGGAGAACCAAGGGAATGTGTGTGGAAGACCGGCATTACCTGCTATGGTGCATAAGTACGTGTGTGGGCATGCATGTATGCATGTTTTTTGTTCCCTTTCATCAAGTTCTTCAAAGCTAGAAATTCTCTCCCATTTGTGAGGCTCCAGCTCAGTGCTTGACATCTAGGAAAAACTTCCTGGTGGACTGGGAGACAGAACAGGACAGCTTGTGAATGTCACAGTAAATAAGGAAGTTGGCTATTTTACAGTGCCATTTTCTCTAATTCCTAAATTAAGACTGCAGGGAAGAAAACATTGCTATTTCTTGGAAAGAGATTCAAGAGGTTTTGTATATCCCAGGCAGTGTGTGTGCGAGGTGGCTGTCAATCACAAATGCAAGTTGTCGCTCGGCAAAACGGCTTTCTCGTGGCACACAATCCATCTGCAATCTAAGACTGCCTCGTCAAGGTTAGCAGATAAATCAATACAAGAAAGAGCCGAGCATCACAGGCAGTGCTGATGTCAAACAGCCGTTTCATGTGTCTGGCAGAAAATTGAGCATATTGGTAAAGTACTAAAGACTTCCTTCATGAAAGTCCTATGATCCCTGGTCCTGAAAGAAAAATCAGATTAACTCCCACAAATCCCACTTGACACATGAGAGACAGTTTTGTCTTGACAAGGGCTTGGAGAGGACAATGTGATGAATGTAGCAGAGTCTTCCCTTTGCTAGGTATCTAACGGGACTAGCTTTGGGGAGCGCTTGTTAAACACCAGATACTCTTTACTCCTGGACTTTTTTTTTTTTTAAGCAATAAACTGAGCAAGCACTGCACTCACTGCTCTTTGCAGATGCCTTGCATGTTTTCACTTTACTTTCTGTTCTGCCAGGTACATAAGCCTTCAGAACTTATTTAAAATGAAGGCTGAGTGCCTCTTCTTTAGGAGAAACCTGGAAAATGGTCTTTCTCTTCCACACAGGCTGCTACTCCTGATTTGAACATGTCAGACAAAAGTTTGATGCCCTTGAATGGTATTTGGCTAAATTCATTGACGCTCACTGTTAAAATAGCCCTAGGGTATTGGAAAAGCTCTGTCTTTCTCTTCATGTACATACACACACAGACACACACACACACAAACATATGTATATATGAAATATTTAAGCACATACGTACACACATGAAGATATATTTTGAAGGTCATTGTGTACTTAAAATATTTGAAAATAATAAAGAGTAAATGTAACATATGATATTAAAATTAATTGATCTTTTCAAAGAATCATCAGGTTCTGAAGGATATTTCAGAGTAGTTAAGCCCCAATGGATCCATAGTTTTGCTAATTACATAAAGGTCCTGATTGCCACAGGCCTCAAGGGACTCTCTGACCCCTGCAGATTTGTGGGCTGTGAATATCAGCTTGTGAGTGATCAGCTTGTGGAATCAAGTAAGGTTGCAGTCCCAAAACTTTGGACTCCTTTTCTGAGAAAGCAGCTTGCTACCTAACTGAGCAACAAGCACCCCACCCCACCCCCTAAACTGGGTGCCTGTTGGCATGAGCCAGAGTCACCAGTTCCCACCTATCCACTTTGGTTCCTGGACCCGTGGCTCGTAGCCAAGCCATACTTGACTGGTTCTGGCCCCCTCCCCGACACAAGCTGAGCTCTGTGCCATTGCTGTGTGCTACTGTATCTTTGGGGTTGTGTCTGCAGTAATCACCACTTTAGAAGTGATAACCCAGAACCATGGTGAGGGCTGTGTTTGATGCCAGCATGGTTCCCTTGTTTGTTGGCAGTTCTGTCCCCCTCCTGTCCACCCCTTGCCCTCCCTTCTCTGTCTCGCTCTGTGCAAGGTCACCCCAGAGTCCCGTCTCTGCTACTTGGACTCTGTTTGGGTCTGGCTGATAGGAAAGGGGAGATTTGGGGTAATTGCAGGATGGGAAGGGGAGAGGAAGCTGGGATATTTCTCAATGGCAGCCGCCTCACCCCCACTCCCCTGACTCCCCACCCTCCTCTCCTCCCCATCCCCCACTATGGCCGTGGCTGTGGGTTCACCGGGCAGTCTCCACTTTATGTCTCCAGCTCTCTTTCGCTGGGCAGTGGTAATATGATTTCCACCCCTTGGCCCTAGAGTGTCCCAATGTATTCCACTTATCTTTCTACCCTGCCATGTCTCTGTACGTGGTCCCTTCTTCAAATATCTGCATGTAAACCATCTTAGCAAATTGTCTTTTCTGCCAGGATGCTGACAGGTACACTTTGCTTTCCCTAACCATAGCATTCTTTGAAAGTAAGGAAGATATGTATTTAATATTTAATTATAAAATACTCAAGTTGACACACTTGCGATGCGGGAGTTCTCATTTGGCAAGCATGCTACTCCAAACTTTGCGAGAGAAACAAAAATAGAAGGTGCCAGCTTGCATAACATTATAGTTTGAGCTCAAGGGTGTATGTCATTCTGTCTCTGCAGAAAGAGGGTCTGAGCCTGCAGGAGCCAGCCAGGTGGGTGTCTGCATACCTTGGTGCAGTATCTACCGCTCTGGAAGCAGCCAAATGACTCATGTTTAACACAAAGCAGAGGCTGGCCAGGTCCTTTTAGTCTGGATAATAAAAGCTAAGATGAAGTCTTAGCACAATGTGTTTATAATTCTAGTATATATGGCCTGTATGGTATGCATATATTATAGTTACATAGAATATGTTTATATATATATATACATATATATATACACACACATGTATATTTATATTTATACACTCACATACTAGAGAGAGAGAATCTGAGCTATGAAGCCTATGAATAGCCCTGCTGGGGCTCTGCTGCTGCTGCTAAGTCGCTTCAGTCATGTCCGACTCTGTTCGACCCCATAGATGGCAGCCCACCAGGCTCCCCCGTCCCTGGGATTCTCCAGGCAAGAACACTGGAGTGGGTTGCCATTTCCTTCTCCAATGCATGAAAGTGAAAAGTGAAAGGGAAGTCGCTCAGTCATGTCCGACCCTCAGGGACTCCATGGACTGCAGCCTTCCAGGCTCCTCCTTCCATGGGATTTTCCAGGCAAGAGGACTGGAGCGGGTTGCCATTGCCTTCTCCGGGGCAATGGCTGGGGCTCAGTGTTAACTAAAAGCATCACATTGCAGAAATACTGTGGTGCCAGAAAGCAAGCCAGGGGTAGCCTACACTCAGTTTCTCACTGGATAGTCCAGGTAACAGAAAATAAACACCTTTCAAAAAACTCATATTTCCTAGGAAGCATATGAATGTGGTTTAACTTGAGTTTAAACAAGTTACACAGGTGCTGAAGGAACTGACTGGGATGCAGGGAGAAGCTGACCAGGCAGAAATAAATTCTAAGACAGGGCTAGCTCCTGCCCTTGAAGAGAAGTAAATTAAACCAGTCATGAGAGTGGCCATGAAACCACTGTGCTGTCATGAATGTCTTTCTTCTTTCTTTTATTTTCTAGAAGTCTCTGAAGATAGGGTGACTCCACGATGACTGAAAAATACTTGAATAGTTTTCTACCCAGCGAATCACTCTAACAAAAAAGAAAGAAAGAAAGCATCCCCAATAGGAATAGAAGAATACAAGGGTTTTTGTGTGTGTGTGGGGGTGGGGGGGGCGTGACTTATAAATCATTATTATTTTTGGTTGTGGGGTGTGAGGAGAGATGAGCAGAGAATGGATTGTCACACCCTCACATGACCTCCCATGCTCTTGTCTTCTTAATTCAGCCCATATGGTTTATTCCACCGTCTTCTTTTCTTTTTTTCTCAAAACTGCCACTTCCCTTTTCTCCTGTGCTTTCTCTCTCACTGAGTCTGGCTGAAAAGAAGGCCATGGTCTCCATGGTTCCTATTGTTTTCTTGTCCCTAAAGAGCAACCTGTGAAGAAAGCTGAGCACCAAAGAATTGATGCTTTTGAACTGTGGTGTTGGAGAAGACTCCTGAGAGTCCCTTGGACTGCAAGGAGATCCAACAAGTCCATTCTGAAGGAGATCAGCCCTGGGATTTCTTTGGAAGGAATGATGCTAAAGCTGAAACTCCAATACTTTGGCCACTTCATGCGAAGAGTTGACTCATTGGAAAAGACTCTGATGCTAGGAGGGATTGGGGGCAGGAGGAGAAGGGGATGACAGAGGATGAGATGGCTGGATGGCATCACCAACTCAATGGACATGAGTCTGAGTGAACTCCGGGAGTTGGTGATGGACAGGGAAACCTGGCATGCTGCGATTCATGGGGTCGCAAACAGTCGGACATGACTGAGTGAGTGAACTGAACTGAAAGAGCAACCCACAGGTTCTTTAAATTTTGTGGTTAGTTACTAATGGTGGTTCAGATGGTAAAGCATCTGTCTACAATGCGGGAGACCTGAGTTTGATCCCTGGGTCAGGAAGATTCCCTGGAGAAGGAAACGGCAAACCACTCCAGTACTCTTGCCTAGAAAATCCCATGGATGGAGGAGCTTGGTGCAGGCTACTGTCCATGGGGTCACAAAGAGTCAGACACAACTGAGCCACTTCACTTCTTCTTCTTCACTAATCCTTTAGGATATAATCACAGTCCGACATAATGGAGCATCTATGAAGCTTAAGAAACATGTCAAGATCACCTGGTTCTTGACTTGTTTTTAATCTTGCACAACTGCACTCGTCTCACGCTAGTAAAGCAATGCTCAAAATTATCCGAGCCAGGCTTCAGCAATATGTGAACCATGAAATTCCAGATGTTCAAGTTGGTTTTAGAAAAGGCAGAGGAACCAGAGATCAAATTGCCAACATCCGCTGGATCATCAAAAAAGCAAGAGAGTTCCATAAAAACATATATTTCTGCTTTATTGACTATGCCAAAGCCTTTGACTGTGTGGATCACAATAAACTGTGGAAAATTCTGAAAAAGATGGGAATACCAGACCACCTGACCTACCTCTTGAGAAATCTGTATGCAGGTCAGGAAGCAACAGTTAGAACTGGACATGGAACAATAGACTGGTTCCAAACAGGAAAAGGAGTATGTCAAGGCTGTATATTGTCACCCTGCTTATTTAACTTCTATGCAGAGTACATCATGAGAAATGCTGGGCTGGAGGAAGCACAAGATAGAATCAAGATTTCCGGGAGAAATATCAATAACTTCAGATATGCTTGGGCTGCAAGGAGATCCAACCAGTCCATTCTAAAGGAGATCAGCTCTGGGTGTTCTTTGGAAGGAATGATGCTAAAGCTGAAACTCCAGTACTTTGGCCACCTCATGCCAGCAGTTGGCTCATTGGAAAAGACTGTGATGCTGGGAGGGATTGGGGGCAACAGGAAAAGGGGATGACCGAAGATGAGATGGCTGGATGGCATCACCGACTCGATGGATATGAGTTTGAGTGAACTCCAGGAGATGGTGATGGACAGGGAGGCCTGACGTGCTGCAGTTCATGGGGTCGCAGAGAGTCAGACACGACTGAGAGACGGAACTGATGCAGATGACACGACCCTTATGGCAAAAAGTGAAGAGGAACTAAAAAGCCTCTTGATGAAAGTGAAAGAGGAGAGTGAAAAAGTTGGCTTAAAGCTCAACATTCAGAAAACGAAGATCATGGCATCTGGTCCCATCACTTCATGGGAAATAGATGGGGAAACAGTGGAAACAGTGTCAGACTTTATTTTTTGGGGCTCCAAAATCACTGCAGATGGTGATTGCAGCCATGAAATTAAAAGACACTTACTCCTTGGAAGGGAAGTTATGACCAACCTAGATATATTGAAAAGCAGAGACATTACTTTGCCAACAAAGGTCCATCTAGTCAAGGCTATGGTTTTTCCAGTGGTCATGTATGGATGTGAGAGTTGGACTGTGAAGAAAGCTGAGCACTGAAGAATTGATGCTTATGAACTGTGGTGTTGGAAAAGACTCTTGAGAGTCCCTTGGACTTCAAGGAGATCCACCCAGTCCATCCTAGAAGGAGATCAGTCCTGGGTGTTCTTTGGAAGGAATGATGCTAAAGCTGAAACTCCAGTACTTTGGCCACATTATGCAAAGAGTTGACTCATTGGAATAGATTCTGATGCTTGGATTGGGGGCAGGAGGAGAAGGGGACGACAGAGGATGAGATGGCTGGATGGCATCAACAACTCGATGAACGTGAGTTTGAGTGAACTCCAGGAGTTGGTGATGGACAGGCAGGCCTGGAGTGCTGCAGTCCATGGGGTCGCAAAGACTCGGACTCGACTGAATGACTGAAGTGAATCCTGCAGAAACGGGGAAGGCAATGGCAACCCACTCCAGTACTCTTTCCTGGAAAATCCCATGGGCGGAGGAGCCTGGTGGGCTGCAGTCCATGGGGTCGCAAAGAGTAGGACACGACTGAGCAACTTCTTTCACTTTTCACTTTCATGCATTGGAGAAGGAAATGGCACCCCACTCCAGTGCTCTTGCCTGGAGAATCCCAGGGATGGGGGAGCCTGGTGGACTGCCATCTGTGGGGTCACACAGAGTTGGACATGACTGAAGCAACTTAGCAGCATCAGTAGCAGCAAGTCCTGCAGATAAGTAAATTGTGAACACATTGGCTGCTTCACTCTGCTCTTCTGAGCAGAGGTCACCTAACACCTACGCACCCCTACCCCTACTGGCCCCACACTCAGACAGACTCCACCCCTCAGCAGACTCCGCCCCCTCCCAGGCAGACTCCACCCCTCTTCAGGCAGACTCCACCCCCCTCAGGCAGACTCCAGCCTCAACTCCTTCAGGCAGACTCCGCCCCCTCAGGCAGACTCCGCCCCCTTAGGCTACTCTGCCCCCTCCCCCATCTCTGGTATGGCTCCCCTACTGATTGTTCTTACTTTTGTACTCCTGATGTATCCTTCTGTCAAAGGAATGTTTTACTCTCTTACTCTTTGGTTTATTTCCCCCAACCTTCTCTTTCTTGTTTTACAAAAAGCATTGCTTATTATGAAAGTGATACAAGCCCATCTGTGCTGCAGAGAGATTAGAACACTAGGAGTCTCCTTCTCATGCTTGAATCATCCACTTCCTTGATGTGAGCGCTGGACATTAATAAGGGCAGTCAACCTGGGCCCCTGGGCCCCAATCTACAGGAATCATTTGGAAGGAATTTTTTCACAGCTTCTTTTGCGTCAGGAGGGAAGATTTGAATAATTGTATATCCCTGTGTAACCAACTACGTATTCAAGATGTAGAACATTTCTGTCACCCTGGAAAGTTGCCTTACCTTTCAGGCAATCCGATTCCCCCTTAAACAACCATTGTTCTGATTTCTAACAGCTTAGTTTTGCCGGTTCTGGAACTTCAATGGAATCTTGCCAGTATATACACTTTGCATCTGGCTTCTTTCATTCAAAGTACTGTCTTAGAGATTCATCCATATTGTATGTATCACTAGTCCATTCCACATTTTTTAATAGAAATACAGCATTTATTATATGTCAGCAATGTGCCTGAGTATAATTCTGACATGAGATGCAATGGGCAGTACTAAAGGGAATTTATGATGACCATGAAAAGTACTTTGTAACTTCAATGTGTTATTAAAGCCACTACTGACATTATTACACAATGAAGAGTTTTACATCTGATAAAACATTCCTTAGTAATTACCAGGCCTCTGTGCTTAAGAGAGTTGAAATTTTGTATGCTTGCTGTCACATGGGAATTGCTTTAATATCATTTCCTAAAATGAGCTTTTGAATTTAGGATTCCAAAAGAACACTGAAGTTGCTGGTGGGTAAAACTGTCATTTAGAAAATATGCTAAACACAGCAACTGGAAATGCTCATCTGTCAAAGCTGAGAGCTGTTTATTTTATTTTACATTATTTTACTTTTAAAAGTTTAACTTTATTTTTAGTAGGCTATTTTTTAGAGAAGTTTTAGATTCATGACAAAGCTCAGTGGAAAACAGAGATTCCCTGTACACCACTGCCCACATACAGCCTCCACCACAAATCTCATAGGAAAATGATACATTATTTATAATCAGTGAACCTACACTGACACATCATTATCACCCAAAGTCTGTAGTTTATATTAGGGTTCACTCTTGGTGTTGTACTTTCTATAGGCTTGAATAAAAGTATCACACTTATCTATAATTATATATCATGAAGAATACTGTCATTGCCTGTAAAAATCTTCTGTGCAACACCTATTCATCGCTTCCTCCCCCTTAACTTCTGGCACCTTTTGATCCTTTTATGGTATCCATAGTATTATAATTTCCAGTTTGAACCATACAGTATGTGGTCTTTTCAGATTGGCTTCTTTCATTTAGTATTATAAGTTCCCTTTGTGTCTTTTCATGTCTTGATAGCTCACTGACTAATATTTGATTGGGTTTTCTTGGTGGCTCAGTGGCAAAGAATCTGCCTGCCAATGCAGGAGACACCAGTTGGATCCCTAGTATGGGAAGATCTGCTGGAGAAGAAAATGACAACCTACTCCAGTGTTCTTGCCTGCAAAAAGCCCATGGACAGCGGAGCCTGGTGAGCTCCAGGCCATAAGTCAGACATAACTTTAGCAACTGAACAACAAAATATTCTATCGTCTGGAGGTACCACAGTTGGTTTATTCACTGACCTGCTAAAGGACATTTTGCTTATAATTTAGGCAATTATGAATGATCTGTGTGCAGGTGTTTGTGTGGACATAACTCCTTTACATAAATACTAAGGAGCGTATGGTAAGAGTACATTTAGACTGTAGGAAACTGCCAAATTGTCTTTCAAAGTAACTGTACCACCTTGCATACCCCCCAGTAATGAATGGGGAGTTCCTCTTGTTCTGCATCCTCACCAGCATTTGGTGTTGTCAGTGTTCCAGATTTTGGTCTTTCTGAAAACTGTGTAGTAGTATCTCATTATTAATTTTCAATTCTATTATAAAATGTGATGGAGAGAATCTTTTTATAAACTTATTTCCCATCTGTGTGTGTGTGTGTGTATGTGTGTGTTTGGTGAGGTATCTGATCAGATCATTTGCTCATTTTTAAATCAACTTGTTCATTTTCTTATTGATGAGTTTTAGAGTTCTTTGTATATTTTTGGATAACAGTCCTTTATCAAATGTGTCTTGCAAATATTTTCTCTCTTGTTTGGCTTGTCATTCACTTGACAGTGGTTTTCACAGAGTAGAAGTTTTAAATTTTAATGATGGCCAGCTTGTCAATTGAACCTTTGATGCTGTATCTAAAAGTTATCACCATACAAATATTTTCTATATATTTTCCTATGCTATCTGCAAAGATACATATATATATACACACATACATGGTTCCTATTATATTTTTTAAATTGGTTAAATCAATTAAGAATAAGAATAAAAGCTTTACTTTATCTTCACTTATTCCATCTTTAATGCTCTTCCTTTCTGTATGTAGATCTGTTTGACTTACATTGTTTTCCTCCACTCTGAAGAACTTTTCTCACAAGGCAGGTCTACCAGAAAAAAATTCCCTTCATTTTTGTATCTGAGAAAGTCTTTATGTCTTCTTCAGTTTTGAAGGATAATTTTGCAAGGTGCAGAATTGGTGATTTTGTTTTCTCAACACATTAAATACTTCACTTCCCTCTCTTGCTTGCAAGGTTTCAGAGACATTGGGTAAGATTCTTTTCTTTTATCCTTTATATGTAAAATGCATTTTTTCTCTCTGGCTTCTTTCCAGATTTTTCAAAGTTTATCTTTAATTTTCTGCAATGTGAATACAATATGCCAAGGTGTAGTTTTGTTTGTGATTTGTTTTAGTCTTCCTTGGTTTTCTGTGAACTTCCTGTAACTATAGTCTGGTGTCCGACATTAACCTGAAGGAAATTCTCAGCCATTATTGCTTCAAATATTTTTGTTTGTTTCTTTCTTTTCCTTCTGGTATTCCATTGGATATTTTTTATACTTCCTGTATTTGCCTCACAGTTCTTAGACATTCTGCTCTATTTTAGTTTTATCCTCTTTGTTTTCTATTTTTTAAGTGTCTATCAACTTTCAAAGCTTCTATACCCTCAAGGTCAGAAATTTTCTTCACCTGTGTCTACTCGATTAATGAGCCCATCAAAGGCATTCTTCATTTCTGTTACACTATTTTTGAACTCTAGAATTTTTTTCTATTTCTTTCTTAGAATTTGTCTCTCAACTTATAATGCACATATGTTCTTGTGTGCTATATACTTGATCTGTTAGAATCCTTAGCATATTAATCATTCCAGCATCCTTACTATATCTGATTCTGATGCTTGCTCTGTCTCTTCCAACTGTGCTTTTTTTTTTTTTTTTTTTTGCCTCTTAGTATGTCTTGTAATTTTTCCGTGATAGCTGGACATGATGTACTGGGTAGATGGAACTTGCAGTAAACAGATCCTTAGTAAGGTGGCAGTGAGGTGGTGGGGGGAGAGAACGTTCTGTAGTCCTGTGATGAGTTCTCAGTCTGTTTTGAGCCTGGGCTTCTGAACTGTGAATATCACAAGTGCTTCTCAGCTTCCCCTTCTCCACCCCAGGTGGATGGAATAACTAGGGTGCCTGGAGTTCGGTATTTACCCTCCTCATGTAAATGCCTCAAGTTTTCCTGCCGACTCAGTGGTAAAGAATCCACTGAGGCAGGAAGCATGGATTCGACCCCTGGGTTGGGAAGATCCGCTGGAGAAGGAAACGGCAACTCACTCCAGTATTCTTGCCTGGAAAATGCCATGGACAGAGGACCCTGGTGGGCTATGGTCCATGGGGATGCAAAAGAGTCAGACTGGACTTAGCGACTAAACAACAACGACAATGTAGGTGCCTAGAGCTGGCCGAAGTAGAACATGGCCCTTCCCTCTGGTAGGTTAGGCTCTGGTAAAGCAGTTTCTCCTGAAGGCAGGCGTTGTAAAGAACTGAGCAACATGTTTCAAAGAAGTCCTAAGCGACCTCCCCCACCTCCCCTACACCAACACCCCCACCTTTGCAGAGAGCATGAGGTGATTTTTTAATCTCTACTCACTGTAAGAACCTGGTCAAGGTAAAATTCACAAAGGCGGGGGGCGACCCTAAGACTAGCCGCCCAGCTCCGTGGAATTTGTAACTTTCCAGTGTATTAAAAAAAAAAAAAAAAAAGGAAACTTCAGCTAAAATTAGAGTTGGGAAGGCCTGTGTGGGGAATTCTTACACCCTCCCAGCCATTGTCAATTATCCTAAATAAAAGAGACTACTTGCATCTCAGAGAAGAAGCAAGAGGAAGGACTAGTTCTTGTTGCCTAGCAACAAGCCCAGCCAATGGAAAACACTGCAGCTCAGCCTATGAGAAGACACCACCACCCAAAGCCCTATTTTCCTTATAAAAGCAGAGCTTGTGGTCAGCAAGAGCTTGCGTCTTCTGAATTGCAGTTCATTCAACTACTCCTGAGTAAACTCATTGACCTAGTCTGGTAAGGTACTTTTTTTTGAAGTTGACACAGAATTGTCTACTCCAAGTTCCAACAAACAATTCCTCAATTACAGTTTAGGTTTTCCTGCCATGGTACTGGTTCCTGTGGAGATTTCTGCTTAGGAGTTTCTGGTCTGATAAGTTGGAATTCTCTTATTCACCAGTTTCTCCAAATTAAAGGGATAGTGGTTTTCTCTGTAACCTCACTTCTCTGATGGATCTAAGAAGATCTTTTTAAAAGTATTTTCAGTTTGTTCAGCCTTTTCCTTGTCAGAACAGAGTGATGAATCCCAAGCACCCTTAAGTGCCAGAATGCCATTCTATTTTTTAAGGGAAAAAAAGAAAAGTCTTTTCAGGTGTTAACATAAGTGAAATGTTGTGTGACTAGTTTATATTTCTATCAGCAATACCTTGATACGTTGGCATCCACACAAAAATTCCCACTTCCAAAAAATCCATCAAACCTTTAACTTATATGTTTAAGTGGGTAGTAATACGTCTAAAAGCACATACTGAGCTTCTCTGACCCTGGCAGGTTTTCATAATGTGTTACAACTTTACGTTATTGTGTATTTGCTTACTGTAGCTCCAGCAGGAGAACAGATTGATTTTTGATGGGAAATACACCCTTCTAGGATTTCATTATCTTACCACAATCTTGGTCTAGAGCTCATGGTTTGTGAGATATTGTCATTCATTATTAAGATGAACAGTGATGAGCGCTGTGGGAAATTTGCATTTGAAAACGCAGTTTTCCTGCTTTACAATTCTGTGGTTTATTTGGTCTCTTCATTCCTGTGTTATTCCTCGAACCTCCTACCCCCAGGTGCCTCACTGTGGTTTAGAAGAATGAGCCAGGTTCTGTCCATCTGAGGAAAATGGTACATGCATCACTTCCTGTTACATCTCTTTAGGCATTTTTAGGAGTAGTGCCTTATACTTCGGTAAGACTTTGAAATCCAAAAACCAGTGAAGGGAATGTTCTAGATAGAATAGTATGTACACACACACACACACACACAACAAATCAATCCACTGTTCAGGTCCCTCCATATTCCTTTTAGATTCTTTAAAGAAGTGTACCCCTCTTACTAGACTTCTGTAAAAATCCAGAGTGTGGTGATTTGGGAGGATCTAATCAGTAAACTCTTTTTGGAGGCTGATATTTTAGAGGACAGCAAGTATGGTACAGTTCTTTCAGAAGTTTAGCTGTAAATGAGGTCAATCTTGTGAAAACCTGTTTCTTCCAGTACCTGTTTCTGTTACCAAAGATTGCATTTCCTAGTGTCAGGAGCGGGTTCTGGGAGAAGGCTGGTAATGTAAATCTGCTCCCAAGTTCTTGACAGACTGGGAGACTGATTTTGAATGAACGCACCTGTGCTCGGAGCCACTGCCAGCGGTGGACAGAAGCGCTCCGTACTCTCAGCTGCATCTCCAGGGCTCCGGTGCTGACCAGCATTCACCTACCTTGCTTCAGGCTTTCTTACACTCTTCAGCTCTTTAAGTACACATCTTTAAGTACCTATAAGGAAAGGGGCCTAAATGAGACCACCTGTGACCAACAAGAGGCATGTGACTTACACCCCTTAGTCTTCACAAGAGTAACCTTAGTGCCACATTGCAGGTACAAACACGGAACAACAGAAGCGTGCTGCGTTCACCCAGAGGGCAGCTTGCAGGATGCAGGGGGACATGCGCAGTGTGGTAGGTCTGATTCCAGTCCTCTTCTAGCCCTTGTTCGAGCAGCCCTCTTGACCCCATTCCCATGCCTTGTTCCTTGAATGAGTATACAGATTTTATTTTGTAGATAATATTTTACTCTGGAAGAACCATCCACAAGTGAAACCATATTCTGAAGATGACAAAGACCTACATAAAAGTACAGACCATTCCTGGGTGCTGTGTGGCCTTAGTGGGATTTCAGAAAAAAAAACTTACGTTCCCTGACTATCAATTCTAGTTCAGTGTATCAGTCAAATTTTTCTGCATTAATACAACCTCTCCAATCCAATGGCTGACAGCGAAGAGCCTTTATTCTCCGATTCCTGGTTCTGATGTCTTGCTGTTTTTTAACTGATAAAGGCCAGGCTTGGTCTGGCCAAGCTGGGTTCCAGGCTTTTACTGGGGCTCAGTCTCTGTCAGTTCTCTCATTTTAGGGGCCAAACTGAAAGAGCAGTGTCTCCCTGGGGTATTCTTTCTATTCCACCAATAGCTTTTTCTTTTAATTTAAATTTATTTATTTTAATTGGAGGCTAATTACTTTACAGTATTTTATTGGTTTTGCCATACACCAACATGAATCTGCCACAGGTATACATGCATCCCCCATCCTGAACCCCCTCCCACCTCCCACCCTGTATTATCCCTCTGGGTCATCCCAATGCACCAGCTCCGAGCATCCAGTATCATGCATCGAACCTGGACTAGCAATTTTTTTCTTATATGATATTATACATGCTTCAATGCCATTCTCCCAAATCATCCCACCCTCTCCCTCTCCCACAGAGTCCAAAAGACTGTTTTATACATCTGTCTTTTACATACATCTTCTGCTGTCTTGCATACAGGGTTATCATTACCATCTTTCTAAATTCCATATATATGCATTAGTATACTGTGTTGGTGTTTTTCTTTCTGGCTTACTTCATTCTGTATAATAGGCTCCAGTTTCATCCACCTCATTAGAACTGATTCAAATGTATTCTTTTTAATGGCTGAGTAACACTCCATTGTGTATATATGTACCACTGTTTTCTTATCCATTCATCTGCTGATATCTAGGATATCTAGGTTGCTTCCATGTCCTGGCTATTATAAACAGTGCTGTGATGAACATTAGGGTACATGTCTCTTTCAATTCTGATTTCCTTGGTATGTATGCCCAACAGTGGGATTGCTGGGTCATAAGGCAGTTCTATTTCCAGTTTTTTAAGGAATCTCCACACTGTTCTCCATAGTGGCTGTACTAGTTTGCATTCCCACCAACAGTGCAAGAAGATTCCCTTTTCTCCACACCCTCTCCAGCATTTATTGCTTGTAGACTTTTCGATCGCAGCCATTCTGACTGGCATGAAATGGTACCTCATTGTGGTTTTGATTTGCATTTCTCTGAGAATGAGTGATGTTGAGCATCTTTTCATGTGTTTGTTAGCCATCTGTATGTCTTCTTTGGAGAAATGTTTATTTAGTTCTTTCGCCCAGTTTTTGATTGGGTCGTTTATTTTTCTGGAATTGAGCTGCAGGGGTTGCTTGTATATTTTTGAGATTAGTTGTTTGTCAGTTGCTTCATTTGCTATTTTCTCCCATTCTGAAGGCTGTCTTTTCACCTTGCTTATAGTTTCCTTTGTTGTGCAGAAGCTTTTAAGTTTATGTAGGTCCCATTTGTTTATTTTTGCTTTTATTTCCAATATTCTGGGAGGTGGGTCAAAGAGGATCCTGCTGTGATGTATGTCAGAGTGTTTTGCCTATGGTCTCCTCTAGGAGTTTTATAGTTTCTGGTCTTATGTTTAGATCTTTAATCCATTTTGAGTTTGTTTTTATGTATGGTGTTAGAAAGTGTTCTAGTTTCATTCTTTTACAAGTGGTTGACCAGTTTTCCCAGCACCACTTGTTAAAGAGATTGTATTTAATCCATCATATATTCTTGCCTCCTTTGTCAAAGATAAAGTGTCCATAGGTGCATGGATTTATCTCTGGGTTTTCTATTTTGTCCCATTGATCTATATTTCTGTCTTTGTCCCAGTACCATACTGTCTTGATGACTGTGGCTTTGTAGTACAGCCTGAAGTCAGGCAGGTTGATTCCTCCAGTTTCATTCTTCTTTCTCAAGATTGCTTTAGCTATTCTAGGTTTTTTGTGTTTCCATACAAATTGTGAAATTATTTGTTCTAGCTCTGTGAAAAATACCGCTGGTAGCTTGATAGGGATTGTATTGAATCTATAGATTGCTTAGGTAGTATACTCATTTTCACTATATTGATTCTTCTGATCCATGAACATGGTATATTTCTCCATCTATTAATGTCCTCTTTGATTTCTTTCACCACTGTTTTATAGTTTTCTATATATAGGTCTTTAGTTTCTTTAGGTAGATATATTCCTAAGTATTTTATTCTTTTCATTGCGATGGTGAATGGAATTGTTTCCTTAATTTCTCTTTCTATTTTTTCATTATTAGTGTATAGGAATGCAAGGGATTTCTGTGTGTTGATTTTATATCCTGCATCTTTACTGTATTCATTGATTAGCTCTAGTAATTTTCTGGTGGAGTCTTTAGGGTTTTCTATGTAGAGGATCATGTCATCTGCAAACAGTGAGAGTTTTACTTCTTCTTTTCCAATTTGGATTCCTTTTATTTCTTTTTCTGCCCTGATTGCTGTGGCCAAAACGTCCAGAACTATGTTGAACAGTAGTGGTGAAAGTGGGCACCCTTGTCTTGTTCCTGACTTTAGGGGAAATGCTTTCAATTTTTCACCATTGAGGATAATGTTTGCTGTGGGTTTGTCATATATAGCTTTTATTATGTTGAGGTATGTTCCTTCTATTCCTGCTTTATGGAGAGCTTTTTTATCATAAATGGATGTTGAATTTTGTCAAAGGCCTTCTCTGCATCTATTGAGATAATCACATGGCTTTTATTTTTCAATTTGTTAATGTGATGTATTACATTGATTGATTTGCAGATATTGAAGAATCCTTGCATCCCTGGGATAAAGCCCATTTGGTCATGGTGTATGATCTTTTTAATGTGTTGTTGAATTCTTATTGCTGGAATTTTGTTAAGGATTTTTGCATCTATGTTCATCAGTGATATTGGCCTGTAGTTTTCTTTTTTGATCGCATCTTTGTAAGGTTTTCATATTAGGGTGATGGTGGCCTCATAGAATGAGTTTGGAAGTTTACTTTCCTCTGAAATATTCTGCAAGAGTTTGAGTAGGATAGGTGTTAGGTCTTCTCTAAATTCTTGGTAGAAATCAGCTGTGAAGCCATCTGGACCTGGGCTTTTGTTTGCTGGAAGATTTCTGATTACAGTTTCAATTTCCATGCTTGTGATGGGTCTGTTAAGAGTTTCTGTTTCTTCCTGGTTCAGTTTTGGCAAGTTGTACTTTTCTAAGAATTTGTCCATTTCTTCCACGTTGTCCATTTTATTGGCATATAATTGCTGATAGTAGTCTTTTATGATCCTTTGTATTTCTGTGTTGTCTGTTGTGATCTCTCCATTTTCATTTCTAATTTTATTGATTTAATTTTTCTCCCTTTGTTTCTTGATGAGTCTGGCTAATGGTTTGTCAATTTTATTTATCCTCTCAAAGAACCAGCTTTTGGCTTTGTTGATTTTTGCTATGGTCTCTTTTGTTTCTTTTGCATTTATTTCTGCCCTAATTTTTAAGATTTCATTCCTTCTACTAACCCTACACCAAGAGTTTTTAAAGCCTTGTTTCTGCTCACATCCTATTGACCAAAGCAAGTCACACACCCAAATTCGGCATTATTCAGGCAGAGAAGTACACTCCACTCACAGGGACAGGTTCTGCAAAGCCAGGTGGTAAATGAGGTAGCAAAGAAGAGTGTAGAACAGGGGACACTTACCTGATCCAGCACACTCAAACTAAACTACTAAAAAGAGATATAGTAGTCTACTGGTGGCATTCCTGCTCACATCAGCCTTGAAGCTTTGCCGTCTGTCTCAACATGGAAATTTTCAGAACTTCTCACCTGGTATCTTTTGAAATGTCTTTGCAAATGACTTTCACTATGTAGTCCTCCAGTGGACTTTAATTATATTTATTTTTTTATTATTTAAAAAATTTTATTCATCCTGATATATATTTATTGAAATATCATTGTTTTACAATGTTGTATTCGTTTCAGTTGTATGTTCTTTATTCATGGAAATATAGTTGTTTTACAATATTGTAGAGTTTCAAGTGCACTGCATAGTGATTCAGTATTTTCACAGATTATCTCCCATTATAAGGTTATTACAAGATGATGGCTATGATTTCCTATGCTGTACAGTTTATTCTGTTGTTATCCGTTTTTTCTATTAATCCCATATCCCTGATTTGTCCCTCCCTGTTTCCCTTTACAAGTTTGTGATTCTGTTTATGAGTCTATTTCTGTTTTGCCTATACATTCATTTGTATTTTTAAAGATTTCATATATTATGTTTTATTTCTGATTACAATTTTAGGCCCTAAGAGTGCATTCACCTCTGGCTCACTCAGCAAAAGAGTGGCTGCCATGATATATGCTTTCAAACCATGGAGAAGAGTTTCCACCAGCTGGGCCCTCCCTATGTAGGAAAATAGTGCATACTGACATTGGGAGGCTAGCTCAAACCTCAGATTATAGAGGATGGAAGCCAGTGTCTATTTCAGCATTCAGCCTTGAGAGATAGTTCACGCTATGTGACCATCAAAGTGCAGATGGTCACTGGGAATCTTTTTAGAGGCATTGCTGGGCTGATGAGGGCAGTTTACACAGGCCTTCAGGGAACTGGACCAAGCATTGATCTGTAAAAGCCAATAATCAGAGGCTTTGGGGACTAACTTATCTTCTTCCATGTTTGTTGATTGGGATTAACACTGCTGGGAGCTGTGCTGATGGTCTCTGGTGTGGCTGCTTCAGGAGAACCTTGATCCTGCCTGAGCAGGTGTGGGGCATAAAATCAGCTTGCTGGGACATAAACTGCTTTCTGCCTGTGAGTGGGTGACAGTCAAAACTTAGACACTCCCTGTGCTGATGTGTCCCTGAAATTGGTCCTATATTCTCCCCACTTAAGGGTGACAGAAGCCAAGAGGTGTTTATCAGACCTAAAGCCAAGAGGATCTAGATCTTGTTCTCCTATGTGTGCCATATAGATTCAAGGGATTAGATCTGATAGACAGAGTGCCTAAAGAACTATGGACAGGGGTTTGTGACATTGTACAGGAGGCAGGGCTCAAGACCATCCCCAAGGAAAATAAATGCAAAACGGCAAAATGGTTGACTGAGTAAGTTCAGTCACTCAGTTGTGCCCGACTCTTTGCGACCCCATGAATCGCAGCATGCCAGGCCTCCCTGTCCATTACCAACTCCCAGAGTTCACTCACACTCACATCCATCGAGTCAGTGATGCCATCCAGCCATCTCATCCTCTGTCGTCCCCTTCTCCTCCTGCCCCCAATCCCTCCCAGCATCAGAGTCTTTTCCAATGAGTCAACTCTTCGCATGAGGTGGCCAAAGTATTGGAGTTTCAGCTTTAGCATCATTCCTTCCAAAGAAATCCCAGGGTTGATCTCCTTCAGAATGGACTGGTTGGATCTCCTTGCAGTCCAAGGGACTCTCAAGAGTCTTCTCCAACACCACAGTTCAAAAGCATCAATTCTTCGGCACTCAGCCTTCTTCACAGTCCAGCTCTCACATCCATACATGACCACTGGAAAAACCATAGCCTTGACTAGACGGACCTTAGTTGGTAAAGTAATGTCTCTGCTTTTGAATATGCTATCTAGGTTGGTCATAACTTTTCTTCCAAGGAGTAAGCGTCTTTTAATTTCATGGCTGCAGTCTCCATCTGCAGTGATTTTGGAGCCCCAAAAAATAAAGTCTGACACTGTTTCCACTGTTTCCCCATCTATTTGCCATGAAGTGATGGGACCGGATGCCATGATCTTCATTTTCTGAATGTTGAGCTTTAAGCCAACTTTTTCACTCTCCTCTTTCATTTTCATCAAGAGGTTTTTTAGTTCCTCTTCACTTTCTGCCACACTAATACCCAAAAAAGATGTCCTTTTCATTATAGGGAACTGGAATGCAAAAGTAGGAAGTCAAGAACCACTGGGAGTAACAGGCAAATTTGGCCTTGGAATGCGGAATGAAGCAGGGCAAAGACTAATAGAGTTTTGCCAAGAAAATGCACTGGTCATAGCAACCACCCTCTTCCAACCACACAAGAGAAGACTCTACACATGGACATCACCAGATGGTTGACAGAGAAGGCCTTCCAAATAGCTGTGAATAGAAGAAAAATGAAAGGCAAAGGAGAAAAGGAAAGATACACCCATTTGAATGCAGAGTTACAAAGAATAGCGAGGAGAGATAAAGAAGCCTTCCTCGGTGATCAGTGCAAAGAAACAGAGGAAAACAATAGAATGGGAAAGACTGGCGATCTCTTCAAGAACATTAGAGATACCAAGGGAACATTTCATGCAGAGATGTGCACAATAAAGGACAGAAATGGTGTGAACCCAACAGAAGCAGAAGATATTAAGAACAGGTGGCAAGAATACACAGAAAAACTAGACAAAAAAATCTTCATGACCCAGATAACCACAATGGTGTGTCACCTAGAGCCAGGCATCCTGAAATGTGAAGTCAAGTGGACGTTAGGAAGTATCACTCTGAACAAAGCTAGTGGAGGTGATGAAACTCCAGTTGAGCTACTTCAAATCCTAAAAGATGATGCTGTTTTGCTGCACTCAATATGCCAGCAAGTTTGGAAAACTCAGCAGTGGCCACAGGACTGGAAAAGGTCAGTTTTCATTCCAGTCCCAAAGAAGGACAATGCCAAACAATGATCAAACTACTGCACAATTGCACTCATCTCACACGCTAGTAAAGTAATGCTCAAAATTATGCAAGCCAGGCTTCAGTAGTATGTGAACTGTGAACTTCCAGATGTTCAAGCTGGTTTTAGAAAAGCCAGAGAAATAAGAGATCAAATTGCCAACATCCACTGGATCAGGGGAAAAGCAAGAGAGTTCCAGAAAAACATCTATTTCTGCTTTATTGACTATGCCAAAGCCTTTGACTGTGTGGATCACAACAAACTCTGGAAAATTCTGAATGAGATGGGAATACCATACAACCTGACCTGACTCTTGAGAAACCTGTATGCAGATCAGGAAGCAACATTTAGAACTGGACATAGAACAGACTGGTTTGAAATAGGGAAAGGAGTATGTCAAGGTAGTATACTGTCACCCTGCTTATTTAACTTATATGCAGAGTACATCATGAGAAATGCTGGGCTGGAGGAAGCACAAGCTGAAATCAAGATTGCTAGGAGAAATATCAATATCCTCAGATATGCAGATGACATCACCCACCCTTATGGCAGAAAGTGAAGAAGAACTAAAGAGCCTCTTGATGAAAGTGAAAGAGGAGAGTGAATAAACTGGCTTAAAACTCAACATTCAGTAAACTAAAATCATGGTATCAGGTCCCATTTGTTCATGGCTAATAGATGGGGAAACAGTGGAACCAGTGTCAGACTTTATTTTTAGGGGGCTCCAAAATCCCTATAGATAGTGACTGCAGCCATGAAATTAAAAGATGCTTGCTCCTTGGAAGGAAAGTTATGACCAACCTAGATAGCATATTAAAAAGCAGAGACATTCCTTTGCCAACAAAAGTCCAACTAGTCAAAGCTATGGTTTTTCCAGTAGTAATGAATGGATGTGAGAGTTGGACCATAAAGAAAGCTAAGTGCTGAAGAATTGATGGTTTTGAAGTGTGGTGTTGGAGAAGACTCTTGAGAGTCCTTTGGACTGGAAGGAGATCCAACCAGTCCATCCTAAAGGAAATCAGTCCTGAATATTCATTGGAAGGAATGATACTGAAGCTGAAACTTTAATACTTTGTCCACCTGATGCGAAGAACTCATTAGAAAAGACCTCAGAAAAGACCCTGATGCTGGGAAAGGTTGAAGGCGGGAGGAGAAGGGGCGGACAGAGGATGAGATGGTTAGATGGCATCACTGACTCAATGGGCATGAGTTTAAGTAAACTCTAGGAGTTGGCCATGGACAGGGATGGCTGGTGTGCTGCAGTCCATGGGGTCACTAAGAGTTGGACATGACTGAGCAACTGAACTAAAGGTCATGTGCGTGGGATATTTAGCCAGCATGCTCCAGTACACAACATAGAATCAGTTCATTTCCTTCCCTCCAGTGGCAAGGACTGATTTCCCTAGACCTCAGGTGGTGTAAAATCATGGCAGGGAGACTCACAGGGCACTGGAGCAAACAATTATGCCCCAGGTTCTCACTGTTCATACTCCATATTTTTGAGCTCCTCTTTTGCTTTGTCACTGAAGTTGGAGGGCTTCCCTGGTGGCTCAGTGGTAAAGAATCTGGCTGCTGATGCAAGAGGTACAGGTTTGATCCTTGTGTTGGGATGGTCCCCTGGGGAAGGAAATGGCAACCCACTCCAGTATTGTTATCTGGAGAATTTCATGGACAGAGGAGCCTGGTGGGCCACAGTGCGTAGAGTCACAAATAGACATGACTTAGTAACTGAACAGCACAACTAAAGGTGGAAAAATGAGTAAGACAAGGGTTCTGCCTCTTGGAGCTTCTATTGCAGTGGGATGGATGCAAGGTGACCAATCACATGGGTCTGAGGTCATTTCAGATTTTGGGAAGGGTACCAGAAGTGCCCTGCAAGCCAAAGTGAGGAGCGTGGACTTCGGTCATAAGCGTGGAGGAAGCCCCTCGGGGCTCCTAGCATGGACATGAGATCACATGCTTTAAATTTGGAAAGGTCACTGCCCCCCAGGTCCATGTACCATACACACCACCAGTTCAGAAAGTAGACACTGAATTTTCATCTCTCAGTTGATCCCAGTATCAGTCTTTTCTACTCAAATGTGATGTCCTCAACAAACTCCTTTGATTACCCTTTTTGGAAAAATCTTCTTTTAAAAAAATTCATAAGAATTCTTTTCCAGGTGATTCGGTGAGATCTTTCATCTCCCTTCTCCAGAGACTTATTCAGGGTTAGTAGGAACAGCTTGCATAGAATAGAATTTGTTTCACAAGCCATTTCTCAGGTCATTATTATAATTCCTTAGACAAAAGGTGATTTTAAAAACACTCTTAGAAATAAGACACCAGTGCTCATAAGTTTGAGAAATTGATGAAGCTTGCATAGATGATAACCTTGTGTCCCATAAAAATGCAGCTCATTCAGACCTGCTTTGCCGAGCAGAGACAACTTGAAAACTTCATGTTCCACAATTTTTTTTTTTTTTTAACGGAAAGCAAAAGTTACTCAAGTCTAAGGTGAATATAGTAGAATTTATGGGGCATTATTCACTATAGCATACATAATGTCAAGTGAAGTGAAAGAATGGGCATGAGGAGATTAAGAAGTATAGAAATTTCCTTTCTTTATGACCAATTCTAGAGGTCATGTTTGGAAAATCAGTACTAAGCTGATACCAGTGAGGGGTAAGGCAGAGCCATGGGGAAAGGCATGATGTCACAGAAGTTCTGTTGTGAGCCAGTGAGCTTCAAATGTTCAGGTTTTATTAATAACTGTGTCAAAAATTACAGTACCTACACGTTGAGGAATGACCAGCTTGTCTATGGTCCCCAGGGTCTCCTTGGGCCCAAGTCATGCTCTGCAGTGAAGATATAAGTGCTAGACTGAGGGCTGCCACCTGAGAAAGAGGGCAGGAGAACATGAGGCCCAGGGCTAACAGGTGTGGTCCTCACAGGAGGCTCTGTACTTGGGCAACAAACTTTCTGACCACAGAGGCCTTCAGGCTGACTTCCTTTCTTTGGAATTTGAAACAGTGTTGCATCTGGACTGGAGTCTCTGAAGGAGAGGCGCTATGGTGATCATCCTTCTGCAGAGATGTGAGGCTGAACTGAATGCCAGGCACTGGGCTAGAGTGTGGATGGAGGGAGGGAAGTTGGTAGATCCAGGTCAGGGGGTGGAGGGGGAAGGCTGGCCCTGGCCCTGCCTCTGCTCGAGTTCCCCTACAGTCATTTTTTTTCTTTTTCACTTCTGTAAAATGATAAAGATTGTATACATCTTGAAGGGAGTTTAGAGGGTTTGGAGCTCTGTTAGGTGGAAGCCAGAGGTGGCAGGGCTTCTAAGAACAGGCTTCCATCCCGTGCCCATCCATAGCCACATGCGGTATCATTGCTTCCTCTTCAGGTAGGTGCTGGTCCACATCACTTTATCATATTAGTGAGTGATTCTAAGTTCACTAAAGCTTGTACAACACAGACTATACTTTGCATACCTCTCGATTGTATTCAGGATTTATCCAAATTAAAGAATTGTGACCAGCTCCTCCCTCAATACACTATCACTGTCCATCTTCATTCTTCTCCCTTCTTTTCCTTGGGCTGTTGTGAAGATTACTTAGTATTGGCATGCATTTTACTTAGTGACTTGTACACAATAATTACTTGCTAAATGTTAACAACAGCAGCAATTTTGCTATTTCAAGATTTCTATGTCATGGGGCAGCTTCATATGCCAGTGTGAATCTGTCTTATGACCTCTGAAAGCAAAGCAAAAGTTGCTGAGTTGTGTCTAACTCTTTGCGACCCCATAGATGATACAGTCCATGGAATATCTCCATGCCAGAATACTAGAGTGGGTAGCTGTTGCCTTCTCCAGGGAATCTTCCCAACCCAGGGATCAAATCCAGGTCTCCCACATTGCAAGTGGATTCTTTACCAGCTGAGCCACAAGGGAAACCCTCTGCACCTCCCAAAAGTAAAATATGATTGTGATTTCATGACGTGATGACCAGCGGGCTCCCCCAACTCTTTTCCCTCTGTCATTAAGTAACTTATGAAACATTCTCTATTGTGCATGTTCCCAACGTGACAACTAAAAAAGTTTAGAGAAAGAGTGCTCCCCAGGTAAGATGTAACACCTCACTTGCTCAAATTCATGAACAGATGCTGACGGCTGTCATAGTTTCCTTTCCCCCAAAAGCAGAGGTTAGGGTTGAGTTTGGAAGAGAGTTTCATGAATGGTAGTGGGGGAGAAAGACAAGGAGAGGGGGTCAGCAAAGGATCTTGGTGAGCATCACTGCTGTGGATCATGGGAGCATCCACCCACTGGGCAGCATTCAGCGTGCCCCTCAGCCTTCTCCGCCAGGGGGCAGGCGATCTGATGCGGGTACCCACCACCTCATTAGTCACGACTGAAGGATGCTCCTGGTGCCTTTGATACCCTGACACTTTGGACTTGCCCCGCAGTGGGCAGTGAGAACCCACAGTTAAAAGGCAGCAGGTGCCAGTGGGTGTAAGTTGAGCCAGGATGCGAGGATTACACATGCCATGGGGATGTATGTAGGGCATGGTCTGAGTCTTCCACAGTGATGCAACTGACTGATATGCCATACCCTATGTGTATATGTATGCAAATGGGCTTCCCCTGGTGGCTCAGCAATGAAGAATCTGCCTGCAAGGCAGGAGATGCAGGTGTGATTCCTGGGTCAGGAAGATGCCCTGGAGCAGGGCATGGTAAGCTGTTCTAGTATTCTTGCCTGGAGAATTCCATGGCCTGAGGAGCCTGGTGGGCTACAGTCCATAGGGTTGCAAAGAGTCAGACACGACTGAAGCAACTGAGCATGCACATGTATATGCAAATAACCAAGCCTGGCATCTTATGTGTATACAGATGTATGGCACAGCCTGCCTTGTCCTTTCAAACAACAGCTAAGACTCCACCCTGTTGAAGACGGGCTGCAGATGCCTCCCTCTTGCCTTCCAGGTGCCCTTTTGCTCTGCTAAGAGAAGCCAGCAACACCCTCGTTAGCATTCTGCTGCCATGCTCACTGCAGTGACAGGGGCCAGTGTCAGTCTTATTACTTCACCTGTTTTATCTCTTGTGAAACTCAGCCGTCAGCCAGAATTGTCTGAGTGGCTACTCTGGCAATTGCTTAACGGTGAGGTTCCTTCAGCTCATTTCTCTCAAGTAATTTGATTCCATCACGCTATCAGAATTGCTTTTTTTGGTTTGGAAGGAGGCCTCGGGGAGGGGGTTTATGGAAAGCTGTTTTGAGGTTAACAGCAATGATGTCCTGTAAGTTTCCCCGTGTCCACCGCACTCTCCATCTGCATGCTTCTACCTCTCTTGCCCACGCAGGGCAGGGGTGGATGTGTGTTCAGGAGGTATGTTCTGAGCAAAACACAACCCAGCTTGCATTGCATTTTCTTTTGCCTGAGCTTGTAAAGCGTGTTGTTTCATTGTCTACTTAGTCCCCACACCAGAATTCATGCGCTAAGATAGAAAAAGATTGCGGCTATCCTCTTAAAAAATCAAGCAAAGTATAATTTTACATTAAGTCAATGTTGAAAATCCCAGTCCAACTGATGTTAACATTTCAATAAGCCCAGTAATTCATGATCCTCCTCATTTAGGACAGGTTTTCATCAATGTGGAAAATCCCATGTTTAATAACTGATATTTTTATTTTACTTGAGTTTGTGTGTAAATAGAAACATTAAAAGCAGCAGCATGCTTTCCTCATTAAAGACTTGATGGGGAGGGAGGATTTAAAAGTAGATGTGAATTTAATGGGTAGAGTTTGAGTTTGATTTTTTTTTTTAACTATTGCTTCTTTTTTCTTTTTTTTTTTTTTTTTGGATATTTATGGCCATTTGGCCCCAACTGGGTGCTTATAGTCACCCTAAGGGCTGGTGAGTGTGGCAACCACTTTCTAAATAATATGCAATGTTCATGGAGATTTATGATCCCATAAAGTTGTTAGTATTTTATCACAGCCTTGGGCCAAGTGCCTGGCTGGGTAGAGTTGATAATATGGACTAAATACCCTTTGAGGTGAAGCCCACTACAGAAGAAATTGTGTAGCAAAAAAAAAAAAAAAAAAGATTCAGTACACAAACAATAGTTTTTACATTTATGAGCTTTGCCTGGGCATTGATCACTAGATGGTTTTTTTTCTTACAACTGCTAGAGAGGCATGGGCAGTTAAAGTGCAGGTGATCGCTGGAAACTGGGCTGGAAGATGAGGGGAAATGCAAGCCCTGGGTGGACTATAAACAGTTCAGTTTAGTTCAGTCACTCAGTCGTGTCCGACTCTTTGTGACCCCATGAATCACAGCACTCCAGGCCTCCCTGTCCATCACCATCTCCCGGAGTTCACTCAGACTCGCATCCATCGAGTCAGTGATGCCATCCAGCCATCTCATCCTGTCATCCCCCTTTCCTCTTGCCCCCAATGCCTCCCAACATCAGAGTCTTTTCCAATGAGTCAGCTCTTCGCATGAGGTGGCCAAAGTACTGGAGTTTCAGCTTCAGCATCATCCCCTCCAAAGAAATCCCAGGGCTGATTTCCTTCAGAATGGTAGATGGGTTGAATATTTTAAAGCATGGATTAACTATACTGGGTATTCTGTTCAATTTGATTTTTAACTCTTTTGCATGCTAAGAGCTTCTCAGAAATAATTCCATCTGCCTCTGTATGATGTAGCAATCTATAGCTCCAGAAGTTGATCCATTGCTTCTTCCTCAAAAATGGGCAGAGTATGTTATATTTATATTTATTTTGGTAGACTGTGCTGGATTTTCAATAGAAAATATTTGTTTTATAACAACGGGACAACTTTGATTTCTCCATAGGAGCCTATAGACAAAGTTAAAGATATTTGTGCGCTCAATTGTTTCCAGCTCCTTGCCACCTCATGAACTGATATTGGGAAATTATCAACAACAGCAATATATTTTTTAAGAAAGCTAGAGAGGAAAATTGTCAATGACAAGGTCAAAGCCAGATTCACTCCAATTATGTTGGAAACAATTAGGGTTTTCTACAATTCCAATAAACAGTGTTTTGGGTAGAGACTTCAATGACTCTTTGCTGCTGTTATCTTTTCTGCAGCTTGATGCAAAGAGAAAATATAAGGTAAGAACTGAGTGAGAGAAAATGGCTAAAGTGGTATTTGATACGCCATGGATGAAAAGCATTGCAAACTCAACTTTCTGTTTCAGTTGTCCCCCTCTGTTTCTCCCTTTTGTCCCCAGTTTTCCCTCTTCTGTTTTGATGTTCTGTTGATGGAATTTGTCCCCTCATGGTGTAAGTACTCACTGCTTTGTAGAGAGAAAACAAGAGAGTCAGAAAGTGTGTCTGAGCTTCTAGCTGTAAAAGGTATTGATTAGCCTAAAGCTATCCTTAATGGCTTTAAATGTGGTCGAGAAAATATAATGAAGTACATCCTGACATGTTAACTAACTAGAAAGATAGATACATTGTTTTAAACTGTAATACATTTCTGTTGGGACTGCACATCAGTACAACTGCTTTGGAAAACTGGTAGGAGCTACCTGTCCTACCATCTGGGGAATGAACCTCTGGGCCCATAGCCCCAAATCCTGGGTACATTCTCAACAGGAACAAGTGTTTTTGTTTTCAGTGTGGCATGTAAGAGAATGTTTATGGCAGCTTTATTCACAATAGCCCCAAACTGGAAACAATCCAATTATCCATCAATACTGGAATGGATAAATTGTGGAATATTCATGTAGTGGAATGCAGCCCTCCAGTGAAAAAGAATGAGCTTCTGCTGCATGTGTGAATATAGCATGGTTATATGGATACATGGATAAATCAGGCAGGCATGATATTGAACAAAATACAGACAGTGCACATTGTCCATGTATATGAAATGGAAAAGCAGACAAAGCAAATGAATCTGTGATTAGCTGTTCCTTCAGGGCATAGGTATTGACCTGAGGCAAGACAGTTTTCTGCAGTATTGGAAATGTTTTATATCTTGATGTGGTAAATAGTGTGTGTGTGATACATACACACACATGCACATATGTGTATGTGTGAAAAACTTTGCAAGCAACTTAAATACAAAATAAATTTTAAAAAACTGTATAAGTTGGCTTCACCATTGACAGCAAAAGTTAATTTTAATAACCCTAATGAATGAGGAACTAAGTAGTTTTGGAATGACAGAAGCATGTCCTATGCACACCTGGACACACACACAGCTCCCTGCATGCTTGGCCCTGAATTGCTAATGGTTTTCTCAGCCTCATTGACCCTCATACTTGGAAGAGATTTTCTATGTCATCTAATTCAATGATTCATCTGAAGCTTGTCTGCAGCCTTGCCTCTGGGTGGCCATTCTGCTTTTGTGAACAAAAGCCCCTTGGTGACCAGAATACCATTGAGACCTCCTGAGGCAGGCCTTATTCTCCTCAGGAGCCCATCGTTGGGCACAAATCCACCCTTGTCTATTCATTGGTCTTGCTTGTAACCCTTGGGGTCTTGCAGTTAAGTGGGCAAAGGGTTGTGTGGTTGCTATTTACCCAGAACATAGTATAATATTTATCTTGTTTACTTACGCTGCTGACAGCAAGTATGTTTTCAGGGATATTTGTCTGGATATTTTCCTCCCCTTTTAATTACAGCATATCTTCCCACCAGGAGCTATAACTGCATTTCTCAAATGCAGTTTCTCAATAGTTTTCCCTCAGGGATGAAATAGGATAATGTGGATACATCATTTCTGCTTGGACATCTCATTCCATACTCTTGAGCTAAGTGCTCTTGTTCTCCCAGTAATTAACCATTCCTGCTCTTGGTGCAAAGGTTCCTGAGTCCACATGTACTTATTGATAATTTCCTGTGTGCCAGCAATGTTTTAGGGATACATGATAAGTTAAAAACAGGTGTGGTAGCTTATCTCCTTAGGACTTTCACTTTATGAAGATTTTTAATCAAATATTTCCATAAATAAACATAAACTTGCAACTCCAGTGAGTGCTGCAAGGAAAAGGCACGTGGTCTTATGAAAGCATGAGGTGGGTAGTCATCTGTATCAGGGGAGCCTTCCCTGGTGGAGTGTTGGCTGAGCAAAGAGCAAATGTTAAAATCAGCTAGGAAAAGAGAAAAATGCCATTTCTGGAAGAGGAGACAGCATGAGCAAGGCCTCATGGCAGGAAGGTGAAAAGGAACATGCCACATTCAAAGACTAGAAAGAAGGTCAGTGTGGCTGGAATGAGAAAGCAGAGAGTAAAACAACAGGAGACAGAGTCAGACCACTCAGGAGAGAAGTGTTAGCACGAATCTGGGGAGTGGTCTGAGGACAGAGCAGCCTTCAAAGGCTTGCAAAGGCTGTTCATTGGAAAGTAGCTGAACTTTCTAAAAAGAAGAGGTTTGGGGAGATAGCTTTGGAATGGAAATATTACATCAGGGTCCAGAGTGTGATCTGGAGAGGAGGTAAGGTGGGGTTTGTCATCAAAAATGACCAGGTCAGGGAACTGGCAAGCCAGGTGTTGAGTGAGTCATCATCTTGGATGTTAAAATTGCCCAAGGTTATTACAAGCCTGGAGGTGGAGATGAAAACTATAACTCAGTGCCAGAGGTTTGATGAATGTGGGAAAGTGACCAGGAGGTCACACATAATTGAGAAGTGACCACAGTTGCCATGGTTCTAGGAGAACTTGTATAATTTCTCTGTGGGGAATTACATCTTCTAAAGGTTAATGCTGATGGCCATTGCAACTGAGCGTGATTACAGAATTTATTAGCTTTATATAGCCCTATAATTTTACTATTTAAATACTTCTTGAACACATCAAAAAGTTGGAGGTTTTCATGGGAAGAGAATAGAGGTAAGACAAATCTAGAAAGGCCCCTGGGGTATATACCCAAGCTAAGATGCTAAGGTTTATTCTGAAGGAGACGGAGAGTCAGCCAAGGCTGCCATTGTTTTGAGTAAGGTGGTGGTAACTGTACTTTAGGAGAGTCACCTGAAGGCGATGTGCTGGATAGGCGAGAGAAGGGGAGAAGACCAAGAGCACAGGTACAAGTCAACTGCAGTTGTTGGGGTGAGAGCGGATCAGACCTTCTGTGAGATCGATGGGTAAGGAAGAACGGGGTGATGTCAGATGTGTCAGAGGGACACTGCCTGTGGGACCAAGTTACCAGGGGGGAAGCCGCTGGGCTCTGCAGTTGCTAAAAGAGAGCTAGAGCTTGGGCAGAACCAGAAACTCAGGAAGGGGTTCCTTTTGTGGACGAATGCATGTTGCACTTTTGGTTACACATTGTACGTCCGGCTCTACAGCCCATCAGGGGAGGCACCTGGGTAATTACAAATGTAGGTTTTCAACTCAGGGGAGAGTTGGACTGGAAATCTCCCTGTGGTTAACCCCTAACCACGTTCACCTATTCTGGCCACCTTGTTTCTCCTTGCAGCCCACTAGGACTCCTGCTCCCCTGCTTCACTTTCTCTCACCTTTTCCATCAATTCCTTGCTGCTCACATCTTATTCCCAAGGACAGTGTCCCCCTCAGCTCCTGACATGCCATTCCCTTTCCCAAATATTCTGTCGTTTTCTAGAAAGTAACCCCCTTCCTTGCTCAGCTCTCATCCGTGTCCCTACATTCCTAAATGCCCTTGTTTGCTGGATTGTAATGGCCTCTTGTTATTTCCTCCCTCCCAACTTTGGGATTTAAAGACAAGGACTGGTTAGGGTCTGTCTATACAGATATATCCATAAGTACATATGTGTATGTACTTATATACCCTTTTCTAATTAAAGGATGGGGTTCCCAGGTGGCACTAGTGGTAAAGAACAGAAGAGAAGTGGGTTCAATCTGTTTGTTTGGTGAACTAGCTAATGAACAAACAGGCTTTTCTCATTTTAAGAGTCTTACATTTTGAAGACTTCATTTAAGGAAAGTGAAACAATGTGCAAGAAAGCCATAATCCTAAATGCCATAAACGAATCTGCAAGTTTGAGAACGTGTGCACTGTTTTTCATATTGCAGGGTTCTCTCTCCCCTGTGACAGTGACCGAGTGGAGCTTTGGCACTGCTCTATTTTGGTCCTTTTCCCTTTATACTCTTTCACAAAGCATGTAGAGACTTAATTAGAAAAGCAACACTTACTTTTGGAAGTGGGGACAAACAAGTCCTCTTTTATTTCTCTCTCACATTTTCTCTGAAAGTCCACTGAGATTTAAACCATTAGTATTTAAACCGTTAGAACTACTAGAATATATTCTTTCCAGTGGTGGGTGGGGGTTGGGGGGGGTGGGGAGGGGTGCGGGCAGCAGGGTTCAATCCCTGGTTGGGGAACTAAGATCCCATATGCTGTGCAGTGTAACCAAAAGATAGCAGAAAGAAAATCCAGGAGTAGAATATACAAATCTCTAGAGACAAAGTAGATTAGTACTTGCCAGGAGCTGAGGGAGAGGTGAGATTGGGGAGAGTAATGAGTACAGAGCTTATTTTTTAGATGGTGAAAATATCCTGGGATTAGTGATGATGACTGCACAAGTTTGTGGACATGAAAACTGCTAAACTATATACTTTAAAACACTTCAAAGATTTTAAAAAAATTCAGGAGGGAAGAGACACTGAAACATGAAAAATGAGTTAAAAACATTTAATACCAAAGAAGATGAAGACTGAGTGAAGGACTACAGACTTTTGTGACTAGAAAGCCAGTGGTGAGCTTGAGTTTTAGTAGGAGTCACTCCCATCTCTCCTTTCTGCCCCATAAATGAGTAACTTATAAGGTTATCCCCTCACATTTATCTCTATTGGCAGAATGTCTGATGATTCTGTGAGTTCTTGAATGTGTTTGTTTACATACACTACAGGATGAGTTTTAGAAACTCTGATTATGCATGCTCATGCTCATTGATGTGTTATAAGTGCATCATTCTTCCTGCCCTTCTAAAACCAAACCTGTACTATAAAATCAGGTCCTTTCATGTTGACATTTCCAATGGCTTTAAATGGAGCAGGCATTGCCTGCCTTGAATTTGTACAATATCTTTCAGTGGTTTGACTATGTGACCAGTTTCTCACCCTGTCTTGTGCCAGCTCACTGATGGAGGGCTGCTGACTATGTTATCCTGAGTCCAACACATGTGGTCTCTGACCTGAATTTATTTGATTTGTCAACTGAGGGTAATAGACTTTAACATGACATCTTGAAAAGAAGAGGAGTGAAAGGCAAAGATATACCCATTTGAATGCAGAGTTCCAAAGAATAGCAAGGAGAGATAAGAAAGCCTTCCTCAGTGATCAGTGCAAAGAAACAGAGGAAAACAATAGAATGGGAAAAACTAGAGATCCCTTCAAGAAAATTAGAGATACCAAGGGAACATTTCATGCAAAGATGGGCTCAATAAAGGACAGAAATGGTATGGACCTAACAGAAGCAGAAGATATTCAGAAGAGGTGGCAAGAATACACAGAAGAACTGTACAAAAAATATTTTTATGACCCAGGTAATCACAATGGTGTGATCACTCACCTAGAGCCAGATATCCTGGAATATGAAGTCAAGTGGGAAGGAAGCTAAGGAAGCATCACTACAAACAAAGCTAGTGGAGGTGATGGAACTCCAGTTGAGCTATTTCAAATCCTAAAAGTTGATGCTGTTATGGCACTGCACTCAATATGCCAGCAAATTTGGAAAACTCAGCAGTGGCCACAGGACTGGAAAAGGTCACTTTTCATTCCAATCACAAAGAAAGGCAATGCCAAAGAATGCTCAAACTACTGCACAATTCCACTCATCTCTCACACTAGCAAAGTAATGCTCAAAATTCTCCAAGACAGGATTCAGCAATATGTGAACTGTGAACTTTCGGATGTTCCAACTGGTTTTAGAAAAGGCAGAGGAACCATAGATCAAATTGCCAACATCAAAAGCAAGAGAATTCCAGAAAAAGGTCTATTTCTGCTTTATTGACTATGCCAAAGACTTTGACTGTGCAGATCACAACAAACTGTGGAAAATTCTGAAAGAGATGTTAATACCAGACCATCTGACCTGCCTCTTGAGAAATCTATATGCAGGTCAAGAAGCAACAGTTAGAACTGGACATAGAAAAACAGACTGATTACAAATAGGGAAAGGAGTATGTCAAGGCTGTATTTTGTCACCCTGCTTATTTAACTTATATGCAGAGTACATCATGAGAAATGCTGGGCTGGAGGAAGCACAAGCTGGAATCAAGATTGCTGGGAGAAATATCAATAACCTCAGATATGCAGATGACACCACCCTTATGGCAGAAAGTGAAGAGGAACTAAAAAGCCTCTTGATGAAAGTGAAAGAGGAGAGTGAAAAAGTTGGCTTAAAGGTCAGCATTCAGAAAACTAAGATCATGGCATTCGGTCCCATCACTTCATGGCAAATAGATGGGGAAACAATGGAAATAGTGGCCAACTTTATTTTTTGGGGCCCCCAAATCCCTGCAGATGGTGACTGCAGCCATAAAATTAAAAGACGCTTGCTCCTTGGGAGGAAAGTTATGACCAACCTAGACAGCATATTCAAAAGCAGAGACATTCCTTTGCCAACAAAGGTCCATCTAGTCAAGGCTATGGTTTTTCCAGTAGTAATGTATGGATGTGAGAGTTGGAATGTGAAGAAAGTTGAGCACCAAATAATTGATGCTTTTGAACTGTGGTGTTGGAGAAGACTCTTGAGAATCCCTTGGACTGCAAAGAGATCCAACCAGTCCATCCTAGAAGGAGATCAGTCCTGGGTGTTCACTGGAAGGACTGATGTTGAAGCTGATACTCCAATACTTTGGCCACCTGATACGAAGAGCTGACTCATTTGAAAAGACCCTAATGCTGGGAAAGACTGAGGGCAGGAGGAGAAGGGGATGACAGAGGTTGAGTTGCTTGGATGGCATCACTGACTCAATGGACATGCATTTGAGTAAGCTCTGGAAGTTCCTGATGGACAGGGAGGCCTGGTGTGCTGCGGTCCATGGGGTCACATAGAGTTGGACACGACTGAGTAACCGAACTGAACTGTATGAGAAACTTATACGAAAATGTTGTGAAAGCCATTAAGCAATTGTAAATTCTTTTTAATAGATAACCATACAACTGAAGAGACAATTAGTTCTCTATTGCCCTTCTTGCTCTAGATGGGTGTAGGACCAGTGTTCTTGTATATAGCATTGCAGACTTCATCTCCTGTGATGTGAATTTTAGAGTGTGTAGACCACTTATTAGGGTCTTCCTTGCTCAGTACTAAATGGTTGGATTGAATGTTGACTAAATGAGGAAAAAACCCATATCCATCCATGACTGACTCTCTATCACCTTTGCCTTAAAAAAAAAATTGTCTTTTTCTGCTTTTCACTTAGGTTTTCCAAACGAGCCTGCTGCAGTCATCGCCCTTAGCACCATTAAGGAATGGCTGGCCAAGAATCAGCACGAGGTAGGGGAACACCGTCAGTGAACATATAAGATGCTGTGATTTGATCCTCAGTTTTGAAAAGGCAGATACATTTATTCCATAAGTATCCAGTAGACCTAGTCATTGAGCCAAAGATGGGTGATTATCTTTCTGTAATTACTGACTGACGGCATGAGGTTGATTGGTTTTGGTGGTGAAGATGGGCAAATGGTCAGATTTATTTAGCCATGATCTCACTTTTGCTTCTTTAGAAAAAAGTGGGTTTTTGCATAAAAGAACTGGGTTGGTTTCATTAAGATGAAAAATTCAGGGATCGTCTGGTTCTGTTTTCCTGAAGGAGTTACCTTTGTTGATAGGGGATTTCTGATGTTTATTAATTTTTTTCAGTAATCTAAGATCACTTTATATATAACTAATCTTTAAAACAACTTCTGAGTGTGATATTGGAGTGGGTTTGACTAATGGCGCTAAATCATCATGATGGGGATTTTTTTTAATGAAACTGAATATTTCCATCATCGTACATCATGCCTGTTTTTCTACTTATTTAATAAGATCTTTGGGATATATGCAGTGATGTGTAAAAGGATTATTCAAGTAAACCAAGGAATACAATAAGTAAATATGCTATGGAGGCTTGGATTTTAGAGGTTCAGTGCTTAACATATAACAGCAAATAGATTTCAGACAACACACAATATTGTACATTTTTCTTATGATTTTGGTTTTGTCCTCATTTGCTCACATGAGTACTGTAAAGTATTTTGTTCCATTTATGATGGCTCATGAATTTAGCTTTCTCCTTTGGTAGGAAATAGATTATTTGGAAGTGTCTGGGTATGGAAAGAGACTATGGGAGTTTCCTAATGAGAGCTCTTGGTGCTTTTCTGTATTTAAATAAACAGCAGTGTCATTCTTGCTAATTACTGTGATTTCAGCATTTTTAAAACAGGTATGAACATTGTTGATCTCAAGTAGAAGACCATGTGGTCAGACATACCCATTTTGGTGCTTGCTTTTTCTTTTCCTCTTGCTTTTAAAAGGTGTATGTAGGACAACTTCAATTTAGAGGATAACTTTAATGTATGGCAAAACCAATACAATATTGTAAAGTGAGAAAAAAAAAGGAATGCGTAAATGAGGCAATTATCTATGCAAAAAAAAATAGACAAACATAGGATGAAAGTATAAGGATGGCAAAATATATATCCATGTAAAAGTAAATATAAGAAATCCAGAGTGATATAATAATATCAGAGAAGGAAGATATTGGAATAAGATATATTATCAGAGATTAGGAGGACTTTTCTTAATGATAAAGGGTTTGATTCATCAAGAAGAGATATAAAGTCTAAAATGTTTACATCCAGTAACTGAATGGCATCATACATGAAACAAAAGAAGGAATTTTTAATTGAAAGAATAAATAGATACACTCTCAGTTATAGCTGGATAATTCAAGACAGTTTTCCAAATAATTAATAGAAAGTAGATAGAAAATCAGTAAGAATATAAAATATGTATATAACACTATCAAACAACTTGACCTAATTAACATCTGGAGAACATCCTGACAACAGCAACATGTATATTCACTACAAGTGCAAATGAAATATTAACCAAAGTAGACCATATTCTAGGTCTCAAAACAAGTCTCAAAACTAAATAGGGTTTAAGATTTTATAGAGTGTGTTCTCTGAACAGAATCAAATTTTGAACAGAATTAAATTAGAGATCAGTATCAGATAAAAGCTGAAAAATCCCTCAATATTTGGAAATTAGCATACTTTAAAAAACAAGTTTAACAAATTATTTGAACAGATGCTTTACAAAAGACATAGACATGTCCAATAAACACATGAAAAAAAAAGTTCAGTATCTTTAGTTATCAGGGAAATGCAAATTTAAACCATAATAAAATACTACAACACACACATTAGAATGGCTTAACTTCAAAATACAGTTGACTCTTGAACAACCCAAGGGTTAGGGTACCAACTATCTGTTGATATCTGCATGTAAAAATCTGAAACCAGCAGTTGAAAGTCTGAATGTAACTTAGAGTTGACCCTGGAAGATCCTGCATCTGTGGATTCAAGCAATTGTGGGTAGTATAGTACTGTGATGCATACAGTTGAAAAAAAATTACTTATAAATGGATCCTTGCAGTTCAAACATTTGCTGTTCAATGGTGAACTGCATTGACAATATCGAGTGTTGGCAAGATTATAGAGCAACTAGAACTTCATGCACGCTTTCAGGGCTATAAAAAGTATAGCTACTTTGGAAAACTGGCAGTTTCTTAAATAGCTAAACATAAAACTACCATAAGGCCCAGCAAGTCCAAGAGAAACAAAGCACATAAAGACTTGCACACAAATGTTCATTGCAGCTTAGTCATAATAACCAAAAACTGAAACAACTCAAATGTCCATCAACAGGTAAATGGATTAAAAATTGTAGTATATACATATAATTAAAAATCCTACTCAATAAAAAGGAATGGGTAATGATACACACACACACACAATAACCTCAAAGATGCAGAGTAAAAATTAAACCAAAATAGACAGTTTCTAAAACATTTATTTGACATGTATTATTTTCACAACAATCTTGCAGAACATGTAGGGTAGGTATTGCTATCTTTATCTTCATCTGGAATCAAATGGTTAAATGACAAACTCAAAACTTCAGCATCTCAGAGCCAAGAGTCTGACCTGCCTCTCCTGATGCTAAGAGCCATTCCTCCTTGGAATGCTCCTGAGGCTAGGAGAGATGTTCAGTTCCTTTGAAAGCTGGTAATCTTCAATTATCTCTGTCATAGTGAAGACCCATCTGCTTGGCAAAAATGTAGTGTTTCATGAGTTGAAAACTGGTAAATGAGCGTGTGTATTGGTGTGAATCCATCATTTCCAGTAAAGTAATAATCCAAGGACATTTCCCACACTGGAAATCCCCATGAGCCATCTTGGCATGTGATGGGAATACACATAACTACATAAAACATAAGTAATGAGGAGGAACAAGCATGTTGGTCACATCTATACCTCACTGACACATTTTTCTGATGGAGTCTCCCTAGTTAAACTATTCAGAGTTGGTTTTTTTTTTTTTAGATACTTGTTAGCTTAGCTTTCCCACCTAATGTGTGTGTGTTTTTTTTTTTTTTTTTGCTCTGATTTCCTTACTAGCCTACTCTCGTTGAGTTCATTCTTTTGCTGTCTTATTCTTTCCATGCTCATGTCTTAGATTCATTGTAGGAAATCTACATAATTTGGATTAAGAAACATAACTTAGTTATTGTCATTACAGCTTTAAACAGAGTATGTGAATGCTTTTTCAAGAAGCTCCCTAAATATGCGTCAGCTAATTTAATTTCAACAAGTCAGGTTTTGCCTAATAAATGAATTATAAGTTGCGCGGCATAGATAAAAGCTATACAAATGGATTATCTAGCAATATTTTGATGTATTTTTTGCTCTGTTGATAAACTAGGTTAAGGAATTTTTCAGTTGTCTCTTCCTGGCAGTATTCTTTTGGCATCCTGATTGTTTAAGCTATTTATTCATTAATTCACTCTTTTGATGTTTATATATTGAATCTCACTCAAAACCAGACACTTTGCTAATACTAGAGACAGAATGCTGAAAAAAAATACATTTTCTTGTGATGTTCATAGTCTAGGAAAAGAAAAATCTAAGTTAAACAAATAAATAGAATATCTCAAAGAGTACAAAGTAAAACCAAGTAATTGCATAGTAGGTTCTCAGGGGATGTGGTTTTAACTCTTTGCGACCCCATGGACTGTAGCCCACCAGGCTCCTCCGTCCGTGGGGTTCTCCAAGCAAGAATACTGGAGTGGGTTGCCATTTCCTTCTCCAGGGGATCTTCCCAACCCAGGAATCGATCCCAAATCTCCTGCACTGCAGGCAGACGCTTTAACCTCTGCGCCTCCAGGGAAGCACTTTTGCAGAATGTAGAGACTGTATTGAGGACGTCACGTTGGGATGAAGGTTTGGATGATGGGAAGCCAAGCCACACAAGAGGTCTTCAGGAAGGACATTCCACACGGAGAGAAAGCAAGAGGCAGACCCTGAGGGGAGAAAGTTTACTGTTTGCAAGTACAATAAGAGAGAGAGTGTGGTGGAACAAAGAGATAAAAGAATAGCAGGAGACAAATTTGGACAGACCGTCAGGGGTCCGATGGGAGTGTCGTGGTTTCATGGAGAGACTTTGACTTTTTTGCTAAGGCTTTTAATGGGAAATTGTTGAGGGTTTGGGACAAGGAGTAGCATGAGCAGATTCACCTTGAGAATGACCAAAGTCTGGTTGCTACTTGGAGAATGGACTTGAAAAATGTCTGAGTGCAAAAGGGAAGACTGATTAAGGGGGCCCTGCAGTAAATCCACGCAGGAGACAAATGTTGCTGGGAACACAGTGATGGTGGAAAAGGGGGCAAGGGCGTTGGGTTTAACATACAGTTTTGTTTTGTTTTTTTTTTTCAGAACAGTTGATTTGATTCTGTCCTGTCACACAAATCACACATTCCCACATTGAGAGGGCTGACTGGTACACCTGGGCCCAGTGGTGGGACTGGGAAAAGCATGTTCCGTTCATCCACCATCAGCTTGCTTCACTTGCCTGCAGTTTAAGCTCTGAGGGTGCTCTTGTCACCACATATTTAAGGGGACTCGGGGACCTGGAGCCCAGCTGAACAAATATTAATAGTGCAGTTGACTCTGACTGCAGTGGCTCAAACGGAAGAGATGGAGCAGCACTTTCTTAAAAACAGGAAGGCGAATCCTCAATAGGATATAATTAGGGCACATCGGTGACCCACCAAAACTAAGAAATACAATGATTTCTGACTGAGAAATTGAGAAAACAAAAGAGAATATTCACTACTGAGAGTTGAATTATTGCTCTGGGAAGACCAGAGAGATGGATTATCTTAAACAAAGACCAGAAACATAAGGAGATGGAAATCAGGATGCAGAGATAAGGTGCGAGGCAGGGAGACCCAGAGATCAGATGTGAGGTGGGCAATAAGGGGTGGAGATTTCCCACTGGCATTTTCAGCTTAATCAAGAATTAAGAACTCACAAGTTCAGAAAATCGAGAGAGAAGCATGTCAGAGTTGACTATAAAAAGTTGACAGCATGTGGCATGGTAACCCTTCCAGAAGCACCCATTTTTTTCAAGTAGAAACTTTCTTAAAGAGACAAGTGAGCAAAACAAGGGGCCCTTATGGAAAGAAGCGGCAGAAATGCGGCCCAGATGTCTGCCTTGGGGAGACTGCCCCTTGTTATCATCCGCAGCTTCATGCATTCCTCATTTCTCACGCCATCTAAAAATACTGTTCCTCGGGAAATAGTGATTTCCTCATTGCACAGTTCGGAGGTTCCCCTTTCCTATCTGGAAGTTAGGCTAAATGGTGTTTCTACAGGGCCTGTTCTGTTGGTCCACCCTGGGGACTCATCTGCCCTCTGGGTACCAGTCTCCAGAGCAATGTCTGTATTTGTCAGTTTTTCCATAGATAGCAGAAGAAGAATAGGATGTCTTTCACTTGTAAAAGCTACAAATGGCTTGATGTTGTGAGCCGTTTGCCCATTATGGAGGTCATGTTCAGGATTTCAGATACCCCCAGGGAGTAACCATCCTACAACTCAGAGGGCTTGTGGTTAAGGCTTCCAAGAAACTATCTTAGGCAGTAAGGCACCTAAGATGAAGATTTTGAGCCAGAAGATCAGTGGATGTCCAGGACACTTGCAATCTGGAAACCCTCAGATAGTAACCAGTCCTCAGTTACAGTGTGACACAGACCTGTACCCGCCGCCTACCCCTCTGCCAGTGATAAAGCAGCAGATAGCTGAGCAGAAGCATAGCATTCAGGGAGCTCTCATTAAAGCTCCGGCCTTGGGCAGCCATTGTTCAGAGGGGAGGTCGTGGTTCACCTGAGACCAGGCCCTAACTGCCTCGCTGCGGATCTTTGAGGTGAGGATGGCAGTTTTCCAGAAATCTTCCCCAATAATTTACTTCATGGGAATTCCCTCATCTCCCCTATCCTGCCCATAGACCCCTCCTCCACAAGCCATCACCCTGTTCTGCAGTGGGAGCAATTCAATGCTGCAACCTTTGGTTTACCTTTGCAGACCTTCCATGGGCACTTGGCTTGACTTGGGTATCATTGACATGGAGGAGCCCCAGGTCTACATTTTCAAAATCAGGTTTCATTGCCTGCAGAGTTTGGACCTTTGCCTAACATATAATACTTTTTAACTGTGCTTTTAGTGCCAACAAATTGCTGTCGAGAATGTTAAATATTATCTGCTTGTCATTTAAGTTGTTTGCTCTGTGCCTTCCAAGGGAAACAGACCTGGGTATTGCTGTTTGTCACTTTGGGTAGTTTGCCTACAGTTGAGGCAGGCCATTCCGAGATGCTGTGTGATACCTAGCCAGGTGCCCAGCAGCGGCACTTGTTGCAAGCTAAGGTCCCAGACCTTACCCAGTATAGTCTAGGCCTCAAGACAACTGCTGGCAGTCAGAGAACAGAACTAGTTTTGGTCTCATCCTTGGTGTTCTTTAGAAGTTAAGATATTGGTCTCTGGTTTCAGCATCCTCCTCCCTGCCTTCCAGCATGCAGACACACAATCCGCAAAGTATGGAAAAAGGTGAACACATTCCTCTCCCCCAGAGCATAGAAATGGGAATCCACTGAAGCTATGTGCTTCAGCTTCCTGAAAGTTTCATCTGCCGTCCTGCTGTTAACTTGACAAGATCAGGGATGCGGCCACTCCTTTCCTCCTCACAGATCACAGAGGAAGTGTCATATTTCAGCTTCTGACGCCAAGACTATTTTTTCCCCTTCTTGGCAGAGGTCTTTGAACATATGCAGTGTTAAAAATTGTTTGTCACTTTTATTTCAGAATCATATTATGGATCACCAAAAAAAAAAAAAAACACTGCAGGGCCTGCCTTATGTCACTGACATAGAACACCTTAGGATCTATGTGTGTGGTTGTTAATAGGAGGGCTTAAATGAAACATGAAATGATGTTTACATTTCTGATGGGAAAATTATATCCTTCACACCAAGTTTCAATTCCTGTGGACGGTTGTTTACAGAAATGCAAAGCAATGCATTGTCTTTCAGTTCTGCAGGAGACAGAGATGTGGTTGACATGCAGAGATCTGCAAGAAGCCAGAGGTGTTGCCTGGGGTTCTCCCTGGGGATGTCTTTTTATGTCTAGAAGTATCATTTGAACATCTATGCATGCCTCAGTTTCTGGAACAATTTAAGCTTAAGATGTGTGTATTTAAAAAAATAAATTCCATCTTAAAATCATCACATTCTGTTGCAGGAATGTGATTATGGTAATAACACCCATCATCATAATAGGCTGCTATTAAAATGTATCCTTTGACTAGTCCAGGCCCGGTCTTCAGGTGGAAGCCGTGATGCTTATCGTCTCTGACATAATGGAAGAAAAGTATTCGCAGACTTTGCACATGTGCCATGTTCCTTTTGAGCTTCAGGAACCCTCAGGACTTGGAAACAATTTTTCTCTCTCCCTCCATCTTCCTTCCTCCTTCCCTCCATCCCTCCCTTCTTTCCCTCCTCTTTCATATACATACACACTCATTCACTCACTCACTCTCCGCCCATTCGTATACATAATACTTCATCCTCACTTTGGGTTGAAGTTTGTGACAAGCAGTTTCATAAGTGGCTGGATATGAGTTTTATCTCTTGATTGTGTGATTCTAAATACCCATTGTTACAGTAAAAGCCATGTCCCAAGGCAGCTTCTGCCTTTCTTGATGGGAGATAGTGTTTAAGTGCTGGGTGTCACCATAGACCCCACCTGAGAGCTCACCAAGTGTGCAAATGCACTTCCCTCTGCATCCCCACACTGTTTTAGCATCTGTTCCCAACAGACACACCCAAGTTGTGCAGCCAGAAGTGAGAACCTCTTGCTGTTGTCTCCAGGCTTCATCATCCTATTCCCATCGATCAAGAGGCACAATAGATGGACTAATACAAACTGTGCTGCTTTAGTTAGTGATCCAAACTGGCGTTGGGAAAGGAAACTGAGGACCCACTTTAGCGACGGAGCAGAGAGAGCTGGGATTCAGGAGCTGCCAGTGTCCATGTTCCCTGCCATGTTTTTTGTTTTTGTTTTTGGCTAGGGGGGAGAGGTTACCTTAAGAGGATATTTTGCTGCAGATGTTACCAATCATTGAGTAGTTAACAGAGTCGAAGAGCCCATTTTGCTGCCCTGAGTGAAGAATCAAAAATGTTGGTATATTTTAGCAAAACTGACCTCTCATTTTAGTATCTACCACTCAAGCTAATAATTCTCAGCTAGAGAAAAGGGACAGTTGGGAATTATTTGGAGGTTTGTTTCCCAAAGCTGAATGTTTTAAGTAGTTTACCCCTTTCACAGAACTCATCTTATGTTGAACTACTGCTTTCAGTAGAATTAGTCCAGATTTTTAAATTGCGTTGGGTCAGAAAAATAATTTGAGTCACTGTTCTTAATAGCAAAGTGAGTAAGAACTCTTTTAAAAAGTACAGCCTTTCAGTACTTTCATGCAGGGGGAAATCATCAGCTTGCTTTTGCTGATGGCTGTATCTTCCTCTTTACTGTAACCTCGAGGTAAAAAAAATGTAAGTTTTATTGGAAGCCAGTACTGAGTAAAAGCCAAGAATAAATAGTATGAGACAGGTGAAGCAGAGATTCTCTGTAATTAGTACTTAAGTGAACAGTTCTTTAAAAGGGAGTAAGAAGTCTGCTAAGATGATATGAGCAGAATGTTCCTACAATTGGAATTTGTGTTTTTGAAATAAGGTAGATCTCTTTACAAAATATGACTTGGAAGTCCGTGAGGCTACAGGACATCTTCCACGCGTGCAGGGTTGCATCAGGGAGGCCACTGTGTAGCAGTAGCTCCTCTCCACCTTCATGGAGTCAAAATGGAACTTACGGCTTCAGGAAGTTGGATGGGTAAAGGTAGGGTGCAACTCAATCCTGGCTATTATTGTCTCAAAGAGGCAGATTGATATAAAAATCAGAACATTGGATTAAAAGTCAGAAAAATGTGGGTTCTAATCAGATTACTCTCTTGTATGTGTGGGTGCATGCATGCTCAGTTATATCCAACTCTTGGTAACCCCATATGCACTGTAGCCCACCAGACTCCTCTGACTATAGAACAACTTTCCAGGCAGGAATACTGGAGGCGGTTGCCATTTCCTACTCCAACTCTGCTGTGTAAATATGGACAATTAAAGCCATCTGTCTGTACTCTTTATCTGTGAAATGGGGAATGTGGGCCAAGTCTCTTCCAGCTCCAGGATCCATCACCACTGGTGTCGTCTTCTGGAACAACCTCACTGATACAGCCACAGTCATGTCTTTGCTCAGGTCATCATGGCATAGTCAGGCCAAAAGAAGGTTTTGTCCTGTCTGATTCTCCAGGTGATATACCAAATATCAAGCATCATTCTCACATGCTCTCTGATGCCTTTAAGACGATTCTTAATTTCCATATGGGTGTCTCTAACAACCTTGACCCATTTAGTATAGGAGAAGGGCCCACCCTGTTGCTTTTCTGTAAATGATCTGGATTATATAGTGATTTCAAAATAGACAACCTTTAAAACTCCTTATGAAATTAAATCTGCTGATTATCCAAATGATGTGGCATTTTTATAAATAGAAAATAAACCTCTGAGCATGTGGTTGGATCTACATCTGACACAGGGATAAAAATGACACTGAGAGGCTCTACTTAAGGACGTTCTACTGCCGTTTTCATAAGCTGGAAGTGTGTGCCTTCCTTCTTGCTGAGTAGGGAGGGAAAAACAACCCTTTGCCTTGCTCTCCACCTTAATTGAATAGGATTCATGTGCTGCTATGATTGAATGGAAAATCAGCAATCCTGCCACCATCATCGAGCTTAATTCAGGCAAGAACAAGAAAGATACTTTCTCATTCTTGTGAAGTTAAATGATTTGCCTCTGAGAGGCAATGTTCCCAGCCAGATCTCAGTTTCATATGGAAACTGTGGCCAGATTTGTAGCCATCTCATTGTTTTTCCTAACACATTTGGATTTAAGGGTGGCCCCTGTGGAAGTTGCTTCTGTGGTGGCTCAGATGGTAAAAAAAAAAAAAAATCCGCCTTCAACGCAGGAAACCCAGGTTCAATCCCTGAGTCTGGAAGATCCCCTGGAGAAAGAAATGGCAACCCACTCCAGTATTCTTGTTTGGAGAATTCCGGGACAGAGGAACCTGGTGGGTTATAGTCCATGGGGTTGCATAGAGTCGGACAGGGCTGAGCAGCTAACACTTTTACTTTTCTGTGGAAACTGCACCTCTTTGACAGTGACATGTCCATTCATTATGGTAAGAAACAGGAATAGATATGCCAAAGCTACCAGTACTTCAATCTCTTTGACACTTAAACAAAAGCACAATAGAAGAAACTTCCAAAGAATGTGGACCTATGAACATGCAAATCAGCTGAGTTACAGACTGATTTGGAGATATGGAGGAGGCAGATTGTGAGCTTAGTGATAGAAAGACTTGCTAACGCGACCTGCTCAATCAGATCAACTTCTTATTTCTGTTTAAAGATTCTTAGGAAGTCTCATCATATAGAAACATGAGGGTAGAGAAGAAAGCTGTGGCATCTTCAATCCACACCAGGGAGCCCCTAACTTTCAGTGAGGAGGCTATTTCCTTGAAGCAGAGAACAGAAAGGATATTGGAGGATATCTGGTTTCTTAAACTTGTGGTGAATCCAAGTTACTAAAACCTGGTCAGATTGAAGCATTCACGTCTGTGATCCAGGTTTTGAAGGCCTTAGGCAAGGAAGGTAGATCCTGACGTACTGATCTTAGACTAGGTTCTGTAGCAAGGTTTGCAACCCCTGACATGCGCCCTGCTGGGCACCAGAGCAAGTGATGTCTGATAGTGAGGAGGTCCTTCCTGTGCCTGTAGCTTCTGCTGTGTGCACTCTGTTAAAGAAAAAAAAAAAAAAGATGTAAATAAGAGATTTTAAATGAGGTGATTTATTTTGAGTTTTATAAACCTTGATGTGAGATAAATATAAATTCACTCTTCTTCCAGTTGGTCCAGATTCTCACAAACGTCTTAGCTTCCTTCTGAATCAGGGTAATGCTAGTCCATAAGGACTTGTTTGTTGTTATTGCTTCTCTGACATTGCTCCTAAATGTTAGCCAACAACTTCATCTCTTGCTCAATGGGGACTTTGAAAACTCCGGCAGCTTCTCTTAAAACTGCAGGAAAAACGAGCTTTGTTGAGCTTATTGAGAGACATGTTAGTTTCTAATGTAGGGCCTTCCTAAAAAACTTTAAGGATTAATTGTGCCCATGTCAAAATTTCATTTTATGTGCTGAAATTTAGAGCCTGAATAAGGCATAAGAAAAACTCAGCGGCATTTATTTTTCAACGTAAATGTTGGCTGCTTCGAGCCTGTTGATCTTTGCTTGGTCTGGGCTCTATTTCCTGCCTGATTATACACTGGAGAAACTCCCTAATGACCCAGGCATTGCTGAGCTTGTCGGTAAGACACTGACCTGGGAATAAGGAGATTGCAAGAGAGGCTGTAGCCATTCTAGGCCTGTTCTTTATCTGTAAAATAAGGTAAAAGTCTCCTGGGAAAATGATTAAATCATATACCAGCACCATAGCCTAAATCTACTCTATTGCCATATCTGGGAGGACAGCAGCCTATTATTTTAAAACATTTCTCCAGCCAGTGGTTGATTAGACCAGTAACTCTCATAGATTTTTTTCCAGCTAGAAAATACTATGGTGCAAGCTCATATTTATTCTCTTCAAGGTGGAAAAAGATCTTCTGAGAACTGTGAGAGTAAACCTCTCTCTAAACTGGTGAACAACAGACCTTCTAACAAGGGATTTAGGAGACTTGATGGGAATGTATTGTCTAGAAGGTTCCAGAGTAGCCACCATAGCCTTGTCACTGATAGACACTTGTTTCTTCCATCCTGTAATCCCCTTTGACATGAGTTGACAAATAATGTTGATCATGTCTACATATAACGTATCACCTTTACTCATGTTAAATATTCATAGGATTTGCTAGCTAGGTTTCCGTGGCACCCTACATATAGTAGGGGCCTTTTATCTCTTTTAGAAAGCACTTTTAATACCTTTCCGAAATCTTATTTATAGTAATCATTGTCTCTGGATACGTATTCAAATGCCTCTATGCATGAGATGTATTTAATAAGTTAGTAAAAGTCATCAACATATACAACTGAATCATTATTTGAGTATTACATACAGATGACGAGTCTGTCTCTTGGATCTTGTACAATTATATTGGTTTCTGAAAAACCTTTTGAGAATAAAGCACCCAGTCACATGAAGCAAATTAGTTCTCCTTGGGCATGAGGCCACCATTTAGTAGGCTACAAGGAATGTGTTTTCTGACTGGTACCATGTTGTCCTGCATGGGAGCCTGTTTACACCACCTACCTGTGGATTGGCCCCTGGATATGCAGATACATGTCACCTACTGTGTTTCCAGAATCTCCTGCCACTGATGAAATTAACTAAGGAATTAGAAAATAAACAGTTGTACTAAAATTCACTGCTGAAAATACTAACCAACTTAATATCTTCTGCTGCTCAAAATTCTGCTCTGAAAACAATTAGAGCATGATGGTCTGTGTGTTTGACAGTCTGAATTGATCTACAAATGACCTGGGTGTGCTTCAGTTAAGCACAGGGCAACTTGGGAATGTATTAAGTTGATTAATCATCTCATATGTTTTTCCCCTGGGTTCAGTGACATCTACAAAGATCATTTTTCTAAGAAGTTTTTCTCTTTACAAATTTAAACTCCAGGGAAATCGGATCCATATGGTCCTGATTCATTTGCACTAACTCATCAAAATGTTCTTTCCCTTATAAGTTATTGGATGTCTGCAGAGGATTTTGACTGTTTTGTATAAGTTCTTCTAAGCCTTTCTGTCTAGAGGCAGGAAATGGCCATTTGCCAGCAGTGAATGAACCCCCCAAATAGTCACGTTCTGTGCAGGAGGCAAAGGAAAAAGAAAATTCATCCTTTGCTTCTAAGTATAGTTGACTAATGATTTTCTGTAGAGGGTGGAAATAAGTGTATCCTCTGGAATATATTAGTAGATTTATTAAATGAATGGTTAAAGAAATTCTATGAGGTGGTTGCAGCAGCAATGGGATTGACATCACCCCTTTACCTGTGAAGCTCTTTTTTATCACTGTTTATTTTTGGTTGCGCCCAGTGGCATTTTCATTGCTATCCTTGGGCTTTCTCTGGTTGCAGCAAGTAGGAGCTACTCTCAAGCTGTGGTGCACGGGTGTTTTGTTGCAGCAGCTTCTCTTGCTGTGGCTCCTGGGTTCTAGAGCACAGGCTCAGTTGTTATGGCACATGGGCTTAGTTGCCCCATGGCATGTGAGATCTTCCCAAACCAGGGATCGAACCTATGTCCCCGACATTGACAGGCAGACTCAACCACTGGCCCACCAGGGAAGTCTTTAGAGTACAGTAAGTCCCTGCAAATGAACCTTCAAGTTGTGAACTTTCAACTATACTTTTCAAGGTACTGTACTGTAAGATTAAAAATGTTTTCTTTATTTTGTTTGTTTGTTTTTATGTACTATTTGTGTAAAAAGTATTATAAACCTGTTACAGTACTGTACAGCTAGTTGTGATAGTTAGGTACCTAGGCTAACTTCGTTGGACTTACAAACACACTCTTGGAATGAAACTCCTTCCTACATAGGGGATTTGCTGTAGTTGGTTTACCCAGTAACGTAGAGCCTTGACCTAAGTGAAATGTGTGACCTCTTCAGTATGAACATCAGAGGTTATTTCTGTGTGTGCATGTGTGTGTGTGTGATTGAGATTGATTTTATTCTAACCCCATTTCTACATTTTGTATTTCTTCTACTGAGTTCAGTAGATGTACTTTTGAGGTTCAGAATTAATATACTATACCATACTTTTTCAAATAAGTAAAGTTTGGTCTACCAGTGACAGCTGAGGACAAGAGGATTTTAGAAGCAAATCCACTTGAGCTTGATTTTTCACTATGTATTTATTTATACACACACACACATACCCATATATATATGGGTTCCCTGGTCGCTCAGCTGGTAAAGAACCTGCCTGCCAATACAGGAGATGCAAAAGACTGGGTTCGATCCCTGGGTTGGGAAGATCCCCTGGAGGAGGGAATGATAACCTGCCCCAGTATTCTTACCTGGGAAATTCCATGGACACTGCATCCTGGCAGGCTATGGTCGTAAAGAGTTGGTCATGACTGAGTTCATGTGTGTGCATGAATATATAAAATATATATTAACTGTATATACATGTATATATTTAATGACACACGTGTTGAAAAATTGAGTGCATCTTTTGTCTAAGCACCTCACTTGGATGATCCCATTTAATTACCATAGCAAACCTATGTGGTTGTCATTGTAATCCTTCTATTTTATGGATGAGGAAACTGAGATTTAGCAATACTAAGTAAAATTTCAAAGACCACACAGCAAATAAATGGCAGAATTGGAATTCTAACTCAGGATTTCAAACTCATAACCATGACCATTGAAAGCCTCATTTTTTTTCTTGATAATAGTTGTCCTACTCTTTTTGACCCCATGGACTGTAGCCTGCCAGTCTTCTCTGTCCATAGACTTTCCCAGGCAAGAATGCTAGAGTGGGTTGCCATTTCCTTCTCCAGAAGACCTTCCTGACCCACAGACAAAACTGAGTCTGCTACATCTCAGGTAGATTCTTCACCTCTGAGCCAGTAGGAAAGCTAATTACAGTAAATTACAATTTCAGAGAACTTTTTTCACTGTTTACAAGTCTGCAGTCTAATTTTGGATTTTTTTCTACCATGTTCCCTTGGAACCTACCACACTGTTGCTCAAATGACTTGTTAATTTTTTTTTAGGAAACCAAGATGGCAGGTCCACAGTTTGGCCATCTTTGATTTTCTTGCCCCTAGCACAGTGCCACTCTAGTACTCTTACCTGGAAAATCCCATGGACGGAGGAGCCTGGTGGGCTGCAGTCCATGGGGTTGTGAAGAGTCGGACATGACTGAGCAACTTTTCTCTCACTTTTCACTTTCATGCACTGGAGAAGGAAATGGCAACCCACTCCAGTGTTCTTGCCTGGAGAATCCCAGGGATGGGGGAGCCTGGTGGGCTGCCATGTATGGTGTCGCACAGAGTTGGACACGACTGAAGCAACTCAGCAGCAGCAGCAGCAGCAACAGCACGGTGCCAGGCCCATATGCATTCCAGGTTGGATGAAAGAGTAAAGAGGTAACAAGCAGAGCTTTTTATTGTCCTGCCAGAGCTCTCTTAGTCTCCTGAGCTTTCATGTGATGAGAGCTAAAAGCTGAACAGCCATGCTGGGGTGACACTTCTGCACCACAGACATTGGTGTTAATTCTTTAGGCAAATCTGATCAAATGATGAGCAAACTCAGGAAGTGTTTAAATCTCCCAGAGGGTAGATAGTCCCTGACAGCGGCTCCAGCTTCGCAGGGATCTGCGCTGTCTTTGTTTGGAGCACATGCTTCTTGAGATGACAGGTTCCTTTTACTTGGCTGGTCATGTCTGCTCAGGTGTTGTGTCTTTGGGGAATTTTTTTCCCCTCACGCCCTGCCCCCCCATGCAACCTTAGGAAAACTTACAAGTTTCAGGGCTTTGACTCCAATTGTGGATTTACCTGTTAGCTTTTCCATGAACTTGAGGACAGGGACTGTCATTTCACCTATGAACTTTCTGTGTGTGTGTGTGTGTGTGTGTGTGTGTGTGTGTGTGTGTGTGTGCGTGCGTGTGCGCACGTGCGTACACGCATGCTTGCTAAATCCAGGGGTCCTGGCAAATAGAAAGCCTTGATACAAGCACACTGACTGAATGGCTGTTTGATATTGTTTCTTATGATGACAGACCTGAGTGTGCATGAACCCTGCTCATCTGTCTCCTGCAGACCTTCTTTTCTGTGTCAGATGGTGAGCATGCTCAGTAGGTTTTTATCTGTATTTCAGTGGTGTTCCAAATTGAGTCAAGCCTTCATCCCTGTGGCTACCTCCCAAATAAGCAGAGGGCTGGAAGCCAGTTCTCCTGTTCACAGCCCTAGCCAGGTCCCAGATGACTGGTGGTGTTTGAGGGGTTAGGCAGCTTCAGACTATTGTATAAAAGGAGAAACTTATTCAGGAAATAGCTAGAGAAATTCAATATACCTAGAAGCTCATCCTCTGACCTGAGCCCTTGAGCTGTTGAGCTGTGGCTCAACACAGCACTTAACTCCTTTGCCTACCTGGCCTTCTCCTGTCATGCAGAGACTCCTATGATTTTAAACACTGGGCCACCTTGGTCTTTGTGCATGTGCTAAGTCACTTCAATTGTGTCCTACTCTTTGCGACCCTGTGGACCATAGCCCAACTGGCTCCTCTGTCCATGGGATTCTCCAGGCAAGAATACTGGAGTGGGTTGTCATCCTCTTCTCCAGGGGATCTTTCCAACCCAGGGATGGAATCTGGGTCTCTTACATCCCCTGCATGGGCAAGTGGGTTCTTTACCACTAGTGCCACCTGGAAAGCCCAGCTTGGTCTTTAGGTAACCATATTTTTTCTTTTTTTTTGATCAATCTACTTTGACATTATTTTTAGAAAATCTACTTGATGGTGTCACTGTTTCCATTTCCAGTTTTGAAGTCTGATATTATGTTTAAAATGCTGTGTATCTCCACATATAACCCCTTTCAGAAATGAAAATATGTTCTTGAGAAAAATGTTGGCAGTGTACATTCATGTGGAATTCTTTCAATAGCAACCTAGTCTTCACTGATGTATTTAACAAATACTCAATCAGTTCCGTTCAGTCGCTCAGTCATGTCCGACTCTTTGCGACCCCATGAATTGCAGCACGCCAGGCCTCCCTGTCCATTACCAACTCCCGGAGTTCACTCAGACTCACATCCATTGAGTCCGTGATGCCATTCAGCCATCTCATCCTCGGTGATCCCCTTCTCCTCCTGCCCCCAATCCCTCCCAGAATCAGAGTCTTTTCCAATGAGTCAATTCTTCACATGAGGTGGCCAAAGTATTGGAGTTTCAGCTTTAGCATCAGTCCTTCCAAAGAAATCCCAGGGTTGATCTCCTTTTGGATGGACTGATTGGATCTCCTTGCAGTCCAAGGGACTCTCAAGAGTCTTCTCCAACACCACACTTCAAAACCATCAATTCTTTAGTGCTCAGCTTTCTTCATAGTCCAACTCTCACATCCATACATGACCACAGGAAAAACCATAGCCTTGACTAGATGGACCTTTGTTGGCAAAGTAATATCTCTGCTTTTGAATATGCTATCTAGGTTGGTCATAACTTTCCTTCCAAGGAGTAAGCATCTTTTAATTTCATGGCTGCAATCACCATCTGCAGTGATTTTGGAGCCCCCCAAAATAAAGTCTGATACTGTTTCCACTGTTTCCCCATCTATTTGCCATGAAGTGATGGAACCAGATGCCATGATCTTAGCCATGTGCAATTTTTATACAAAGACGGCTGATTCATAGCTGTTGTCCTTATAATCTGATGGAAGAGACCACACAGACAGTTGTCACTTGATAATGAGGTGAGAGCCAGGGCAGATGGTGTCTTTCTGTCCAGAGTGCCGGACAGAAGGAAGAGACAGGGAAGATTCTTGGGGTTCCTAATTTAAACGGACAAGAGACTGGAGCCTGCACATCCCTCCCAGGGCTTCCAATCCCCTGGGAGTAAATCCACAGGCTTTCCCCTAGCACACACCCTCAACCTTTGACCAGCAAACTCATTGATATTTTTTTTTTTTTAGTCTCTAACTGTAACCTAGCAGTTCCTTCTGTCATGACTGTATCCACAAACCACAGTGGGTTCAGCATTTTCTATGAGTTTGTCATCAATAGAAACCAGAAATTTTCTATGACTTTACACTCAGATCACCACTAGATCTTGTTTAAGTGTGTTAACAGAGAAAATGAAAAGTCTCAGTTGCTCAGTAGTGTTTGATTCTTTGTGGCCCCATAAATGGTAGCCCACCAGCCTCTTCTGTCCATGGGATTCTCCAGGCAAGAATACTGGAGTGGGTTGCCATCCCCTTCTCAAAGGGATCCTCCCAACCCAGGGATAGAACCTAGGTCTCCTGCATTCAGGCAGATTCTCTACTGTCTGAGTCATCAGCTCAATAAAAGTGTTCCCTTGTTAATCTTTTGTAATTTTATTTACTTAAGACCCATATTCTAAAAGGCTCTCTAGGCTCCAGTCAGATGCTAAATGGTTCCCAACACCAGGGAGTAGGCCCTGTGGTCCTACCTGTCTTCCTGCTCTCTTGCTCTCAGCCCTCCAGCCTCACTGGCTTCCCCTTGGAACCCAGCATGCTCCGGCCTTAGGCCACCACTACCATAGGTGCAGAACTGCAGACAGCCTGAAGGGCCCAGAATTACTGGAAACACTCCGACAGTGGTACACTTGGTGTTATACCTGGTTCTCGACCTTTCCTGATCGATAGAAATTGGCTAGAGACCAGACAGGAAATCCAGGCAAGGCTTCACTAGGGCCCCTGCTGCAGCAGTGAGAGCAAGAACAGACACCACGTGTCCTTGCTTTCTCCTGAGTGAGTCCAAAGGTTAGGGCAGAGGGCTGGCATGGTGTTCTGCACACACTTTGGTGGTGGTATATGCAGGAGGGTGTGTGCAGTACCCTAAGACTCTTTAAAAGTGACATTTGGGTTTATTGGCCTCTCTATCTTTTGTCCCTGGTAGTCTAGTGGCTAGGATTCAGTGCTTTCACCACCACAGCCTGGGTTCAGTTCCTGGTCAGGGAAGGTTTCTCTTGGGCTTCCCTCATAGCTCAGCAGGTAAAGAATCTACCTGCAATGCAGGAGACCCAGGTTCAATTCCTGGGTTAGGAAGATCCCCTGGAGAAGGAAATGGCAACCCACTCCAGTATTCTGGTCTGGAGAATCCCATGGACAGAGGAACCTGGTGGGCTACAGTCGGAAGAGTCGAACACAACTTAGCGACTCAACCACACCACATCTTTTGTCCAGAATTTCCCCTAACTGTGGGTGCATGCAGTTATTTTTAGTCCCATTCAGTTTATTTGCATTTTGTTGCTTGGGGAGGAGTATGTCCAGGTGCAGTCCTTGAAGCAATGGGTCGTAGGTCCCAGCCTGTCTCATAGGCAGTATCCACTGGCCTTCCTGCCTACTCCTGACTCACTAAGAGGGCTCAGCGTGACTTTTTGAACAGTAAAAAGTACAACTTGAAGAATGTATTAATCTTAACAGACAAGCTTGAAAAGAGCTAAAGGTTCAGGTTGCTTCAGTCCAGTTCAGTCACTCAGTTGTGTCCAAGTCTTTGCAACCCCATGGACTGCAGCATGCCAGGCTTCCCTGTGCATCACCAACTCGTGGAGTTCACTGAATCTCTTTAACAACTGGTGCTGGGAAAACTGGTCAACCACTTATAAAAGAATGAAACTAGACCACTTTCTAACACCATACATAGAAATAAACTCAAAATGGATTAAAGATTTAAACGTAAGACCAGAAACTATAAAACTCCTAGAGGAGAACTTAGGCAAAACACTCTCTGACATAAATCACAGCAGGATCCTCTATGACCCACCCCCCAGAATACTGGAAATAAAAGCAAAAATAAACAAATGGGACCTAATTAACATTAAAAGCTTTTGCACAACAAAGGGAACTATAAGCAAGGTGGAAAGACAGCCTTCAGAATGGGAGGAAATAATAGCAAATGAAGCAACTGACAAACAACTAATCTCAAAAATATACAAGCAACTCCTGCAGCTCAATTCCAGAAAAATAAACGACCTAATCAAAAACTGGGCCAAAGAACTAAATAAACATTTCTCCAAAGAAGACATACAGATGGCTAACAAACACATGAAAAGATGCTCAACATCACTCATTATCAGAGAAATGCAAATCAAAACCACAATGAGGTACCATTTCACACCAGTCAGAATGTCTGCGATCCAAAAGTCTGCAAGCAATAAATGCTGGAGAGGGTGTGGAGAAAAGGAAACCCTCTTACACTGTTGGTGGGAATGCAAACTAGTACAGCCACTATGGAGAATAGTGTGGAGATTCCTTTAAAAAAACTGGAAATAGAACTGCCTTATGACCCAGCAATCCCACTGCTGGGCATACACACTGAGGAAACCAGAATTGAAAGAGACACATGTAACCCAATGTTCATCACAGCAATGTTTATAATAGCCAGGACATGAAAGCAACCTAGATATCCTAGATATCAGTAGATGAATGGATAAGAAAGCTGTGGTACATATACACAATGGAGTGTTACTCAGCCATTAAAAAGAATACATTTGAATCAGTTCTAATGAGGTGGATGAAACTGGAGCCTATGATACAGAGTGAAGTAAGCAAGAAAGAAAAACACCAATACAGTATACTAACACATATATAAGGAATTTAGAAAGATGGTAATGATAACCCTGTATGCGAGACAGCAAAAGAGACACAGATGTATAGAACAGTCTTTTGGACTCTGTGGGAGAGGGAGAGGGTGGGATGATTTGGGAGAATGGCATTGAAACATGTATAATATCATATATGAAACAAATTGCCAGTCCAGGTTTGATGCATGATACTGGATGCTTGGAGCTGGTGCACTGGGATGACCCAGAGGGATGGTATGGGGAGGGAGCAGGGAGGGGAGTTCAGGATGGGGAACACGTGTATACCTGTGGCAGATTCATGTTGATGTATGGCAAAACCAATACAATATTGTAAAGTAATTAACCTCCAGTTAAAATAAATAAATTTATATTAAAAAAAAGAAACTCATGCCCATTGAGTCGGTGATGCCATCCAACCATCTCATCCTCTGTCATCCCCTTCTCCCACCTTAGCTGTATCTTTTTGCCTAACCCGGCCACCTAGTTCACCCAGTAAAGATGAGCAGACATTATTTGCATCAATTTCCCGAAACTACCAAAAGTCCCCAAAATTAATGCAGCTGGTAGTATTCTTTTCGAAGGCACTCACAATCAAATGAGACTCGTGAGAGAACTCGTATCACATAATTTGGGGTACCTAAAGAACGTGCTTTATGAGGAGGGGAAGGTAATATGTTCATTGCTGGCAGAATGCAGTATCTTGACACACAGTCTGAGATGTCTGAGTCTGACATTTAACAGCTGAGATGATAGTGGCCCAATACTTCTCAAGATCAAATCCATGCAGAGTTCCTGAAAATGTGAGAAATGGCTGAGATCCATAATGACAAAGCTGATAAGAAGACTGATGCCATGGTGGTGGCCACAGGAGGAGTGTCCAGATTAGCCTGTGAAAGATTTATCTCTGTGACTGCGGAGCTAATTGACAACAGCCCAGTGCTAATTGAATCTCAGCCCCTGGGACAATACCATCAATTTCTTTTGGCTCTGTGCTGGCAATTTCATCCCCTTAAGCAGAGGCCAAATTATTTTTCAATAATGGTTCTTTTTAGACCTGCATGTTATATGCCCCCATCCTTTTTCTTTTTTCCCTCAATCTGCAGCCGGTTTGATTTGAAGTCAGAAAGAAGAGAAGGAAGTGGAGAAGGGATTGGCAGCAAGAGAAAGGAGGAAAGTTGACAGGAAGAAGGGGGACTTGAAGAGGGGGAGGGAGGAAAGACCCTCTGCCCCATGTTCTAATCACTTTATATGGGAAAGGCTCACTTCCGTTCCTTTTCATTTTGTGACCAATTAAGATAATGTAATAACTACCATTTATTAAGAACCCGTCACAGGCTTGGTGTTTTAAGTGCTGAACGTGGAATGACTTAGCATTTTTTAGCTACTATATGTCAGATCTTGTGCTCAGGATGAAACCTCACTACCACTCTTTCAGGGTATTAGGACTTGCCCCCTGTTTTTTATAAATCAGCAGACAAAGTTAAAGTCTTGACTCAAATATGTTGTCTTGTTTTAATGAATGATAATTTCCATAAAACAGTTTCACGTGAACACAGTTATAGTTTGCTAAGAAATACAGTTAACACAACTTAAGGGGAAATGTGCAGAAACTAACTCTTGTATTAAAATTAACCCTTAGCTCTAGTTATGCAAGCGAAAGGGATGGAGTCTCACTCCTCAAATGAGTGAAGTGCCAGGTGACTTGGTTTGGAAAGAAGATAAAATGGACTGGAAGCTCGATCACCTTCTGTCTTCATTCTGGCTGATACTAGGTTGAAGAGGGCTGTTCTTGAGGGCAGGGATTAAAGACTGGGGATACAGAGCAGAAATGAGGTCAGTCTGCACAATAGTTCCATTATCGGAAACACCTATGGCTGATTGCTAAGAGCTGACCTACAGAGGCCTCTGAGGCCAAGTCGAGAAACCCAGAACTCTGTATCATGCAGAGGGGCATATTCTACTGACGTTAGGGGAAGTGATGGGTCAGAAAGAAATATTTCAATCAATTCCAACAAATAAAACGTGGGAGAAAAAAAAAACTGCAGTAGTAGAATGATTAGTGATATAAGTAGCTGAGTATTTCTTTAAACATCTTGTTGGCAAAGAATGACCTATTTTGTCAGTTAACATAGATGACATTTTGTGGTATAAAGAACTGTAATGAGTAAAACTCAAATAGGGTGTGTAGTAAATAAAGTTCTAGATGAATCCCAAGAGATGAACCTACCTTCTAATTGTGTTAACCATTGAGTCTGGGGGACATATCCATAGGATATAGCTGTGGCTCTGAGACCGTTTGCAACATTAACAGAATGACAGTTTCTGTAATCTGTTAAAGTGCAGCTGAGCCACAGTTAATATAACAATAACTGCAGGAATGGGGTTCTCATCCCCTTTTGTCTTGTCCAGAACCCTGACAGATAACAGTAACAACATCCATTGTGACTCTGCATGCTAGGACAATAAACACAAGTATCTTCCCTGTTAAGATTTAAGGTGGCCCTGGTATGTTGAGATTCCCCTCTAATAACAAAGACCCTCAGCTTCCATGACAGTTGAGACTGTGCGAAGATCAAACTCAAAAGAACTGAAAGGCCCCACTGGGCCCAGAGCATCTATGTCTCTGTATCGTTGGACATCATGAGAACACCCCCTACACGATCTACCTTAAAAAGACTAAACTCATCTGTTGGCAAAATCAAGATTGGGCTTACGGATAGTCTCAGAGAGAGTTCCTTCTTTCTGGTTTTTCAAACAGAATACCCCGGCCTGGGTCTTAACAACAGCCTCATGCCCATCTTCCCACTGGTTCTTGGTGATGGGTTTGGAAAACTTCAGTTCAGTTGCTCAGTCGTGTCTGACTCTTTGCAACCCCTTTGGAAGACTTGTCTTGGGCCCAATATAGATGTCATCAGAATTCATCCTGTGGAGCCGCAGCATCAGCCGGCCTTTCTTCCTGTTCCTCATCAGATGCATTTAACAGCAAGTAGATGTTTAAACCAGAGGGAAGGGACAGCGAGAACAAATATATAATTAGACATGTTTCCTGGCTGAGGGTTTTCTCTTGGGTAACTCGCCCTAATTGTGTCAGCAGCTTCCCCAGCAGAGAACTGGTTGAATTTGATCCACAGACTTGAAGCTCCAGGCAAGGAATTGTCTCTGTAAGAACAATGATAACTACAGTTAAGGTTTTCTTTTCAACTTGCCTTCCTATTTCTCAGTGAATATGGCAGAGTTTTTCACTAGTAACAAAGAAATCGGGGAGATGGAAAATTAGGAACTGGATGACTGTAGTTAATTGGCATATTACTGTATTCCCATAAATCCTGCCTGGGACCGCTGTAAGTAGATTTAAGGTTACTGGGAAGAAATAAAATACACAGCCCTTTACAATGAAGTTGTTTTAAGCTTGAAGCTTTTGTATTTTAGTGACTTTAGAGCTGGATAAGTATTAACCTGACAGTTTTTTATGTTCAGTTCAGTCGCTCAGTCGTGTCCGACTCTTTGCAACTCCATGAATCACAGCATGCCAGGCCTCCCTGTCCACCACCAACTCCCAGAGTTCACTCAGATTCCCGTCCATCGAGTCAGTGATGCCATCCAGCCATCTCAACCTCTGTCGTCCCCTTCTCCTCCTGCCCCCAATCCCTCCCAGCGTCACAGTCTTTTCCAATGAGTCAACTCTTCGCATGAGGTAGCCAAAGTACTGGAGTTTCAGCTTTAGCATCATTCCTTCCAAAGAAATCCCAGGGCTGATCTCCTTCAGAATGGACTGGTTGGATCTCCTTGCATTCCAAGGGACTCTTAAGCGTCTTCTCCAACACCATAATTCAAAAGCATCAATTCTTCGGTGCTCAACCTTCTTCACAGTCCAACTCTCACATCCATACATGTTAGAGAATGCTAAAGTAATGGACCTGGTAAGATTTTTCTGGGGGATTCCGTAAACTATCATTGAAGCTAGGGGGCAGAGTATATTTGAAGTTGTATAAAAATGGAAATGAAAGTTTGACATAGATTTACTTTCTGCCACCTCTTGGACAGTCCATCTACCTCCTTACATGCTCAAACAAAGATTAGTGGTGATGAAAACCCAATGTTATACTTAATTAGAAATGCTAATTGCAGATTTTAAAGAACTAACAAAGCTAAAAATAAACAGCCTTCTCATTGTATAAATGGTGAGAACAGTTAAATTGAGATAGTCTTTGGAATGCAGTCTATGTTGAATTTTAAGTGATGATTGAGGGATCTAAGTGAATTCCTAGGCAGCTCACGAATGTGGTTTTATTTAGCCATGGCTTTGGGCTCTTCACCCTTCAGTGGGAAAAAGGACACCAGAGTGAGGTCAGAAGGGTCACTAACTGGAGGCCTTTGGCAAGCTGCCGGAGCTCACTGCATATTAGTTTGTCCAGCTTTGAAGGGAGGAATATAGTATGTAACTGACAAGGTGGATGAGAGTATTAGCAGGGTCAGGACTTGGAGGAGGCCAGCAGGATGCGGAGAACATGCAATTTAAGGAGGCAGCGCTCAGGTGCCAGCTCTACGGGTGTATGACTCTGAGGGTGAGGGCATCCTCGTACTCGGCTCCCGAGGTGCCTGCCTCACCTCCCCCTAGTCCCAGCACTGTTCAAGACTCAGTCACAATTCCTGGATCATACAGAGGCTCCAAAAATGTTTCTCCCCTTTTGATTCTGTCTGCCTCATGGTGTCTTTGGAGAAGTATGTAAGAGGAAGTACGTGAATGTGCTTGTGACGTGCAATATAAACATTAGTTGTGCTAAATGACAATTGCAGTTGCTATATTGCTGTTCTCATTAGCAAAGGTGTGTGCTGGGTATGTATGTATATATACAATGGTTATTATAGTTGGTGAAGATTGTAAATTATCTAATGTGTATTAATTAGTATGTTAAAGATAATCCTTCAAACTAGACTTGAAATGATTTCTGAATACAGACTAGGAAGGTACTCAGGAGGGGTGGTATCCTCTCACCTTGTTTAATTTGGCCACCAACCCAGCAACATGATACAGTCACTTTATACCAGAAAATGGATGAGGTTGGAAAAAAGCATCAGGACTGAACATTGTTCTAGAATTGGGTGCAGTCTGCCTGATGGATGGAGTGGGGAATTTGGGCAGTTGCAGCATTACTTAGGGAAGATGGTGAGCAGACGATTGACAGGACTGGCATTCTTACCATCCAAAAGCATCGATTCATTTGGGTGAGAGCCATAAGAATCAATCATCTGTGGTGATCTCGGAGCTGGCCTTAGGCACCCTTTGAAGGATTTTTAAAGAACTGACTAACTTCATATGAATTAAAAGCTAAATGTATTCAGAGCAAAGAAAGATTTTTTTTTTTTTTCCTGAGGGGAGGATGTTGCCAAGAGTTGCTATGAGCTGCGGCAAATAATTTGGGTCGAGTGTGAGCACAGTGTAATTTTCAAAAGTATGTCTGCAAAGAAAAGCTGAATTTTTAGTGTCTTCTTAGTCTTAAAAATTCTGTAGTTATTCTGAAGCTGCACTCAAGTTCAGTCAGACAAAGGGCTGGTTTGGATACACTTGGTCATGGTTGTCTTTTGTGTATAGTGTTTGTATGATGAATCTCAGAACACATTGGAGAAATGGGGAAATTTTGATTAGTCACTAATAACTGGCTTCTTGGGACTGTTCACTTTAGGTATACAAGCAAATTTAGAGAATTAACTGGAGAGTGAAAAGCTGCTTGTGTGTGTATATTACACTGTGGAGAAGGCTTACTTCATTCTCTCCCCCATGGAGAGGTAATTTCCATAACTGGAATGATAGTAGCTAACAGGTGTTGAACACTACTGTTCCAGGTCCTATTCCAGTTTCTTAGGTCCTGATATTTTGCAGATGAAGAAGCTAAGTCACAACTAAGAAATATGCTTCAGCGAGTAAATGTCACTGGTATATACTCTAGCCTTGGCTCATTCATCGTGACACAATAACTCTGAAATCCTCTGTATGGATGCACATGCTTGTTTTCTTTTGAAGACCAGTGAAGAGATTCTACCCTGAATAGACGGCATTTGTATGGAAGTCTATCTTGTCTTTGAGTATTCAAGGTGAGGGCAGCAGAGGTAACAACCAGACTTGCCAGTCATTGAGATTAGATACTTCTGCCTGGGAGAGATTTCTAGACCAGGTCCCTCAAACCCAAGCCCTCCTGGGGCCAAGGCAGGCCATGTGAGTCAGGCAATCAGGCAGAACAATATCTCCACTGAATTTCAGGCATCTCTTTGCTGCAGTGCCAGGAACTCGCTGCCATGAAGGATTAGCCAAGAAGGCCTTATTGTCTAATTTTTCTGAAGAAAGCAGACACTGAGTTTTTTAAAAGTTCAATCTTAACTATTAAACAAATTTTAAAGCTTCTTAAAAGTATAATGAAAAGCAACTCAAAGCCCATCTTTGGGCCAGATCTGGCTCATGGGTGGCCATGTTTTGATATCCTCTGTTCTGGATGAATGATGGGCCACCTACAAAAGGAGTTTGCTTCTTATTCCTTAAGAAAGAAAGGCTTCCTATAGGAAACCCTAGGGCAGGAGGGATTGTCTAGTAGAAAGGCTTATTTATTGTCCAGTGTCTACTTACTATTTTGCATGCTTTCTACTCAAGATGGGTTATTTCTTTGCACTGTACAATATGGTAGACTCGTGAGCTGCATATGACTATTTAAATTGAAATGAATTAAACTGAAAGTTTAATCATTTTCACCAACCACATTTCACGTGCTCAATAAATACATGTGTCTAGCAGCTACCATACTGGACAGAACAGAATTAAATGTTTCCATCATTGCAGGAAATTCTATCAAACTGTCTAGCTCTAGATTCTTAGATTCTGGTAGCCCAGGCCGTGTTGTAACTAAGTGACATAAGAGGGTGTTTGTATGATTTGAGTAAAACCGAATGGCCCGCTTTCTCAGAAAATGCTTTCCTGATCTTTGTGCCTCTGTGGCTGAAGTCTCCACTGTAGGATCACTGGCTTGAATGGTAATACAGTTATTTTTCCTAGAAAGGAGTACTAGTCAGTGCCATTAAGTCACTGCAGTAATTCTTGAGGATACTTTCAAAATCCAAGTGTTTGTGCTCTAATTCATGTCTCCTTTACCACTGCTTCTAGGGAGTTGGGCCAAGGATGTCTGCTCATGAGGATTTCTCTCAGTGATCCTGATGGATGTCTCTGGTTAAGCATCACTCTATGAGTGCAAGCCAAGTTTCCTAGGTCATTCCAGCCTCGGGAATACTCAAAGGCCTGGGTCATAATCAAATGGTATCCTGGCTAAAGCCTGCTTTTATGTTGTTGGACTTCAGCATCATTAAATCCCTTGGTGGCCACTTATGTGGTTACCTTAGTAGAGCAGACTCGAAGAAGTTAAGGAAATCTTAGAACACTGATCTGTCTCAGTAGGAAGAAAGCATTTTCTAAGACTGACAGTTCTTTCATCCATACTCTTCAGAGATCTCCCGAAGTTAACATGCTCTATACTGAGATCATAGGTACTAGATTGGAAATAGCTGTTAGAGGGGCAAAATTGGGAATGGGTCCATCTTTGACCATGGACCTCACTTTGGACTTCCCAGTCTCTCCCTGGGAGTTGCAGAGCCTTTTAAAAAGGGACACTTGGAGACCAGTTTGATCACCCAGCATGCCAGAATGCTGGACTACATTGCATAGATTGAGTATTGGATGCTCTTGCTGGCACTCTGAACAGAGGGAAGGAGACATGGATTGAAATAAAGAGACTCTGGATAAGGACACGTTAGGTGGACACACTGCAGGGAGTGAGAGGGACCAGGCAGTAGTGGGTAGGAAGAACCTAGGAAGGAAAGGTGATTATGGCTCCTATGCGTATCCTTGCGGCTGAATCTCAATGGCGTGGCCTGTGGCTCCAGGGAAGGTTGTGTGAAGGCCACACTGATGATGAACAGCTGCTCTGAAGTCACATCAATTTCCTTAAAAGGCTACTCGAAGAAGCCCCACCAACCTATGGTATCAATCATTTTCTCTTAACCTAGTGTCTCTTAAACTTTGCACCCTGGAAGAACTTCCAAATGCTCAGGTTGTCATATATTAACTAAGTTAGTATTTAGGGATGGGAGCAAGGCATCAGTATTTTTAAAGATTCTGTTCATTTCAGTTCAGTTGCTCAGTCATGTCCAATTCTTTAAGATCCCATGGACTGTAGCACACCAGGTTTCTCTGGCCAACACCGTCTCTTGGAGCTTGCTCAAACTCATGTCCATCGAGTCAGTGATGCCATCCAACCATCTCATCCTCTGTTCCCTTTTCCTCCTGCCTTCAATCTTTCCCAGCATCAGGGTCTTTTCCAGTGAGTCAGTTCTTCGCATCAGGTGGCCAAAGTGTCAGCTTCAGCATCAGGCCTTCGAAGGAATATTCAGGCCTGATTTCCTTTAGGATTGACTGGTTGGATCTCCTGCAGTCCAAGGAACTCTCAAGACTCTTCTCCAACACCATAGTTCAAAAGATCAATTCTTCGTCGCTCAGCTTTCTTTATGGCCCAACTCTCACACCCATACATGACCACTGGAAAAACCATAGCTTTGACTAGACAGATTTTTTGGTGGCAAATTAGTTTGTCAGCAAACTGACATTGAAATCACCTAGGATCTTTAATCATAGCTTTTTCTGCTCCTTGGAAGAAAAGCTATGATTAAATATCCTAGGTGATTCCAATGTTAGTCAAAGCTTGGGATCCACTGATTGAATGCCAAAAATATCACGGGAAGATGACTGTTAAAAGGACCTTTCACTGCTGCTCAATAATTCATGCCCTCTAAATTCTAATCATTTTTACTTCTATGACCACCAAGTGGGCTCTCTGTGTGTACATGACAGAAGCTAAATCTTTTTTGTACTATATGGGAAAATTTAATGCCTCTCTGGATGTGAAGCAGACAGAACAAGTTTGTGTGAGTGACTGGTGTTCCTGAATCAGGAAAATCCCTGATTAAAAAATAATAATAATAAAATAAATATATATATATATATATATTTAACACCAGCAGGAGATTGGTTTAATAAATTTGAAATTGTAAACTATAATAGAATACTATACAGTCATAAAATGATATTTTCATAACATGGGAACATATTCATGATAATGGTTATGAAGTTTTAAAATGTAATAAATCAATGCATTTTGTGTTGCTAATGGAGCATCCAGAGACCTTTGTAGAAACGATGCCTAATTTCTCTCAGTCTGGGTATGTCCATCTATAATTGGTCATAAGGATTCAAGGACTTTATGTAGTGGTTCCCAAACATCTCATGCAGATGAAAATCTCTTGAAGAGGTTAATGTTTACAGGGTCTCATCCTGGAGAGCTTGATTCAGTTAGGTAAAGGGTAGACCCTGGGATCAATAGGTTTAACATGCTCCCAGGTGATTCCAAGCTTCAAATGCTGTCCACAAAGCATTCAGAATGATGTAGGCATTATTTTTCTGCCCCTCAGTTTTTGTGAATATCCTTTCCATTTAGCTAGGGGTTAATTGTGTGCTCTGACAGAATTACCTGGTCATCTAGAGAATGTATGAAATAATTCCTTATCACAGAAGCCTGTGGATTTGGAAGCCAGAGCCATTCTTCAGAAGAAGACTTGTGCATTTCAGGAGTTGAATTGCTGTTCAGTTACTCAGTCACGTCTGACTCTTTGCAACCCCATGGTCTGCAGCATGCCAGACTTCCCTTTCCTTCACCATCTCTGGGAGATTGCTTAAATTCATGTCCATTGAGTCAGTGATGCGATCCAACCATCTTATCCTCTGTCAGTCCTCTTCTCCTCCTGTCTTCAATTGTTCCCAGCATCAGGGTCTTTTCAAATGAGTCAGTTCTTCACATCAGGTGGCCAAAGTATTGTAGTTTCAGCTTCAACATCAGTCCTTCCAATGAATGTTCAGGACTGGTTTCCTTTAAGATGGACTGGTTTGGTCTCCTTGCACTCCAAGGGACTCTGAAGAGTCTTCTCCAACACCATAGTTAAAAAGCATTAATTCTCTGGCATTCAGCCTTCTTTATGGTCCAACTCTCACATCCATACATGACTACTGGAAACACCATAGCTTTGACTAGATGGATCTTTGTCAGCAAAATAATGTCTCTGCTTTTTAATATGCTGTCTAGGTTGTTCATAGCTTTTCTTCCAAGGAGCAAGTGTCTTTTAATTTCATGGCTGCAGTCACCATCTGCAGTGATTCTGGAGCCCCCCAAAATAGTCTCACTGTTTCCATTGTTTCCCCATCTACTTGCCATGCAGTGATGGGACCAGATACCATGATCTTAGTTTTTTGAATGTTGAGTTTTAAGCCAGCTTTTTCACTCTTCTTTTACCCTTTCATCAAGGGAGCTCTTTAGTTCCTCTTCACTTTCTGCCATAAAGGTGGTGTCATCTGCATATCTGAGGTCATTGATATCTCTCCCAGCAATCTTGATTGCTTCAACCAGCCTGGTATTTTGCATGATGTATTCTGCATATAAGTTTAATAAGCAGGGTGACAATATGCAGCCTTGATGTACTCCTTTCTGAATTTGGAACCAGCCCATTGTTCCATGTCTGGTTCTAACTGTTGCTTTTTGACCTGTATATAGGTTTCTCAGGAGGCAAGTAAGGTGATCTGGTATTCCCACCTCTTTAAGAATTTTCCACAGTTTGTTGTGATCCACACAGTCAAAAGCTTCAGTGTAGTCAATGAAGCAGAAGTAGATATTTTTCTGGAATTATCTTGCTTTTACTATGATCCAGTGGATATTGACAGTTTGATCTCTGGTTCCTCTGACTTTTCTAAATCCAGCATGAACATCTGGAAGTTCTTGGTTCACGTACTATTGAAGACTAGCTTAGAGAATTTTGAGCATTACTTTGCTAGCTTGATGAAATGAGTGCAATTGTGTGGTAGTTTGAACATTCATTGACATTGCCTTTCTTTGGGATTGGAATGAAAACTGATTTTTTTCCAGTCCTGTGGTTACTGCTGAGTTTTCCAAATTTTTTTGCATAATGAGTGCTGCACTTTCACAGAATCATCTTTTAGGATTTGAAATAGTTCAGCTAGAATTCCATCACCTCCACTAGCTTTTTTCATAGTGAAGCTTCCTAAGCCCCACTTGACTTCACTTTCTAGGGTGTTTGGCTCTAGGTGAGTGATCACACTTTTGTGGTTATCTGGGTCATTAAGATCTCTTTTGTACAGTTTTTCTGTGTATTCTGGCTACCTCTTTTTACATCTTCTGCTTTTGTTAGGTTCATACCATTTCTGTCCTTTATTGTGCCCATCATTGGATGAAATGCTCCCTTGGTATCTCTAATTTTCTTGAAGAGATGTCTAATCTTTCCCATTCTATTGTTTTCCTCTATTTCTTTGCATTGTTCACTTAGGAAGGCTTTCTTATTTCTCTTTGCTGTTCTTTGAACTCTATTCAGACATCTTGTACATTATGGGATTTGAATCATTGTGTTCCAATTACTGATAAATCACCTCACCCATGAATATTTCAGGAAGTAAAGGAGGCTTGTCTCTTATGGATGGTACAAGATCTGCCATGGCCACATGACCTAATATTTCTCTATTGCTGTCTTCAATTCTGGCTTTTTTCCCTTTCCTTTGGGCCTTTTCTTGACTGTACTCATCAGAATACCTTGAACTATGCCCCAGTGTAGCATCACCTTTTGGAGTTGTGAGCATAACATACTCACAACTCAGTGGATTCATCTATTCTCAAATCTATTCCTGTGGTTTTCTTTCTGAGACCAGACCAGACTCTATAAAGCATCTTTGATGAACTATGCCTCTATTAGCCGCAGAAAACAGGACTAGCACCTGCCCCTTTGTTCTACGGCGTCTGTCCTGGCACTTTCTGACACTGGCCATTTTGCAGCTGTGATTGGTTCAGTGTCTCCAGTGTGTTTGTTGCTTCACTTTCTCTATTAATCCAAAAACATCCCCTTGTTGGGTCATTTCCAGGCTAATTACTGTCTGCTCATGAAGATGAAGGATTTGGTCACTGAGGGAAGTGGGAGCTCCTGTTTCCTCTTGCACACATGCTTGAGATCCTTCATCACAGTTATGCCTTCATATTCAATTGGAAAATGGATGATTTCTGTCCACCAGATCCCACTAAGAGCTAGAAGGGCAGCCATCCTGGAGTGCTTGCCATTTCATCTCTGGCACAGTGCAGGCAGCCAACTCTTTAGGCCATAGGTATCATACATTTCTTTTATAACAGCATCCAGTATGAGCAAAACCCATTCCAAACAAGAAAAATGACAGAGCTCAAAGAAAGAGTTTCTATCATCTGCTGGCTTGTGAGGTGTCATGGTGGGATTCAGACTCACACCGTCCCCAGTCCTTTGAGAAGAATATACCCAAAGCAGTCAAGTGCTGATCTGTCAATGAGAATGAGGTCAGCCCAATCTGTACGTTCTCATACATCCAGAGTTAAAATGTTCTTGTTACTGTCAACTCTCATGAGCCAGTGCAATTTCATGTGAAAACACACTGACAAAGTGTCAGTGATACTTACCTCGTATTAAAAGCAATTTGGATGTGCTAACTATCCTTCCATAGTTCTTTCTGTATCATGGCCATTTATCCTCTCTTTGTATAAACCTTTATCTCCCTTGATCACACAGAATCCAGACAGCTGAATACTTTGTACAGGGTGGTCAGAGGCACTCCAGGTCTCCACTCAGTGTCTGGCAGCCATGTGAGCCTCACACTCAACCTCAGAACAAGAATATTTGTGGCAAGTTAATAAGTGATGCTGGGAAGTAAAACAAGGGACTAATGAAAAACAACTATTCTTTAAATGTTCCAAAAGAGAAAATAGATTTTTAAAAAGAAGAATGTATATCATTACTATAAACTCCACAAAGGCTAAGACTGTGTTTTATGGGGTCTGTCCTTGGAGTATCTTTCCTTCAGAGCAATCTAATGAGATTTCTTTAATAAATGCATCAGATGCTGAAGTGGATATCAAAAAAAAAAAAAAAGTATCCCTTAGTCCCTGACCATAAGCCAGACAAAAGAAGTGCTAGTTGAAACAAAAGGTCTCTGATCTTGTGAAAGAATTAGATGACAAAGACAAAACAGCATATAACAGCACCGCCACAAATAGCAGAGACGTAACATAACATCCTCTAGAGATTTGGAGGAAGAACAGACTCAGTTCAGTTCAGTCACTCAGTCATGTCCGACTCTTTGCGATCCCATGGACTGCAGCACGCCAGGCCTCCCTGTCCATCACCAACTCCTGGAGCTTGCTCAAACTCATGTCCATCGAGTCAGTGATGCCATCCAGCCATCTCATCCTCTGTTGTCCCCTTCTCCTCCTGCCTTCAATCTTTTCCAGTGAGTCAGTTCTTCACATCAGGTGGCCAAAGTTTTGGAGCTTCAGCTTCAGCTTCAGCATCAGTCCTTCCAATGAATATTCAGGACTGATTTCCTTTAGAATGGAATGGTTGGATCTCTTTGCAGTCCAAGGGTTTCTCAAGAGTCTTCTCCAACACCACAGTTCAAAAGCATCAGTTCTTTGGTGCTCAGCTTTCTTTATAGTCCAACTCTCATATCCATACATGACCACTGGAAAAACCATAGCTCTAACTAGAATGAAGAGACTAAACTGGGCTAAATTGTTCAGAAAAGGCTTTGTGGAGAAGAGGAGAAAAATTGACACAGTGAAAGATTTGCATGGGAGTGAGTAGAAGTGGGGAGAAGGCAATGGCACCCCACTCCAGTACTCTTGCCTGGAGAATCCCATGGACGGAGGAGCCTGGTAGGTTGCAGTCCATGGGGTCACTAAGAGTCTGACACGACTGAGCAACTTCACTTTCACTTTTCATTTTCATGCATTGGAGAAGGAAATGGCAACCCACTCCAGTGTTCTTGCCTGGAGAATCCCAGGGACGGGGGAGCCTGGTGGGCTGCCGTCGATGGGGCCACACAGAGTTGGACACGACTGAAGCGACTTAGCAGCAGCAGCAGCAGAGTAGAAGGGAGGCTGTTAAAGTTGGACGGTGTGGAACGTGGAGGCTGCCTACCGGGTGGTACGAGCAAAGAACCATGAGAGACCATATGCGTTTACAGATCAGTAATAATTCTGACCTCACTGATCTTTTTACTAAGAAAAGATGAGTTGACAGCTTTAGACTAATCATATGTGAAAATTCATTAAGTTGTATCTACCAGCTTGATTTGGTTAGGGGGAAAAATACATAGATATTGGTAAACCATATTGGAAGTGTGGAGCTTGGCCTTGTGTTTTTTGTTTTTGTTTGTTTGTTTCAGCTTGATAAGCCTGGCTTGGTTGTCCAGGCTTTTAAAGACGAACCCCCTACTTCTCTCTTAAAGTGCATACACCCTTCCCAAATCTCCATCAAAGAAAGTAACTTTCTCAACACATAGAGAATCTCTAGTGAAGAAACATGAGCAACCCCCAAATAACCAAAATCCCACAGACCCAGTTCATTTATCTTCTGTCTGTTTCATAATTTTGCTAACAAGTATCTTACCATATATTGGAAATCAGAAAGATGTGGCCATCTGATTTTGCTAACTGTTGTGATGGGAAAATGCCAAAATATTATGCAAAATGAAACCTTTAAGGATAAAAAAAAAAAAAAGCTCCCTGTCTCCATTTTTACCCCCCACCCACACCCCTTGTCTGAGTTTGTGGCTTCAAGCTGTTTTAGGACTATACCAGCAAGTACATGTGTTCTTCAGAGAAAATAAAATGAGCCCACTAGAAATCGGTAAATATTTCTAAGTGTTTTGGTTTCCATGTGTCTTAAGTGTGAATTTTTTAAAGATTTTATTCAAGAAGAAAGCTCCTAATTCATTTCTCTGCAATAATATTAGTAAAGCTTAGTTAATGGATTTAACTGTGTTCTACTCAGCATTGTTATGCAATCATAGGAAATAAACTCTCTGAAAGGAAATTTTGTTTCATACAACCTTGTAGACCATCTTTGTTGAGTGTCTGATGGAGAAAATGAGTTTAAAAGAAAATAATAGAAGGTTCATATATTTACTGTTGAATAGCCTGTGGATTCAGTTAAATCCATTTTCACTAAAACCGTTCAAAGTCAGATGCCAACCCAGATTCCTGAGTTACTGCAGCTGTTTTTCTCCCTGGATCGTCTAACCAGCACCACCTTCACCCTTCTGCCTGTTAACTCTCAGTGACTGCCCATTGCCTGTCTGATCTGTTTCCTCAGTAGATGGCTTCTAGACAGTTAAAGTCCATTATTACCAACATCCTTCATTCTTTCCTGAAGCCCATTTAAATCGTTTGGCCAATATCTCTCCAGTGGATATCCAAGAGGCAAAAACAGACTCTTGAGGTTCCACACACATGAATCCGGGAAAAAGGTTTGAAAGCCACGTGGCACAGCTGCTCCAGGAAGCTCATGTGTTTTATCTCCCTTTTCCTTCTCCTGCTAGGGTCTTCAGTCTTTTTCTTCATTATCTCTCTCTCTCTCTCATCAACACTTGGCCAGCTAAATCCTGTTTGTTACCTACCTTGTTTCACTAGAAAGTATTATGAGGGCAAGGATTTTTTGATGATTTAATTAACTTTTTTTGATCTCCAGTAGCTAGGACAGTATCTGACAGACAGGAAGTGTTTAGTGTATATTTGGAGTAAGTAATGTAGAAGAGTAGTTCTCAGCCAGGAAGGTTTGGCCCTCTGGGAGCATTTGGCATTGCCTGGAGACGTTTTTGATTGTTGCAACTAGGGACATGGGTACAGCTACTTGTACCCATGTGTATCCAGGACAGCTTCTCACAACAAAGAATTATCTGGCCCCACATATTAACAGTACTGAGACTGAGAAATCCTGCTGCACAGAACCGTCCAGAGTTCTGCAGGGAGGTGGGCTTCCATCTTTCCGTGGCTCCCTCTAGCACATCTTCTGCCGGAGTTTTTCTGGCTCATCTCCTGGCCACACTATTTTTTTTTTGCTTTTTGTCGTGCAAAAGTTGAAACCTCTTATTTGTTTGCTTTTATATTCCTTTCCTGCCATTTTAATGTGGTTTCCCACAAGAGGGGAGGCAAATGCCTGGACTCAGCTGCCACCTTGAACTTGAAACCTCATCATCCTTACTTTGTTTAAGTTTCTCTGATGCCTTCAGCATGACTCCCTCTGCTATTCTCTCATCTCTGAACTCTTAGAAACTTTACCAAAAGTTTTGGCCATTAGAATAATATACTAGATAGGGTGCTGCTTAACAAAGAGAGCCTCAAATACCTTAATGCAAAGAAAATCGAAGTTCATTTCTCTCCAGTGTGATAAGTCTAAGTCATCAGGGTGGCACTATGCCATGCTATTATCCAGATACCCAAGCTTCCTCCTTACTAGTGTGTCATTCTCCAAGTGTTGTCTTCAAACAAAAGGAGAAAGATCTGGAAGAAACTGTATCTGTTTTCCCGTTTGAGAGATGGGGAGAGAGAGGCACTCCCGTGTAGCATATTTTTAAAAATTGTGATGCATGGTATGTATGTCTAGTGGTACACACATGTACCTTTATATGCAGTGTTAACAGTAGTTATTTCTGAAAGGTATGATTACAGGCGACTTTTAATTTTCATTATTTTGCACTTCTATATTTTAAAATATTTTATACTGAATGTATATGTGCTTTTAGGCCACTTGAGACATACTTGAAATAATTTGTTAAAATGGTATTGAATGGAAACTGTATGGAAAGATCTGCCAAGGAAAATAGATACTTACCAAATGCAAAATAGGTGGTATTTCTTTTAAATAAGAAAGAACTCAACTATAACCCTCCCTCAAAGAAAAAGAAAAAAGAATGCTGTGTTTGAGATTTTGAGTTGAAGAAAAATTTATTATCTCTTAAAATATATTTTAAACTATAATATTTATGTCTGTGTATTGCCACCTTTGAAAAAAAATAAATCAAGCAAATCAGGTCTTTGACATGGTAGAGTTGAAACTTCTAGCTTGACTCATTTATCCCCTTATAACCAATGATTCTGAGATTTAGCAAATGATAATTAAGTTGAGAAACTGGGAGAAGAAAAGCAAAACTATCAATACAATGGAAGTGGATAAAACAGTGTAGAAGAGATGGCAAAGAAATAAGGACAAGAGTGTGTGTTCAGAGAGGTGTGAGGATGGATAACCATGGTTTGAGTCAGCAGGTAGAAGAAACCAGAGGGAGAACGCGGGAGATCTATCAGCAGAGAAAGGAAGGAGGGCAGTAAATAAAGCTTAAAGAGGAAAAAATAAGCTGAACAACTTGTAGTAAAGCTGAGTTAACTGGGCCTGGGAGAAAAGTTATGAGCAACCTAGATAGCATGTTCAAAAGCAGAAACATTACTTTGCCGACTAAGGTCCATCTAGTCAAGGCTATGGTTTTTCCTGTGGTCATGTATGGATGTGAGAGTTGGACTGTGAAGAAGGCTGAGCACCAAAGAATTGATGCTTTTGAACTGTGGTGTTGGAGAAGACTCTTGAGAGTCCCTTGGACTGCAAGGAGATCCAACCAGTCCATTCTGAAGGAGATCAGCCCTGGGATTTCTTTGGAAGGAATGATGCTAAAGCTGAAACTCCGGTACTTTGGCCACCTCATGTGTAGAGTTGACTCATTGGAGAAGACTTTGATGCTGGGAGGGATTGGGGGCAGGAGGAGAAGGGGACGACCCAGGATGAGATGGCTGGATGGCATCACGGACTCGATGGATGTGAGTCTGAGTGAACTCCGGGAGTTGGTGATGGACAGGGAGGCCTGGTGTGCTGCGATTCATGGGGTCGCAGAGTCGGACACGACTGAGCGACTGAACTGAACTGGGCCTGAAAAGTTTCATTCTTTACCTGCTCTTCACCATATTTTGGCCCTTCCTTGACTACTGTGGCATTGTTTTTACTCCTCTGCTTCTGTGGCAGATGCAAAAGTAGAAGCAAGGTTCTGGCTCGAGAAACAGGGGTCCGTCCAGGGGGTCCATGTGATAACGGGCACTGAACGCTCACAACTAAAGGCTGTAAGCACATTATAAATTAATTCTTAGACCTTCATACAGTAAAGACGGGGTACTTTTCAGGGGCGTCTTTATGTTTACTGCCATAATCTGAATTACATAAATAGTATATACATTTTTATAAGCTATATTTTCTTATTAAAATTTTATTAGCATTTTTAGTTTCATATACATTAAAGGTCATTCATTTTCATGGTTATATAATATTCCATTGTGTAGAAGTTCTAGGCAATATACTTCTGACAAGATTAGCCAGGATATAAATATGTATCATAAGAGTGTATATTTATTGGAGGAAAACTTACTTGGCACTTGTTAAGGGCCGAATGTTTGTGTTCTTCCCGGATCTGTATGTTGAAATTTTCACCCTTAATGTGAAGTATTAGGAGCTAGGGCCTTTGAAAGGTAATTAGGTCATGAGGGTGGAGCTCTTTCTGCCATATGAGGACACAAGGAGTCAAGAGTCTGCCGCCTGGAGTGGAGCCTCACCAGAATCTGGCCATACTGGCACCCAACCTCAGACTTCTAGCCTCCAGAACTGTGAGAAATAAATTTCTGTAGTTTATAAACCATTCAGTCTGTGGTGTATTTGTTACACTAGACTGAATGAACTGAGCTCTATTTATTTTGCTGTTCCCAAAACTTATTTTAAAGATTGCATCACTGTTTACTCTTTCTCACATTTTTCTCTTCTCCCTCAACTTGTTTTAAAAGTCTTCAAACACAGACGTTGAAAGAAAAGAACAATGAACCTCCAAAATTCAGTAGCTGTTATAACTTAAGAGAGTAAAACCTTTGTTATACGACTATGCAAATTGTTAAAATAGGGAAAAACACCTAAAAAGAAATGGAGTACAACTTTTAAATTCTGCGTTATATCATTGACACTGTTTTGAGACAATTATCAGTTGAGTAAGTCAGTTGTGTCCGACTCTTTGGAATCCCACTGACTACAGCATGCCAGGCCTCCCTATCCATCACCAACTCCTGGAGTTTACCCAAACTCATGTCCATTGAGTCGGTGATGCCATCCAATTACATCATCCTCTGTTGTCCCCTTTTCTTCCCACCTTCAATCTTTCCCAGCATCAAGGTTTCTTTCCATGAGTCAGCTCTTCGCATCAGGAGGCCAAAGTATTGGGGTTTCAGCTTCAGCATCAGTCCTTCCAATGAACACCCAGGACTGATCCCCTTCAGAATGGACTGGTTGCATCTCCTTGGAGTCCAAGGGACTCTCAAGAGTCTTCTCCAACACCACAGTTCAAAAGCATCAATTCTTTGGCTGTCATCTTTCTTCACAGTCCAACTCTCACATCCATGCATGACCCCTGGAAAAACCATAGCCTTGACTAGACGGACATTTGTGGCAAAGTTACCTCTGCTTTTTATTATGCTGTCTAGGTTGGTCATAACTTTGCTTCCAAGGAGTAAGCGTCTTTTAATTTCATGGCTGCAGTCACCATCTGCAGTGATTCTGGAGCCCAGAAAAATAAAAAGTTTGTCACTGTTTCCACCGTTTCCCCATCTATTTGCCATGAAGTGATGGGACCAGATGCCATGATCTTCATTTTCTGAATGTTGAGCTTTAAGCCAACTTTTTCACTCTCCACTTTCACTTTCTTAAGAGGCTCTTTAGTTCTTTGCTTTCTGCCATAAGGGTGGTGTCATCTGCATATCTGAGGTTATTGATATTTCTCCCGGCAATCTTGGTTCCAGCTTGTGCTTCCTCCAGCCCAGCATTTCTCATTACTCTGCATATAAGTTAAATAAGCAGGGTAACAATATACAGCCTTGACGTACACCTTTTCCTATTTGGAACCAGTCTGTTGTTCCATGTCCAGTTCTAACTGTTGCTTCCTGACCTGCATACATCAAGGGGCAGGTCAAGTGTTCTGGTGTCCCCATCTCTTTCAGAATTTTCCAGTTTATTGTGATCCACACAGTCAAAGGCTTTGCCATAGTCAATAAAGCAGAAAAAGATGTTTTTCTGGAACTCTCTTGCTTTTTCAATGATCCAGCGGATGTTGCCAATTTGATCTCTGGTTCCTCTGCCTTTTATAAAACCAGCTTGAACATCTGGAAGTTCACGGTTCACGTATTGCTGAAGCCTGGCTTGGAGAATTTTGAGCATTACTTTACCAGTGTGCGGTCTTCTTTAGTGGCTCAGAGGTTAAAGCGTCTGCCTGGAATGCAGGAGACCTGGGTTCAATCCCTGGGTCGGGAAGATCCCCTGGAGAAGGAAATGGCAACCCACTCCAGTACTCTTGCCTGGAGAATCCTATGGAAGGAGAAGCCTGGTGGGCTACAGTCCATGGGGTCGCAAAGAGTCAGACACGACTGAGCGACAAACTGAACTGAACTGAACTGAACTTACTAGCATGTGAGATGAGTACAATTGTGTGGTAGTTTGAGCATTCTTTGGCATTGCCTTTCTTTGGGATTGGAATGAAAACTGACCTCTTCCAGTTCTGTGGCCACTGCTAAGTTTTCCAAATTTTCTGGCATGTTGAGTGCAGCACTTTCACAGCATCATCTTTCAGGATTTGAAATAGCTCAATTGGAATTCCATCATCTCCACTAGCTTTGTTCATAGTGATGCTTCCTAAGGCCCACTTGACTTCACATTCCAGGATGTCTGGCTCTAGGTGAGTGAGCACACCATCGTGATTATCTGGGTCATGAAGATCTGTTTTGTACAGTTCTTCTGTGTATTCTTGCCACCTCTTCTTAATATCTTCTCTTTCTGTTAGGTCCATATCATTTCTGTCCTTTATTGTGCCCATCTTTGCATGAAATGTTCCTTTGGTGTCTCTAATTTTCTTGAAGAGATCACTCATCTTTCCCATTCTATTGTTTTTCTCTCTTTCTTTGCACTGATCCCTGAGGAAAGCTTTCTTATCTCTCCTTACTATTCTTTGGAACTCTGCATTCAAATGGGTATATCTTTCCTTTTCTCCTTTGCTTTTCACTTCTCTTCATTTCATAGCTATTTGTAAGGCCTCCTCAGACAGCTATTTTGCTTTTTTGCATTTCTTTTTCTTGGGGATGGTCTTGATCCCTGTCTCTTGTACAATGTCATAAGCCTCCATCCATAGATCATCGGGCACTCTATCAGATCTAATCCTTTAAATCTATTTCTCACTTCCTCTGTATAATCATGAGGGAATTTGATTTAGGTCATGCCTGAATGGTCTAATGGTTTTCCCTACTTTCTTCAATTTAAGTCTGAGTTTAGCAATAAGGAGTTCATGGTCTGAGCCACAGTCAGCTCCCAGTCTTGTTTTTGCTGACTGTATAGAGCTTCTCTATACAGTCAGACATTGTATACAGTGAGATATTGTAATATATTTGAAAAATCAGAACAAAATCTAGATTGGCAAAATTACTGACTCACAGATCTAGATATGAGTATCCAGCACAAATCTTATGTTACTACTTTCTCTTTTTTTGTTTAAGTCTCCTTTATATTTCTGTGTGCCACCAGGATAAAATTTAGCAAAATACTTACCAAAGAATTATCAATTTAAATTGAATATTAGTTTTATGCTAAAGATCAATTAACTGCATTCAGCAATAAGGGAAGGTCTATTGTCTTTGTGATTGGTTTGCTTTGTTTCATGGAGTATACTTCATGAATACATAAATAAAATCCCCATGTCCTTTTCAAATTACTAATTCATTTTATTCCCTGGAAATAAATCACTACCCCCAATATCCATTGAATATTGAATGCCTTTCTTGTTTCATAGACTTGAGAGAATTTAGTTCTGCATAGTAAAAACTTAGTAACTGTATTGAGTTGGTACTAATTTACCACCTAGTGACATTTTAATTAAATATTTTCATGTGGGCCGATCTAGGATTACAACATAAAATATAGAATGCCCAGTTTAATTTGAATTTATGTCCCATGAAATATTTGGGACATACTTATATTAAAATAATTATTTTTTCATCTGAAATTCAAATTTAATTGGGTATTCTATATTTTTCTTTGCTAAATCTGGCAAACTTAGCAGAACATAACATATAAAATGTTTAATTATCTAGTTTTTTGCTTGATTCTGTTTTTTTTTAATTTTTGTCAGTTGCATGATTGACAGAATATTTGCAAGTTTTAGTTACCTGTCTGATAAGTTGAAAAAAGAAAACTTGGCACCATTGCTGAGGAAGCTAGTAAAGTGAGATTTTTAAAAATTGTTCAACTGTATGATTTTTTAATTTTATCTTTTTGCTTACTGATTACAGTGTTTCTCCTATGTGCAAATTAACATATGCTCATTGAGAAAAAAAAGCATCAAAACATGCAAAAAATATTTTTTAGAAAAGCATTCCTATAAAACACAGAAAGCCATAAATGCACTACCTCATATTAAATTTATCACCTTCCTGAATCTGCCTCTTTTCTCAGAAAACATTGGTTTGGATCTTAGAAAATATTTCTTCTACTCCTGGCTTTGTTTGGATAAGCTCCATGGTCTGGGCAAGTATCTGAAACCCTCAAAGGATTCCTTGTTCTCATATGAAAATTAAAGGGGGTTGAAGTCTTTACTATTGTTGTCCAGTTGCTCAGTCTTGTCCAAATCTTTGTGACTCCGTGGACTGCAGCACACCAGGATTCCCAGTCCTTCACTATTCTCCCGGAGTTTGCTGAAACTCATGTCCATTGAATTGGTGATGCCATCCAACCATCTCATCCTCTGTTACCCCCTTCTCTTGCCCTCAGTCTTTCCTATCATCAGAGTCTTTTCCAATGAGTCAGTTCTTCACATCAGGTGGTTAAAGTATTGAAACTTAAGCTTCAGCATCAGTCCTTCCAATGAGTATTCAGGGTTGATTTCCTTTAGGATTGACTGGTTTGATCTTCTTGCTGTCCATGGGACTCAAGAGTCTTCTCCAGCACCACAGTTCAAAAGCATCTCTAAGGACTTTTCCAGACCAGAGAGGTTATAGTAGCCCATGATTTACTCCTTCAAGTTCCTGGTTAATAATTATGTATCCATGGTACTCATGAAGTCTGTTCTAGGTGTGTTACTTATTTACTTCTTTTGTAAACTGTGCTGTTTCTGTGTTTATTTTTCATTGAAATGGATTTAGTATTCACCTTTAATAGGGGGTGTGATGATGTCATTCATGCAAAGCAATAGTTCAAAAGTAAGTCTAAACAAAGCTCACTAGTATTCACATTAGGATGCTGAGTGTATCCTTTAAATGAAGTCAGCATTTCTCCCTAAGGATTTTGAAGCTCATTCTAAAAGTTTAATGATAGAATAAAATGATATTTTCCTTGGGAAGAACAATTTTGGTGGCCCAATTGTAGATCTGTCTTTTTTAAAGAGAAAGGCAGGAGATAAAATAAATGTACATAGGCCATAATGATTTCAAACATTAAACCAATCTTACATGAGACAGATGCTTTCTACTGTAATATATAAACATTTATCCCCCCACCCCGCCCAAATTTTCCAATTTCTATTACTTGGATAATCTAAGTGCAGTTTTCATAGTTAGGTTTTTTTTTTAAGAAAGGAAAAAAAATCTTAAAGGTAATTCATTTTACTACTTTTTTTTTTTTTCTTGAGAAGAAACTCAGTCCTAGTACAGTTAATGACTCACTCAAGGGAGGCGAGTTAGTAAGGGAAGAAAAGGGAGTCAGTGATAGGCACTGTGCAGATACAGCCCATGTGTGACCATAGATGCAGGGTGGGCTAAGCAAGGCCTGGATTTTCTGCAGAGAAGCAGGTAGAAGGGGACAGTGTGGCTGTTGGGTAGCGGAAGCGATAGAGCAGGGGGAAGGATTGAGTAGGAGACTTGTCTAGAAATTCCAGCTGCATTTTCAAATTTACTCTTTCTACTTAGATTGTTAGGTGCCTTGATGAGAGAGGCATGACTGGCAGGAAGGATCTGATGGAAATTGCGGAGGGGCTGTATCTTTCCCAAACCACCTTTTGGCTCAGCACTAACTGTGAGGTGGGAGGGGAGGGGTTTTTTCTTTTGTTTTTTCCAATTGTACAGATAACCCTGAGGCATTTTACTAACTTGCCAAAGGTTACAGAGTAATGGGCTGGACTCACACTCGGGTCTAGGAAGCAAAATCCAGATGGATTCTGCATTATACCATACTGATGGAGTCGGTGTGACCTCCGCAACTTTGAAAGGCTCCCTGACATGAGACCAGGAGACGTGGACTTCAGGGCCACTTGTGATGGTGTTTGTCTCATGGAGATGTGTTTCTTTCTGGGCTCATTGTGTGTGTGTGTGTGTGTGTGTGTGTGTGTGTGTGTAGTTGCTCAGTTGTGTGCAACTCTTTGTTTCCCCATGGACTGCAGCCCACCAGGTTCCTCTGTCTGTGGGATTTCCCAGGCAAGAATACTGAAGTGGGTCACCATTTCCTTTTCCAGAGGATCTTCCCAACCCAGAGATCAAACCCTCATCTCCTGCCTTAGCAGGTGGAGTCTTTACCACCAGAACACTTGGGAAGCCCTCTGAACACAGTAATTACAATTAAATTTCTTTAAAATCTCTCTGAAAAATACATGGCCAAAATCATGCTAAAATCATGTACACATTCATTGGTAGAAGAATATAAAACTATCATGATAAAGCCTATTACATGAAATAAATAAATGAATTATTCATTTTAAAATACCCAGATTGACTGAAATCCATTGGTTGACTTTAAAATAACACAATATTTGATAGGGGTCAAACTTTTTCTCCTTAAAAGTAAATGCAGTTTCCCCTCCCTTTCAGGCTTTTTCCTTGCCTGAACACAAGTAATATATACCTACCTTTTTTTTTTAGTGTAGAAGTTTTGTTTTGTGCTTGTGTTTTAAATAATCAAAGGGAGTCTAAAAAGTGTAATGATAGGTGTTAAAACTAATATGTTTACCAGCTGCAATCACATAATTGATCCAACTTTCACTATAAAAATGTCATAACCAATGGTATAATTTTTAGTAAATAGAGTTGATGTCAGATCTGGCTACCAGGATAGTGGTGGAGCAAACACAAATGGGGGAAATTCAGAACATGTTATACCCTCTACCCCACTGCCAACTGGTTTGTGACCTTAGATATATCACTTATATTCTTTAAGGTGTGTTATGTCTGTGCTTTAAGTGACAAATCTCAATCCTACCATCTTTGATTGGTTTCATAAATGTAGGCATTTCCATGTCAATATTTTGAACACTCTATTTTCTAGTAGCTCCTATAGACAATGTAAAGTCTCTTTACTCTTCTACCAGTGGGCCTCAAGATGTGGTTTTGGAAACTTGTTTGAAACGTAAATATTCTCAGGCCCTACCTCAGTCTTGCTGAATCAAACTCTGGAGACAGGGCCAGAAACTATTTATGTTTTAATAAGCCCTCCAAGTGATGGAAAATCACTGTTTTATGCTATTTGAAAGACAAACGTGATTCCCAGATTGCTGGATGGAGACCCCCGTAACTCGGTCTCGACTTAACTGCATTCATGAGGGATCTGTAAACAGAAGAGTGGGACCCAGGGCTTACTATGCAAGTGAACAAGCAAGGCTTCTGTTTCCTGACAGGACACTTTCCAATCTTGGGTCTCCTGCATCTGGGATTTCCATCTCCACAGATATATTTTCCGCATGAAAGTTCATCTGAGTATTTCACCTAAATTGGTGGTGAGTACTTAATGGATGAGAAATAAACAGGCAACCAGAAAATAGGGAAAGCGTCTCTTGGACAAACCTATTAGCAGATAAACGTGGCAATTTTGGAGGGTAACACAGATGTTCATTTCAAAAAGTAAGACTGAAAAGGATGCTCTCTGAAGAAGAGGAGCTCCTGGACAGAAATTGAAGCAGTAATCTGAGGCATCACAGTGAACATTGAAGGTCATAGTGTTTTATTTATTATTGCAATTACAAGAACAATAAAACTGCAGCAAGCAGCAGGGTCCACCCGCCATGTGACGCTGAGCCCCTCATCAGCACTTCTGCTTTCCAGAGGCTGGAGTCTACAGCAGTCTCAGCAAGTACACAGATTAATGTATTTGTCCCAAATGGAAGAGTTTTTGAGCTGGCAGTTGCTGATAAAGACGTGTCATCTTCAGTTTTGTTCTTTACGGGAAGGTCTTTGAGCAGAGACGGTGAAATTCTTGTTGTCACTTCCACATGGGTTGTGTCTTGGCACAAATGAAGAATTGGAGGAGGAGAGTGATTGTTCCTCAGCTATTGAAACAAAGGAAAGTGAATTCCATTATTCCAAGAGCTCAGGAGATTGAATGTCTTCAGAAGCATTAAAAAAAAAAGGAAGTTAAATGTTAAAAGGTCTCCATGTTGATTAAAAAGTGAGATCAGAAACAAAGCTGGGATGTTCTTGCATTTATCACATGTATTAATTGTGCTGCTATCTTCGCTTTGCAGAATAGCTTGTTACAGAGAGTGCAGTGACCGTTTTCCCTTGCTGAAAATGCTTGTGATTAATATGGATTAAGAAACAATAGTGAAGTCACTATGCAATGAGTTATGCGCATCCACTGACGTGCTGATGGGCTGAAACTTATCCTTTATTCATACTTTGACAACTCTTGAATAATTATAAAATGTTGCTTCTAGGTTCATTTCCAGTGGTCCAGAGCTTTAATGCAATCCTGCCCATCCTAAGATATCCCTCTCTGAGTAGCTTTTAAAGAACTAAATTAAAAACAAAAACAGTGAGAGCAACCCATGGCTTGTTTATAGTCCTCCAATGGGTTTTTCTTAGGGTGGTCAGCAAAGGATACCCAGCACTCCTGCGTATCTCTGTGGCCTCCACACACACTGCTCAGCACTAGCTCCAAGTTCTGTACCCACTTCTCTCCTCTGAGCTCCCCAAAGGCCCTAAGATTCTTTCTACACATGGACTTTGCATGACTTGTTCACTTGCTGTGATTAGTCCTCTTACTTGGCCTGGAAACTCCTCCTACAACTCACATTCTGGGAATCTCACTCTGTCTCCCAAGCTGGTTCATGACCCTGGTTGTATGCTTTTAAAGCATCTTAGAGTTTTGTAATAGAGTAATTAGGTGATTAATGCCCATCTTTCAACATCAAGGCCATTACTTGCTCATCAGTGTATCCCTAGCACTTAGCAGACTGTCTGCCTCCCTTATCATGAACAATAACAGCCGTCAAATGTTTTGAGCAGGGAATGATATGCTTGGCTATGTTTTAGAAGAATAACTCCTGTAGTCAATTTAGCGGTCAAATTGGAGAGTAGAACAACCAGTAATTGGGATTTCATATAGGGGACTATTGTAGTTGTCTAGGAAAGAAAAAGAAAACAAACCTATCTAAGCTCTCCATTTAACTGCCCTTTTACTCACTTGCGGAACATTACTGAGTGCTTGCAACGTACACATCCGGCACTGTGCTAGGTGCCAAGGCAGCAACAGACTCTAAGTCAAAAAATGGAAAGGAAGCAGTGGATTCCGAAGGCACTTGGGAGGTAGAATCAACAAGACCCACCGAGCAGTTGTTGATATCAGAGAAGGAATTCAGGAGAAACAGAAGGTCTCTAGCTCAGTGACTATATTAAGGGTGATTCTGCTAACTCCATTTTAGGACTTCAGGAAAACGAGCAAGTTTGGACAAAAGAGAGTGCTCAGCTCTGAACATGCTGAGTTTGAGATGCTTGCTAGAACTGCAGGTGAATGAACAGGCCCACTGACAGCTTTGGGCATGAAACTTCGCTCTGTGTAGAACATCTGATTGATTGTGCACATTGTTCTATAAAGTCTGGAGAGAGAGCACAGCTCACTTAAAAATAGAAAAGTATTGTTTTCTAAAACTGACTCATTCTCCTTTGACCCTTAGAATATGCATATTTTGAATGAGTAAGAAAAAAATGATTTTTTTGAGAAATTTTGAAGAAATCTGTTTCATGGACAACATAGTTTAAAAGTGAAAACAGAACAGTCATAAGGAGGAACAAAATAATTGAATATTCTTATTCAGTGTCAACAGATTAAATTGCTGTTTGCTATTCTAATGCTTTTTTGGTATGCCCTAGAATATTATATAAAGCATTTATATAAATTATAAGGTATAAAATACATAAAATAAATATATAAAATTTTAATATATTTATACAAAATATAAAATATATAAAATACTTTTATCTTAAATACATAATAGGACAGTTTTCTGTTTTTTATCTTTTGTTCTTAATATATAAATCTTGAATTTTTCCCTTTAAAGCAACACTTAGGAATGCATTTAACCAACAAATACAGTGATAAATATGTCTTTTGCAGCAGGCTTCAGAATCTCAAGAGATCTAGGAAAGGCATGAAACTCATATAAACCCATGGTATATTGTGTGAGCCAAATGTTTTCTCTAAAAAGAGAAAGATTCATATCAGAGACAAAGAGGAGCATGTGGGGCTTAAGCTGACTGTGGGAGGACACAGGTGTGCATCAGTACCACACACGCACACAGAATCCTCTAAGACCATCCTGCCTTGCCAGCTCTTTAATATCACAGGAAACCTGGGCCAAGTGTGCAGCAAGACCAAAACATACTGACTCTGCTTGTGTTTATTTTTTACTATTGTTTTTCCAGTATCTGTTCTAGAAATTGCATTGGCTTATTGTCCAATAAACTGTTATTTCAATATTGGAGTAGAATTTAGTGAACTCAGGTTTGACTGGAGATACTTTCACTGACTTATTGGTTCAACTGAGGCATTTTTTTCTCCTGGGTTGTTCAGCATGGTGGAGGCTTATATCTTAACAAGATGAAATTCTGATTTTACATTTTCGCTCAATAAACACCTGTTTAAAAACTGCTCAGTGTTGAGCACTGTACTAGGCTTTATGGAGGAGAGAGAAAGTGATGACGAGAGAGAACGTTGTAGCTGAAAAGGAATTCCACCTGGGGAGCGTAGGGAAGAATATGTAAAAATAGAGGATGACAGACAGCATGGATGCACAGATGACGGCAAATAGCTCAGCATGACTGGCTGCAGGACAGGAAATACTACTTAACCATGGGGGAGCAGCATGATGGGCTGAATGGTTGGTCAGGACCAAATCATGAGTAGCCTTGAATGCTAAGCTAAAGTGTTAAGATGTCTAAAGGTCATTAGGATATGTATCCTGTAGGGTGCAGGGATCTTCAGTAAAAGACTGACCTCAGATTTGAAATTTAGAAAGATGACCTTGGCTAAAGTGTGGAGGATGGATTGGGAGGTAAGGCAAGGAATCAGAGGAGAAGGCAGGGTGGCCAAGTAAGAGACTCTTGTAGCAATTTAAATGAAAATACTGAGCGCCTGAACCAAGGACAAGGCACTGGATGTGGAAAGAAGGGGACTGTGTAAAATACATCTAAAATTTGATGATTGGGCTGAAGGCTTAGGAAGAATCCCAGGGTAACTGGGTTGATGGGATATATATCAGCGAGGCTTGCCATAACAAAATATCACAAACTGGGTGGCTTAAACAACAGAAATTGAATGCTTCATAGCTTGGGATGCTAGAAATTCCAAAAGCAAGGTATCATCAGGGTTCATTCCATCTGAGGACTGCAGGGTAGAATCTGTTTCATTCTTTCTTCTAGCTTCCGGTGGTGTGTTGGCAGTCTTTGATGTTCTTTGGTTTGCAAAGCATCACTGACTTCTGTCTTCATTGTCACATAGCATTCTCATCTTGTGTATGTCTATGTCCAACTTTCCCCTTTTTATGAGGGCACCAGACCTATTGAGGTAGCCTCCCCACTTTTTCAGGTATGACTCATCTTAACTAATAACATCTGCAGTGATGCTTTTCCCTGATAAGGTCACATTTTGAACCTCTGCAGGTTAAGACTTGAACCTGAGAAGTTTTAGAGGATACAATGGAATGCATAACAGGGTGCTATTCAGATAAATAGGAAATGTATGAAGATTGTCCAGTTTTCATTACTTACACTGAGTTTGATATCCCAAGGGAATACTCAACTAGTGATTTTTAAAAACTGGATTTATGAGTCTGGCATATAGAAACCAATGGCTCTTAAAAAGAGAGGCTTTAGGTGCACTGCCTACTATAATCACTTTCATTTCTCTTTATTTAATATTTTTAACGTATTCAAGTTATACTGATAGGAGAGCAAAAACTTGGATATTGAGTAGAAATTTGAAAAAAGGCAAAAGCCAAGTATACAGATACAGGAGCCCCCTTCACAGATCACTTTCAACAAGGTGGCATTGATACACTGAGTCTTGATAATGGGCAAGCAGCCCAGACTCAGTGGAAAGAGCAGAGTCTTTTTATTTTTTTCAGAATATTTTGACTCCATAATATGACTGACACATATCCATATGTCCCAAAGCAGCATCTTGGCTGTTGTAGAAGTTTTGCCTAACAGTTTTCTTCAGAAAGCTCAGAACACTTAGCCAAATCCTTAATAGATTACTCTTTAATAGATTTTCTAAGGAAAACAAATTCTGAGAACAGTTTTTTACATCTGTAACTCTATTGTCCAACATGGTACCTAATGTGTGGTAGATGTTGAGTAAATCCAGCTGCAGAATAATTGTTGTGCAACTGTTTGGGACACAGGCATTGAAAAGAATCTTTACAATCCATGTTTGCATGTGATATATAGACCTTAAGGGCTTCCCAGGTGACGTTCATGGTAAAGAACCCAACTTCCAATGTAGGAGAGATAAGAGACACAGATTTGATTCCTGGGTCAGGAAGATCCCCTGGAGGAGGAAATGGCAACCCACTCCAGTATTCTTGCCTGGGAAATTCAAGGGACAGAAGAGCCTGGCAGACTACAGTCCATGGGGTCACAAAGAGTAAAACACAACTGAAGCGACTTAGCACACAGCACATATAGGCCTTCATACAGTGCTCTATCTACCCATCCAAACCATGTGGGAACGTGTCATGTTTATTAAGAAGCCCAAATGATGCTACATGTGAGCCTACCTTGGGCATCCAGCCTTCCAGCCACATAGGCACTGTGATCACACAGGCACCCTGGGTAATTCTTGGAAACTTTTGAGGTTGTGACCTGTAATATTCACACGGATGAGGGCCTGCTCTGCATCTCTTAGTGTGCCAGGCACCTCCAGGTTACACCAAGAATATCAGAGACAGTCAAAGCCAAAGTTGTTGGAGTCAGACTGACGGTCTCAAATCCCACTCAACCATTCTCTGACTCTGTGACCTTGAGCAAATTGTGTGGGGCTTCACTGGTGGCCCAGTGGTTAAGACTTCATCTTCCAAGGCAGGCGGTACAGGTTCAATCCCTGGTCTGGCAGCTAAATCCCACTTTTCTTACAGTCAAAAACCAAAACATAGAACAAAACCAGTATTGTAACAGATTTAATAAAGACTTTAAAACTGGTCTGCATTAAAAAACAAACAAACCTATGTGATCTTTGTAAGCTTCAGTTTCTTCTTTATAACATAAGGATTATAATAGTACCATGGAGAAGGAAATGGCAACCCACTCCATTGTACTTGCCTGGAGAATCCCATGGACAGAGGAGCCCAGGGGGCTACAGTCTATGGGGTCGCAAAGAGTCGGACATGACTGAAGTGACTTAGCATGCATGCATAATAGTACCAACTTCTAGGCTTATTGGGCTATTGTACTTATAGGGCTTATTGGGCTTATCGTACTTATTGGGCTTCCCTGATAATTCAGTTAGTGAAGAATCTGCCTTCAGTGTAGGAGACCCTGGTTTGATTCCTGGGTTGGGAAGATCCACTGGAGAAGGATAGGCTACCCACTCCAGTATTGTTGGGCTTCCCTTGTGCCTCAGCTGGTAAAGAATCTGCCTGCAATGTGGGAGCCCTGGGTCTGATCCCTGGGTTGGGAAGATTCCCCTGGAGAAGAGAAAGGCTACCCACTCCAGTGTTCTGACCTGGAGAATTCCATGGACTCTATAGTACATGGGGCTGCGAAGAGTTGGACATGACTACGACTTTCACTTTTCTAGGATTATTGTGAACACAGTGACTCCAAAGAGACTAGGCATATAGAAAAGTGCATCAAATAGTAGATATTATTGTCAAAATTATCATCACCTTTATACTAGAGGTCAGAGAATCTTGTGTGTTCACATGGACCTACTAAGAAGCCACTTGAGAAAGTTGGACTGAGAGGATATGAGGCCATACTCACCAGGGATATTCAGAGTGGAGGGGGCTAATGGGGTGCTCCTACAATCTTCATAGGGAGAGGCCTGGAATGAGGTAAGACTTCAAAGGCCCTTCAGAGATGGATTGCTTAAAAGAAGACTGGAAGGAGGGAATGAAAATGCACTGTCAGAACTCTACCGTTTTGGGCACTTGACTGATTTTGACTTCTCTGAAATCTGTTCCTCAACACAATTTCACAGAAGCATTGGCTCTTGCAATATTTACTATTGTAAGCTTCATCAAACAGCCAAGAGATTTCTTAAAAAATGGAGGTCTTAACCTTTGCCTTTCCTGTGACTGGGAACTTAATCATTCTTTGGTGAATAATACCAACTCTGTTTGCAGGCCCAGGACTTGTCCTTTCTCTATCTCAACTCTTCAGAGCAAATGACTCTTCTGAATCCTGCCTGCTGGCAGAGAGTGAGGGTCTGAGAAGTGAAGAAAAACTCCTTTAGGAACTGGGGTGCCTGGCTGGTGTCCCTGTTCTGCACCAAAATGTGATAAGCACAGACATACATAGATTTAGGATTATATGCTCTCTTAAGAGCTGACTGCAATTTTCACGCCTTCCTGTACCTTTATAGAATGATTTCTATGAAATGATTTGCTGCTTTATAGAATTTTGCCATTTTCTATCAAACCTCAATATGAGTAGGTATACATATATCCCAAAACAGCAAAACTCTGCAAAGCAATTATCCTTCAATAAAAAATAAATTAATTCAAAAATGATTTACTGCTAAAAATCCTTTGATACTATTTTAATACTATTTTGATACTATTTTAAATACTATTAGGAGAATTTGGCCTAGGGCACTATATTTGGTTTGAGCCACTGAAATCCAGTTTCAAATACATTAGTTGTAGGTTCCTGAGTACGTTGCTTAGCTTTTCTGAGTGTCAATTTCGTCATCTGTTCAATGGGAATGGATAATATGCCCCACTTATAAGGTTGTAGTGAATATTGAGGCTATACTAAAAGCATTTGGTACATAGTAGGCCCTCAGTAAGATCAGTTGCTATTGTTTTAATGGCATCACAGATAGACCTTCCAGTTTTCAGAGCTATGTATTGAATATATATTGTTCTTCAAGTGCCAGGAATGCCATTTCTTTGACTTTCAAGCCATGGTAGTAGAATGACGGGACATTGTGCTGCAGAGAATGGAAACTTAAAAGTGGTTTTCATCCAGACAAGGAAGCAAAGCGTCTCCTACTTTTAAAATGTGTGTAGGTTTCTATTGCCACCATTTTAAGAAGGAAATGGCAACCCACTCCAGTATTCTTGCCTGGAGAATCCCATGGACGGAGGAGCTTGGTGGGCTATAGTCCACGGGTCGCAAAGAGTCGGACACTACTGAGCAACTTCACTTAAAACATTTAATCCCCCTTCTCCCACCAAAAAATAAGTGACTAAAAGCAGTAAGCCCTTATTTGGTCCATTAATCTATAGGGACAGCAGCTGCGGCTGAGTGGCTGTGCTGACCTCAGCTGTGCTTGCTGCTGTGCGAACAGGGACCAGCAGGCTGCTGGCTGATCTTGGTCAGGAGTGGTCAGGTCAGCCAGATGTCTTCTCCTCCTTCGTCCTCTGTCTGGGACAAGAGGCCTGCCTGGGCACAGCCTTCTCATGGGAACGGCAGATGTACGAGGCTGAGCAGGTGCAGTGAGCCAAATGCTTTGAGACGCTGCATCACATCTGCTGCTGTCTTATTGGCCAAAGCAAGTCACGTGGCTGAGCCCAGCATCAAGCTCCCAGGGGAGGTGACCTACCAATAATAGAAGAGCCCCGCAAAGTCTAGGGAAGAGGTGTGGATGCAGAGTTAGGGAAGCGGCCAGGACAGGGACCCTCAGTCAAGGAATCACTCACCTCACAGCACCTAGACTCTGGAGCATGGACTTTTGCCCTATTATTTTTTTCCCCCAGTTTGCTATAGTAGCTGGCTGTCCCATCAGTAATCACAGCCCAGCAGGAAGGTTCGGTGATTCTCATATAGCCATACTCTGAGCTAAAAGAGAAAACCCAAACTCTGGTCTCAAGAATATAGACTCTCTAGGTGGGGCAAGAATGATTCTCAATCATTTTTAATAGGTTCTCACTTATTTAATAGCTAGTCTGGGATGGGACTGATTACAATTTTCAAAGTAGTCTCTGAATTGTGTGTGTGTGTGAGCGCACACACTCAGTCCTATCTGATGCTTTGTGACTGCATGGACTGTAGCCTGCCGGGCTCCTCTGTCCATGGAATTTTCCAGGCAAGAGTATTGGAGTGAGTTGCCATTTCCTACTCTGGAGGATCTTCCTGACCCAGGAATTGAACCCGTGTTTCTTGTATCTCCTGCATTGGCAGGTGGATTCTTTATCACAGTGCCTCCTGGGAATAGTCTGGATTTTGCCACGACTAATTTAGGAGCCATCCAAGATTAGATTTCCTGGCATTGTCATCATGTGGGAACAGCGGCAGACCTGTGTCCAAGGACGGCATGGTAAATTTGGTTGTGAATGTATCAATGCGGTGCTGGAGGGCTTGACAAGCTCTGGGTAGCCAAACATCCTCTTCTACCTTTCTGGCTACATTTGAACACTACCTTTGGATGGAGTTATGTTTCATTTGGGGCTTCCCTGGTGGCTCAGAGGTTAAAGCGTCCGCCTGCAATGTGGGAGACCTGGGTTCAGTCCCTGGGTTGGGAAGATCCCTTGGAGAAGGAAATGGCAACCCACTCCAGTATTCTTTCCTGGAGAATCCCATGGATGGAGGAGCCTGGTAGGCTGCAGTCTATGGGTGGCAAAGAGTAGGACACGACTGAGCGAATAGTCCATTGATCGGTTTTTCTTTGTTATTATATTTAGGTTAATTTATGTCTGTGCTGGGTCTTCCTTGCTGAGCACTGGCTTTCTCTAGTTGCAATGAGCAGAGGCTGCTCTCTAGTTGCAGTGAATGGGCTTCTCACTGCGGTGGCTTCTTTTGTTGCAGAGCATGGGCTCTAGGGCGCGCTGGCTCAGTGATTCATTGCGGCACTTGGGCTTAGTTGCTTCGCAGCATGTAGGATCTTTGTGTCTGGACCAGAAATCAAATCTGTGTCCCCTGCATTGGGAGGTGGGTTCCTAACCACTAAACCACCAGGGAAGTCCCTTGTTGTTATATTTAATTATGGTTAGGTAAAATAATAGGTTGATGTAGCTTTAAAAGTCAACTGTGATAGCTGGTTTTTAGAGGAAGCTTACCTCTTTCTGCTTGCCTTCCATCGCCCATGGTCTTCCAGGAAAATCCCTGAACCCAGGCAACAGTGGTCGGGTCACAGTCTGGGCTTCTGGGCCCCTCATTTTCATGCTGCAATCCTCAGAGAGACCTCAGAGAGTACTTTAGGAGCCGATCGAGTTTGGCTGTCATTTTGAAAATGTTTTCCTTCTAACTGTTTTCATTCGGAAGCTAATTTATACTCTGCTCTCAAGTAGGCTCAACTCCATTTCGCACGTCTGACATGCAGCACGCACAACAGTGAGTGGCATGGAAGGAGACAATTCAATCAAAGGATGTTTTCTCCATGGAGGAAATGAATATTATTTGTTCATCTTGCAATTCAAGATTCTGGGCAAATTATGATGTTTGGCAAAGGCGCTGGCAAGACAGAAAGACAAATAAATTGCATGGTGTGAGAACAGCCTTCTTAATATTAAGGTTTCCCTAAAACAGTGGGTATTGGCTGCAGGCAAAATATTAAGCTGCAAATCACTGGTTTGCAACTCCTTGATCATCAGTTGTAATCCCAAGAACATATTTAATTTCCTATTTAGTCCTAATTTCTCTTTGTTCCTTAATGATATTTCTCTCCACTCAAAATAAGCCATCTGTTGGCAGCTGCCCGTAGAAAACAGATACCGCACACTCAGTAATCTTGGAGTGAGGCTGCTAGTCTGTGAGAATGAAAAACAGGTCTCTTTGGAATTATGGGGTCACCTTTAAAATCTCTTCTTTTCCTTCTCTCTTTTCATTTTAACCGTATATAGTATTGGAAGCAAATCATGTTTTCTTGTATTTTCTGAAACATTTGTGACCAGAGGGCAAAGCTTTGTACTCAAGGGATAGAGAGTTTATAGATCTGCTTGCAAATGCATTTTGCCATTTTTTTTAACCTCAATTTTATAAATCCTTGGATTTATCACACGTCAGGAAAAAATCTAAGTGGCATTGCACACCACAAAGGGACAAGGCAGAAGAAAAATCCCTTCGCCTCGAAGACTACGAAGCAGATGGCCCAAGTATGGAAGAGTGAAAACCTTGCCATGGCGACATATTTAGGTGTGCTCTGCCCCATCAAGTCTTTCTGGAGAAGAAATGGCAGCCCACTCCAGTATTCTTGTCTGGAGAATTCCATGGAGCCTGGCAGGCTGCATGAGTGAGCAACTGTTACTCACTCATCAAGTCTTTGACCACACCCATCTCTTCCTTATTTTTGAACTGCATTGCTAGTGGAAAGAAAGGCCTTTTTCTGACCATGGAGACACATCATAGTAGCTTATACATCTTGAATTTCAATTAGGTGCCAGGCCCCGTATAAGTGGTTAAATATAGAAGTTTCAACATTTTTGAAGTTCTTCTGAAAACCTCAGGAAGTTACCCATCATATTTGCATTGCAGAAGTGAGGAAACACTCTCAAACTTCCATAGCTATTAAGTGTTAGAGCCTGGATGATCAGCTTTGTAGCTTGGTTTCAAGGGATTGCCACACTTAACCTAAAATTGAGAATGGATTAACAATGAAGTTGTTTCATCCTGCACGCCTGCAGGAAACCTCCAAAGAATAAAGAAAAGAATTCAGATTCACTTAAAAGGCAGTGTTAGAAATATTGGAATGGACACACAAAGCACATCAAGGCACAGGTGAGTGAGGTAGAGGAGCTTTTGATCTTCCCTTTGGCTCCCTCATGTTTTGAAATATGATTCCTTTTGATGCCATCTCTTCAGTGGTTGTTGTACCTCAGCTTCAGATGACTTTTCTATCTCCCAGAGCAATTAAAAGGTAATATCACTATTTTACCATGTGAGGCTTGACATCTGATTCATACATCATTCAGCCTGAAGGCATATTTTTCATACTCACATGGGTGCATATCAAGCAGCGAATTGATCTCTTTTAGGATTCAAAAGGAATTCCCTTTTCCAAAGGAGATTCTGGTGAGTGAACAGAATTAATGTTCCTATGGCTCCCCATCTCCTTTAATTAGTGAGCCAGAGAGCTAACAATTATCTTACCTGTGAGCTATTGTGCAGCTTGCTGTTGAGAGTCAAAATCAAAGAGAGATCCTTTTGCCTCCCCCCTCCCCCACCCCAAACCCTAGAAATTGACATCAAAGTCTCCGCCGCCCAAGGTTTCCTTGAATCGCACTCATGTGGTCCTCATGGTATATTGGTTCCAGTTCACTTGAACCGATGTCTCAGATCCTTCCTCTTTCCATCAAGGATATTCTGACTAATAAATGTCACTGCATAGTGGAGGTTGCCTCGTATCACAAATTTACAGTGTCAAAATATTCTTAGCAGTACTAGACAGATGGAACCAATCCAAAGAGCAAAACAAACGCTTCTGGAGCTTTTAGAGCATTCCAAATGGTACTAGCTGTCCTTATCTCATAATATACCCATCGCCATGCTTTTCACCCCCTAACAATCTGTCCACGATGACAGGTTCTATTCCATTTTCTTGATGAGGGTTCATGTCTTTAAGCCATATGTTGTAATGGAGGACTATCCCAGTTGTAGCCTTCAAAGTTTTAAGTAAGTGAGACCATCTCTCATATTACCTCCCATTGTCTTAGTCCTTTTCTCAGTCTGGTTCTGTATCCTGGTAATTTCCTGGACTGAGAAGGCAAAAGAACCCATGTAATGTGATCATAAGTTTTTAGGACAGAATAAATCATCTAATTGTTCTCGTTTGCCACAGCATTTTTTTTTTTTTAATTCCCACTTTCAGAGGATCTTGTCCTGCCATAAACTGACATGGTACTACCAACTCTAAGAGCAGAATTGAGCAGCTGGCCTAACAGATGGAGTTGTGCATTGATCCAGGGGGGGGTTTCCTGTGTAAATCTTCACTTCCTTATAATGCCTAATAAGCATTTTTCATGTCAGAACCTGCCCTCTGTCCTAGTTTTACCCTATGTAGTAATTGTTTCGAATGAACGGTGGCTTTAGTGTGGAAAAGTAAAAGTGATAGTCACTCATTCATGTCCGACTCTTTGACCCTATAGACTGTAACCTGCCAAGCTGCTCTGTCCATGGGGATTCTCCTGGCAAGAATATTGGAATGGGTTGCCATACCCTCCTCCAGGGGATAATCCTCCCGACCCAGAGATTGAACCCAGGTCTCCTGCATTGCAGGCAGATTCTTTAACATCTGAGCTACCTGGTAAGTCTCCTCAAAAAAGATGTCTGCAACCCCAGTATACATGTTAGGGTTGGGAATAGCCCTTAATGCACTTGGTTTCAGCCAAGTAGCTCTTCCTTCATTTCCATTTCTCTACATCTATTCATTTATCCACCTGTCCATCCATTCATCTACCCGTCCATCTATCTGGTCATTGACTGTTTCTTAACATTTGGAAATAGTCTCAAAATTTAGCCTCTTGTTGTATGATTATATGAGAGTAATCTAACTTTTATCTATTGAGTTTTAACCAAGTAAATACTTTATCTTTTAGAGTTTTAATCAACTATTAGAACTTCATAATTGAAGCATAGGTATTCTAAAACATATTACCAAGTCTTTAACACTCCTTTCTTTGAGAGGAGGAGACGGTGTTCCCTTTCCTTGAATCTGGACCAACTTCAGTGATGTGCTTTTTATTAATAGGATGAAGCAGAAATAATATTGTGAAATTTCCAAGCCAAGGTCAGTAAAGACCATGTCGCTTTTACTTTGTTCTTGTGGACTGTTGTCTCTGGGCAAAGCCAGCTACCATAAACAATGTAGTAGGCCCCTGGGGCTGCCATGTGGGAAGAGGACACACGTAGACACTCTGGCCAGCAGTGCAGTAGAGCTCCCAGCCAGCAGCCAGCATCAGCTGTCAGTCATGAGAGTGAGCCATCTTGGGTGTTCCGAGCAGCCAAGCCTTAAGATGATTCCAGCCCCAGCTACATCAAACATCATCCTCATGAGAAATCACCAACATGAATTGCCCAGACATGCCCTTTCTGGATCCATTAACCAATAACTATGATCATCATAAAATGGCTCTCTGAACTGCCAAGTTTTAGATTAATTCATTCTGCAGTAATGATAACTATAATAAAATAAAGCCAATATTTGACTAGTAAATTACTTAAGACATTAAAGGAAAGTTGGTGGTTTCATTTTTTAGAAAAGGGCTAATTATTTTTCTAGCTTTCACCTTTCTATTTTAAGCTTTGCTTTATAAGCCTTGATCCTAGATATAGATTGAAACAGAAATTGATCTAGAAAGTATGGCTGTCAATATCTTTTGCCCATAGGATTGTATGATGTATGCAAATATGGAGAGATCTTAGTTGCATGAGTTTGGAAGCCAAACTCATGCAGGGGGGCAGGGTGGAATTGTTTTAGGTCATCAATTTCAATTTGTTTACTCCTAGGTAGGTTCACATTTATATTTTGGACTGTGTACCACAAGCATATCATCTCTTAAAGATTGGGTATTCACTAGATATTCTGTTAACATGATTCAGTATCCACTGAGGTTTGATTTTGAGACCAAAGCTTCATCTCCAGTGGTAATAGGAAAAATAGGCCTCACTGTAATAATTCTGTGGATCTTCCTACAAGGAGCTCACTTTTCTCATGCCTGCTCCAATCTCAGTCATCTTGTCATAAAAGCCAAGCAGCTTCCCTTTGAATCTTGCTGAATCATTCTTTTAGTACATGTGACTAGTCTTTCCACAGTCAGATAATGTGTTAACTCAAACCAGGTATTGTCTGTGCCCTTGTCAGATATGTGCGAACCAGTGTATTTTTTCTTGCAGAACTTTTTGAGTATTAATTAAGTTGGAGAGGTTGACACTTCATTCACAGATGAAGTGTTAGTGGCTCAGTTGTATCTGACTCTTTGCGACCCCATGGACTGTAACCAACCAGTTTCCTCTGTCCATGGAATTCTCCAAGCAAGAATACTAGAGTGGGTTGCCATTCCCTTCTCTAGGGGATCTTCCTGACCCAGAGATCAAAACCAGGTCTCCTGCCTGCATTGCAGACTGCTTTTTTACATCTGAGACACAAGGGAATACTTCAACATACATCTTCTGAGTAAAATGACTTTTTAAAAATACAACCAGAAAAGCATTATCACATTCAAAAGATTTGACACTTACACAATAATATATCCAATACAGTCCATATTCTTATTTTCCTAGTTGCCCCAAGGATGTTTTCTCTTTTTGTTGTTAATATATTAGGTTGGTGCAAATGTAATTGTGATTTTGGATTATGAATTTTAAATCATTATAACTAGGCTCAAATACATCTTTATTAATCAAAATAGGAGCCATTGCAATTAATACATTTTTGCTGTGAGAAATAAGTTTTATTTCTATAGCATAAAAATCTGTGGTTTGGGATTTGTGGTTTGGGATTTGACAAGCTCTTGGAAAGCATTTTCTGGCTCACTGCCAGTTGTGGAAGCATTTTCTCTGGAAAGTCACCAAGATGCTCCGAGAAGTGGTAGTCCGTTGGCGAGAGGTCAGGTGAATATGGTGGATGAAGGAAAACTTTGTATCCCAAATCATTCAACTTCTGAAGCGTTGGTTGTGCAACATGCAGTCAGGCGCTGTCATGGAGAAGATTAGGGCCTTTCTGTTGATCAGTGTTGGCTGCAGGTGTTGCAGTTTTCAGTATATCTCATTGATTTGCTGAGCTTCTCAGATGTAGTGGTTTCTCCAGGATTCAGAAAGTTGTAGTGGATCAGACGGGCAGCAGGCCACCAGCGACCATCACCTTTTTTTTGTTTGGCTTTGGGAAGTGCTTTGGAGCTTCATCTCGATTCAGCCACTGAGCTGGTTGCCGCTGTCATATAAAATCCACTTTTCTTCTCACATTACAATCCAATCAAGAAACTTTTCATTGTTTTTTCATAGAATAAGAGAAGACCACACTTCAAAATGATTTTTTTTTTTAAATTTTTGGTCAACTCATGAGGCATATACGTAATGAGCTTCCTCACTTTCCAATTTGCCTCAAATACTGAAAGACCATAGAATGGTCAATTGCGTTCTTTGACAACTTCTCGTGTAGTTTTAAGAGGATCAGCTTCAGCGGTGGCTCTCAATTGGTTGTTGTCTGCTTCCGATGACCAGCCCTAGGCTCCTCCTCTTGAAGGTTCTCATCTCCTTTGCAAAGCTTCTTGAACCACCGCTGCACTGTACATTTGTTAGCAGTTCCTAAGCCAAATGTGTTGTTGATGTTGCAAGTTGTCTGTGCTGCTTTACAACCCATGTTGAACTGGAATAAGAAAATTGATCAAATATGATTTTTGTCTAACATTATTTTCATCGTCTTAAAATATAAAATATGCAGCAAGTAACAAGTCACTAGCAAAAAAAACATAAAGTGAGAAATGTGCATTAAAATGATATACAACATAACCACATTTATTTAAGAATGTATTCCAGTATCAAATGGCAGAGTTCAACAATGCAAAACTACAACTACTTTTGCACTAACCTAAATAACATTCAATGTGTTGTGTTTCATTATCAAGTGGTTTTATCCTACTGTAACCTAGAAAAATGGTCCCATCATTGTGTGTGTGTGTGTGTGTGTGTGTTCAGTGACACTGACATTTCTACAGTGTCAAGACTCATTAGTTTTAGAATGTTCCACAGTTTGAATTTATCTTATTATTGCCTTATGATTAAATTCAGGTTTTACATTTTGGGTGAGAATATTTATAGGTGATCTTACTCCTTTCCAGGACATCACATGAGGAGATACTTGTAATCCATTAGTCTCATTATTTACAATGTAAAGGTGGTGTCCTTTTTATATCTTTTCATTGTATAGGCATATTTTTCTTTTAATAATTTCTAATCTGAGACATGATTCTTTGAGACTATGTAGATATTCCGTTTTTTCATCCTATGAAAAATTTTCATCCTATGATTTCAATGTTTGCTGATGAATCTCTCCTGAATCCGTTATTGTATTGGTAACCTTCTAACCCTATCAGAGAGAAATATCTCCTGTTTCCTACTAGGCTAGATTCAAGGAGGGGGAAGAGTCAGGCAACCTGGGGCAGTAGACAGCATACGAGGTTCAGCTCTTCCATATTTAGACTCCACACCAGTCTTCGTATTTTCAGCCCTGAGCTTTGCCCCTTTGTTCCAGGATACCAGGGGTCTCCACTTCCATATCTTCTCCAGAGTTTCCAGGCAACTCTCTCTGGTTTATTAGTTACCTTCTGTGCAGGCTCTCATATTTCATTTTTCCCCTTTACTCTATTACCTCTCATCATATGTTTAAAAACACTTGGCCTTTTGGGTCTTTCGTCACCCTACTTCCCATTCTCCATTCCTTTGGGCTTTTGTTTATGATTATTTCGCCATCACTTGAGTGAAATTTCAGAAGGGAATGAAGAGAACGCATGTACTTTAGTCTCATGTTTTGTGGATTTTGGTGTTTTCAGTTTTGAACTTCACAAGACAAATGCTTCAAGTCTCCATTTGTGTTGCATTGTTTCACATTCAAGAATATTTCTTCCTGTGTGATCACATTACTGTTCCTTTTTTATTTATGATTATATAAACACATTACTTTTACGGAAGAAAAATTTCCCTGTTTCTATGCATATATAATGTTTTCTTCAAGGACACATAATTTTTTTCTCTCAAAAAAAGCCATGTTTTATTAATTAATCAGACCTATGGAAGGTTTGTTAGGTATATGTAGGGGGAACATGTGTTTTCCTCCCGCCTTGGTTTACTAGAAGTTCTCTTTCTTGGAAGACAGTTAAATCTGCACTCTCTTGCCAGAAGTAGCATCTGGGCCTTTGGCAAAGTCCTCAGGTTGTTTTGTTGACAGCTTATATGCTTATGTAGATGCTCACAATCTTTCCTTCGCTTTCTAGACCAGTCTGAAATGTTCGAATCTTTTCCTACCCAGGATGCTGTAAAGGTCTCCTAACTGTGGATCTGGTCTTCAGGCAATTTTGGTGTTTTGTAAATCTCTCATTATCCTGCAGTACTCTGATCTGTTATTAGATACTAGAAGGGGAAGACACTCCAGATTTTTTTTTTTTTTTGGTTTGTTTTTAACACCGTGTTAAAGTGGGCTTAGTAGACGATGCATACTCTGTGTGCCTATAGCCGCGCTCTGAGTTCACCTGTGGCCCTACTGGACAGCTCCTGTATATTCAGACAGCTTGCCATCTCAAATGCCTCCATCTCCTTGCTTACTTTTCCAGGGAATTCTCCTGTGATACGGGAGTTTTCCTCAGTCTCTGTGAAAGGTAGTTTGGACATGATAAGAATTTAATGCCTCCAAGGTCATCCCTTAACCAGTAGGGGACAGAAATCAATGAATAAATACTCCTGCATCTCAGCCCTTCTCTTGGATAGTTCTGGGACTGTCCTGTGCACTTCCTCAGAAGGTAACCAACTGCCCACTCTGGTAACCAACTCATTGCTGCTGCTGCTGCTAAGTCGCTTCAGTCGTGTCTGACTCTGTGTGACTCCATAGACAGCAGCCCACCAGGCTCCTCTGTCCCTGGGATTCTCCAGGCAAGAGTACTGGAGTGGGCTGCCATTGCCTTCTCCCAACCAACTCATTAATACTCCTTTATACTCCTTCTCTATCTCATTTCCTTCTCTATCTCATTTCCTTCTCTATCTCATTTCCTTCTCTATCTCTGTTCATATCTCTATCTCATTTCGTTCTCTATCTCATTTCCTACTTCATTGTACTTTCTACAATCACTGCTCAAACTCATTAATACTCCTTTATACTCCTTTATACTCCTTCTCTGTCTCATTTCCATCTCTATCTCTATTCATATCTCTAGCTCTATTCATATCTCTATCTCATTTCCTACTTTTTTGTACTTTCTACAATCATTTCTCAAATTAACTACATCCAAGTCTTTATCTCAGAGTCTGTTTTGGGGGGAACTGTTCAAAGATCCAAAAAGTTCTAAAGAACTATTATATCTTGTTGGAAATGGACTTTGCCTTGGGAAGATGTATAAGAAATTATCCGGTTTTGATCTAACAATCAGTTCAGTTCAGTCACTCAGTTGTGTCCAACTCTCTGCGGCCCCATGGACTGCAGCATGCCAGGCCTCCATGTCCATCACCAACTCCCAGGGTTTACCCAAACTCATATCCGTTGAGTCAGTGATGCCATCCAACCATCTCATCCTCTGTCACCCCCTTCTCCTCCTGCCTTCAATCTTTCCCAGAATCAAGGTCTCTTCCAATGAGTCAGCTCTTCGCATCTGGTGGCCAAAGTATTGGAGTTTCAGCTTCAACATCAGTCCTTCCAGTGAACACTCAGGACTGATCTCCTTTACGATGGACTGGTTGGACCTCCTTGCAGTCCAAGAGACTCCCAAGAGTCTTCTCCAACAGCACAGTTCAAAAGCATCAATTCTTTGACACTCAGCTTTCTTCATGGTCCAACTCTCACATCCATACAAGACGACTGGAAAAAGCATAGCCTTGACTAGATGGACCTTTGTTGGCAAAGGAATATCTCTGCTTTTTAATATGTTATCTAGGTTGGTCATAACTTTCCTTCTAAGAGTAAGCATCATTTTATTTTGTGGCTGCAATCACCATCTGCAGTGATTTTGGAGTCCAAGAAAATAAAGTCTGTCATCAGTTCCACTGTTTCCTCATCTATTTGCCATGAAGTGATGGGACTGGATGCCATGATCTTAATTTTCTGAATGTTGCGCTTTAAGCCAACTTTTTCACTCTCCTCTTTCATTTTCATCAAGAGGCTCTTTAGTTCTTCTTCAATTTCTGCCATAACAATATTATGTTCTGATCTAACAATATTACCCTTCTTTTAATAAACAATTGAATTTACTGTGTAAATACAGGTTAATTTATTATTAACCCTGGAATGTCTCTGGAATGTCTGCTGTATGCCAAGCTTTCTGTTATGGGCTGAAAACACAAGAGTAAGCTAAATAAATGTAGCCTACCTTTCTCCATTATAGAGTTTAGACTCTAGTTGTAATATAGACTAATAGTCAATTACTGTGCGGGCTGGAACATACTGTGGTAGAAGTCCTGTTACTGAAGGATTGCATGGGGTCAAAAAGACTGTCTTTGTTTATCCCTGTCTTTCAAACTCCAGCACAAAACCTGGAACACAATGGTTATTTCAGAAATATTTATTGAGTAAAAAGAAGTATATTCAAGAGTGAGTTAGATTTAAGGAAGAGCCAAAATGATCAATGTGATGAGTAAATCAGATGAAAGAGGTGGGTAGTGACCTTGCATACTATGTCCAGGAGTGGGGAGTTTATCCCAAGTTACAGGAGACTCTACATTTTTGGCATTGGAGGGAAAGAAGCAGATGAGCAGTTTCACATGCCCCTTCTGCAGGCATCACGAGGAATGAATCAGAGCCAGCAAAGCAGGGCTCAGAAAAATCAATTACCACTGCGCTATAATCTACATGCATATTGATGGAGACCCAGATCTGCGAGAGGCGGTGGAGATGTGGCTGGGCTGGAAAGAGACTAGGAGATCAAATGGATAAATCTTGGCACTTGTTGGATATGAGCAGTGGGGAGGGGGAGACAGTGCTGATAACATGCATGGTTCTGGCCACCACAGGCCTCTCCAAGTTGGGACCACAGGAGGGGCAGTTAGCTTAGGGATGAAGGTAAAGAGAAAGGAATTCACTTGAGGGTGGTGCTGAAAAAAGAAAAGAATTTTCACTGAAGTTGTATGTAACAATTCCTTCTGTCCATATAGGTCTAAAAAGGACTATTTATGGAAAAGAAAAGATTCAAAATGTATCACTTAAATATAGCGAGCTCATTTATAGCCTTGCAAATATGAATATATTTCAAATAAGATGAAAATTTAGTATAATATGTTAATTTTTCTGTCAGATCTTATTTTTAATGCCAGAAACTGTAAATCATGGTAGTCCCATCTGGCAAAAATAACAAACACAAAACCAAACCTATATAATAATAATTTGCTTTAACAAAACATGATTATTTAACTTGTATGCTTAGAATAGTTTTCTGTTGGAATAGTTTAACGAAATTGATTATAGCCCTTGAGGTGCAGTTTATTATTTTGAAATTGCTTCTTTCAGAGATGTGAGGAAGGGTAAGAAGGTTAAATGGAGCTGAAGTAGCAAGCTTGGCCATTTAAAGACGGCACACATTTACATTCTGAATGCTGAATAAAAATGTCCTAAAAGACCTTTGTTTGGAAGGAAATGACTTTAGCTGTTTAGCCTTGGAGGGAATAAACAGCCACCTGAATACTAATCTCATGAACCCCATGGCCGTGCTCAGACTTCTTATCTTTTATTCATTTCAGACTATACGAATCTTCAAGAGAAATCCTCACTTCTTGTAGCATTGCCACTAAAATGCAGAAGCTGTTTGTGTGCCAATGGGATTCAAGTTATTCTTGATCTTATACGGCTAGGGTTAAGATACAGCCAATCTCTAAGGACAGGAAGCGTTAAGGGCTGTGAGTATGTGAATCAGCAGAGGAAGGAGGAAGTGTGGGGAGGGTGAGGAAAAGTGAGAGGTGGCAGAGGGTGGAAGGTCACATGCCGAGAGCCTTTTCAGTCTCCCTGTATCAGCTCTCCTGTTCTCCCACATCTTATTTCCAGACCAGAATCCTGACTAATTCTATCTACTTTTTATCCCTGTTTTGGAACAGGGAGATGGAAGAGCTTTACTGGGATTTGAAAATTGTCCTGCTTGTAGATTGCTACCTGAATAGACATTTTCATTTACCTGTCTTCCTATAACTAGTTTATGGTTTTATCAATACCATTTAATATACTTTTAAAAAGCCCTTCTTCCAGAACAATCTAGTATTTTCCGGGGGGGGGGGGGGAATGGCACATACTTGTAACTGTTGATCACAGGTAGTGATGAATTGGTTCTGCCCTTTGTTAGTCTGAAACAGATCACTGAAAAGTCTAAAGAAACAGGTAAGAGGTTGACAGTTGGGACAATGAATTTTCAAATTTATACTCTGAGCTTGTCCCACTTATCAAGAAAATTTGACATTAGAAATAACTGTAAATTAACTGCGATTGAATGTGTGTGACATTTATGGCTTGGCATAATCTTCCAATGAAGAACATGTTTATTTGGTTTGAAGGTAGTTTACTCAGGATTCATTGCCCTGATCTTCATCTCTCTCAGGTCATAAATGGGGCTCCCTGGAACTCATGCATTCCTGACTTATTCAAACCTGCTTCTGAACCCTGCCTGGCTCAGTGAAGCAGAGAGGCTTAGAGAAGGAAAATTAAAATGGGTCATATGCATCTGTGTCCTCTTTGAGGCATATCACAAAAACAGCCATTCTGGGAACATCGTAAACAGTTTTATCCATCTGTCTAGTTTAATCTATTTGGGGATTAAACCTTCTGGCTTCTCAGAGTGCAGGGTAGTGCTGGAGGCGCGTTCGCTTGCTCGCTCATGGTATGTGTTTCCGGAATGCTGGTTACTCCAATATAAATGATGGATTTGGGGCACTGCGGTTTACTTAAAGAATCAAGGATCTCTTGATTTATATGAGGACATCTGGCTTATTTTTTTTTTTTTAACCCCTGAAACCTTTGCTTAAACTGCAGCTGTTTACTCAGAGATAAAATAACCTCTGGGCATTACTGGTGCCCGGTCACTTCTAACCAGTGATATACCACATACTCTCTAAAATATTTTTGGTTAGATGGCATGCATTCTTTATAGGAACGGGGGTCGTCTTCAAAGACAACACCGTTGGAAGAGACCTACTTGAACTGTAGTTCATGTATACCGCAGTGCAGTTCACATGGCTGACTATGCTAACTATTCATCTTTCAAAACACAAGAAACACATTTGGGAGGTATTACCAAACAGAATCACTGTCCCTGTTTCTGTGCTTCACGTGATTACAGTTGCATTATTGAGAACAAATGTTATAAACTGAGTACACTGTGGAGTTTATTTCTGGTCCGTGGCCCCTCTGTTCTGACTTCTTCCTCTTGATTGGCAGTGATTGGCTTCAGCTGGGGAACTTGAATCCCGACCACACGGGGAGTTTGCTTGAAGAGAGAATGGCTAGGGTTCTTCCCCTTAGAGTTTCCAACTTTATTTATTGTTTGGGATTTTTTTTTTCTATGAATTTCAATTTCTCCTATCAGAGGCCCTTGGACTGCAAGGAGATCCAACTAGTCCATTCTAAAGGAGATCAGTCCTGGGATTTCTTTGGAAGGAATGTTGCTAAAGCTGAAGCTCCAGTACTTTGGCTACCTCATGCGAAGAGCTGACTCATTGGAAAAGACTCCGATGCTGGGAGGGATTGGGGGCAGAAGGAGAAGAGGACGACAGAGGATGATATGGCTGGATGGCATCACGGACTCGATGGACGTGAGTCTGAGTGAACTCCAGGAGTTGGTGATGGGTGGGGAGGCCTGGCGTGCTGCGATTCATGGGGTCGCAAAGAGTTGGCCATGACTGAGCGACTGAACTGAACTGAGCTGAAGGCTCATATCATCTTGGCATTCAAGTTTGACCATTGCAAGTAAGGCAAACTCTGATCAATCATCCAGGCATGAATGTATCTGTTAGACAATCCTGAGTAATAACAAAATTCACATGCAAATAATAGGGGCTAATTCATTTAGTGTAATTTCACTCTAAGAGAAAAAACTTGCAGCAGTTTTCTTCATTGCATTTCTTCATTCAAAAACCACATTCAGCAGGGCGCTCTATTTTAAGGAGGCAAGTTTTGAAACTCTTTAAAACAATTCTGTTTTCCTTAGGTACAACTTTGCTTAGTAAAATTCAGCTTGGTGCTACAAAATGCAGGTTAAAACAAGAAGATTCAATTTAGGACCCTCACTTTGATTCTGTTAGTGAGCTATTGCATAGAGGGGAAAAAAGCTCTGCCTCAGGTACAGAGAGAAGGGGAAAAAAATAGAGCATTCCATTTGGTTTTAGAAACAAAAGACACAACAAACAGAAAAACCTGAAGCAAAGGCAGCATGCTCTAAGATTGATCTTTGGGTTTTCCCTGCCTCATGACTTAAGAACCTTGTCACTGGCCTTTGGCTCATCTTCCAACTACAGCTTTAAAAATCTCTGGTTGCCTGAAACCCTAGCAGCCAAGTCAAACAACCTAAGCCTAAGGGCTATGAGGAAAACTTGTCCCGGTTGTGGTCAAACGTGTTTACTACAGAGAGCATTCTGAAGTAGTCTCAGATTTTATCTTTCCGAGCTCATGCTGGAACACAGCGTGGAAGGGGGGGTCGGGCTTAATTTGGCACAGCTGTTTTGAGTGCATCCCCTGGTTGCTGAGCCATTTGTTTGGATTTTGTCTTACTGAGCTCCAGCAGATGACTGTTGTTGGACAGCCATTGTGCTCTGTATTCATCCCCAGCCATGTCAAGTAGGAGCCATCATCTCCTCCCTCACAAAGTAACCATTCAGAAAACACTTCAAATGGGATGGGCTCCTACAGTCATCATTCTGTGTGTGCTGGGCACTTTGTTCAGATGTCGGCATGCAGTCTGTCCCCAAGTCTCTGTGTTGAGCATCATTAAGACACAAAAATGATGGGAAGAATCACAGGTCAAGTAAGATGCTCAAGGCTAGTCTTCTGCTGTTCTCAGCTGAAATTCTTTAGCTCCTGACACAAAGTCAGCAAGACTGTCATAGGCGTCCTGTGCATTTTGTCTCCACGGAACTAACGATCAGTGCATCCCCACCAAAGATGCCAGTGGGTGATCTCACTGTTTACCCTGCTAACCTCTTGCCAACTATCCGCCCCATGCCACTGCCTCAACCACCTCCCTGCGGCTGTGGGCGCCCTACCACCCCAGCTCCCACCCTTCTGCCCTTAAATTGGGAGACATTTCTTCTACATTCCACTGTGGCTGACCAAAAACAGTCACTAAAACACCTTCCAAAGATGCCACTTCTTGGTAAAGAAAGTTCTTTTGGCATCATTTGCAACATGTGGTAATTTCACTCCATTGTGCTATTTTTTGTTTTGTTTTCCCTCATCTTCTGAGCTCTTCCTTGAATCTGAAAGAGTATAAGAAATATGCTTCTTTGGCAGCATGTGTCTTTTTCCTATTGGCTGATCTCCAGAAGTTTTGGTTAGGGAAACAAACCACTAACCGATCCAATGTATTTTAACTCTGAGCCTGAAAAAAATATCCCACATAACTAATGTTACTGAACAGCCTATAGCATTATTTTTATTTTTCTTATGAAGTAAAGGCTTGTTCAAGTGACTATCAAAAATCAAGATTTTGTTGAATTTTTGCAAATGGTGCAATAATTTCAGATGCTTTAGCTAAACCATTCAGTATTTTATGATACAAAGAACACATTTTTACTTTGCAGTTCAGTTCAGTCAGTCATTCATGTCCAACTCTTTGCGACTCCATGAATCGCAGCACTCCAGGCCTCCCTGTCCATTACTAACTCCCAGAGATCACTCAAACTCATGTCCATCGAGTTGGTGATGCCATCCAGCCATCTCATCCTCTGTCGTCCCCTTCTCCTCCTGCCCCCAACCCCTCCCAGCATCAGAGTCTTTTCCAATGAGTCAGCTCTTCGCATGAGGTGGCCAAAGTATTGGAGTTTCAGCTTTAGCATCAGTCCTTCCAAAGAACACCCAGGGCTGATCTCCTTTAGGATGGACAGGTTGGATTTCCTTGCAGTATTATACAAAAAAAAAAAAAAAAAAAATTCTCAAACTGACTATCACATGTGGATAGGTAGGGGTAAGAGCTTAGATCTATTTGGTATCAGTAGTGAATAAAAACTATTAAATAATAGTCCCAGTTAAATCTATCTCTGGGATAAGATCACTAAATACATCAAACAAATGTTAATTGAATAAAATAGATCTGATGTTACTTTTTAGTTAAAATGTTGAAAACCATAGTCTCATTTAAGATAAAAGTAGATTTTTATCTGCAGAGAAACCATTCACTCCATCTTCTCATCCATTGCTCACATTCCTGCCACCCCATAAAATGAGAACTTCTACCAGCTCTTGGAAGAATTAGGACAAGAGCTGAATGAATTGTCTGTCATCCTCTGGCTTCTTTCCCTAGAGGAGAAATGATTAGTTTAACAGCAAGAGTCTAACATCTATGAGTCCACATTTCTTTGTTGAGTGAAATCAATGGGAGAAGATTGATTTATGATCATTCCTCTTCTACTCGTAGTGCTTGGTAAGGGATGCTGCTGCTGCTAAGTCACTTCAGTCGTGTCCGACTCTGTGTGACCCCATAGATGGCAGCCCACCTGGCTCCGCCGTCCCTGGGATTCTCCAGGCAAGAACACTGGAGTGGGTTGCCATTTCCTTCTCCAATGCATGAAAGTGAAACGTGAAAGTCAAGTTGCTCAGTTGTGTCCGACTCTTAGTGATCCCATAGACTGCAGCCTACCAGACTCTTCCGTCCATGGGATTTTCCAGGCAAGAGTACTGGAGTGGGGTGCCATTGCCTTCTCCGTGATAAGGGATGAGGCATATCCAATTGTCTATGAAGTTCTCTGCTTGAGTGTCTGTCCTGAAAACCCAGTTCTAAGTATCTGTGGATCCCAAGGTATAAACGTGGCATCCATAGGGAGGCAGAGTATTGGCCTTAACCTCTAAGCTGCCTTTTCCAGTTCAGTCTTCCCACTAAGAAAGCTAATGTTCTAATCCCTATTTGATCTGGCATATATTTTTCAACTGATTCATGGGTTGGAAGTTACATGGATGTAATATATTATCGTACTCAACCTACAATAGCTTTAACTTAGTTTATCAAAACTGAGGACATCACAGGCATAATGCAAATCACTTTCTGAGTCAAATTCCAAGGCTTTTTACTGAAGAAATAATAGTCCATGGAAGTCTCCTCCAGTGTAAAAAAACAGCCAGGTTGCCTTACTATTAATGCCTGTTTCCCAAATTAGTGGCTGGCTAAATAACAGTGGAAGGGAAGAGGTTGTGTGTGGGATTAAAACGAAGAGATCTGGGACTTTCTGGTTGTCCAGTAATTAAAACTCCATGCTTCCAATATGCAGCACATGGGGTCAATTCCTGTTCATGAAACTAAGATCCCACATGCCATGAGATACGGCCAGATTAAAAAAAAAAAAAAAAATCCAAGTTTGCCCCTAGCTCTACTGAGAAACTTCCTGAAGACACTTCAGTGAACTCCTTAATATCTCTGATTCTTAGGTCCTTCCTCTTAGGTAACATAAGGAAAATAAGAATTATTTTATAAGAGTCTAGTACTTTAAATAAGATTGAATTAAATGCATTCATTTTCAGATAACAGTATTTGATAGCTCAGTTGGTAAAGAATCCACCTGTAATGCAGGAGACCCTGGTTCAATTCCTGGGTTGGGAAGATCCCCTGGAGAAGGGAAAGGCTGCTGACTCCAGTGTTCTGGCCTAGAGAACTCCAGGACTGTATAGTCCATGGGGTCACAAAGAGTTGTACACAACTGTGTGACTTTCACTTTCAGATATCATATATTCATAGTTATTCAAAAGAGGAAATATAATACGAGTGATCAATGTTGTTCTTCTCGAATAAATGACTGATCAGTCAAGACTGACCATGATCTTTCTGAACATGTCAATAGTTTCCTTGTCTTTGGTTTTTCATTCTTAGACAAGTAATTTTACTTTAAATGAGCCTGCTTTCTGTTTAAAACAAAAGGAGAGCATGTTGAACAGAGGGCAAGGAATAAACTAGGTGATTAATGTCAACAGTTTTCCAAGATGGCTAGATCTAAAATGTCACAGATTAGCTCTTACTTACATTATTTGCCAGAAAAAGAAAATGGGAGGCTCCTAAGAGGTTGTAAATGCTGTGTTCATTTCAGTGTAGTCAGAGGACACGGGGGTCTATGCTGCTGACATGGAGGCAGGGATTGTCCTGAGGGAAGGCCATGGCAGTGACTTCATTCAGAATCATCCGTTTCCAGCATTTTCACCTCCTTTGTCCAAACATCCTGTTCTTCAAAATGTTAGTAGACTGCCTGACTGTCACTTGAATTTGACTGTAATAAGCATGAGTTAAGCAATTAGACTTGCCACTTTCCAACAGCATGTGAAAATGAACCAGAAAGAAGACAGAAAGCCTTTTCCCCAAAAATTGGTAGATTTTTTCAACTTCTGGAATTTTGCTAGCAAACTGTCGTGAGGTTGTCATTGCACGAGTTTAATAGCTGAGTTTCCCACTGTGGCCAGAGTCTGGCCGGATGGAGTGATTTCCTGCTTCGACTTCATGCTCCTTTGTGTTGCTCGGCAACACTGGGTTAAATTAAATAATAGGTTAAATCTTGTCCATGCTGCCTGATCTTGATACCTTTTGGATCTCATCTGCTGCCCAGAAGATACTGCCGCTTATCTGTTGTGAAAATCACACACGTTTTTAAAATGAATGAATGAGTCAATGAAAAAATGTGAAAGCAAAAATGTTTGTGTAGAATTTCAGATAGTGCCTTTGGCTTTTATTTTATGCTACATCATTTATTAGGAGTTATCATTAGAAAGCTGCACTGTGGTGAAAATAGTCTGCTTTTTCTTCTGTAGCTGTGTGAACTCTGGGGGATGCTGAGGGAATTAAAGTAAGAACAGAGAACACTGTGTTATCTGAGCTGTGAGCTAAGGCAACATCTCTGCTGGACACCCCATGCTGAACAAGAGACTATTTAGTAGCTTCCAACAATGACACATGTACTTTTCCTGACAGCAAAGTCTTGGCTGCTTTGTGTGCCAAGTTTATGCTGAGTCAGCATATAATCAGGCCTGACTTATTCCTGGAAGGGACCAACCCCTCTCTTACCACTGGGGAAGAAATGATCTTAATGAAGCTTTGAATATAGAATATTTCTGTTTAGTATGGATGGAAAACTTATTCTTGTAAAGAATTTAAAAATTAATGTTCATCTTTGCATAATTATGTCCACTGGTACTATCTACTGTAAACAAGGAGGCTTCCCAGGTGGCTCAGTGGTAAAGAATCTGCCTGCCAATGTAAGGGACGCGGGAGACAAAGGAGACGTGAGTTTGATCCCTGAGTTAAGATGATCCCCTGGAGGAGGAAATGGCAACCCACTCCAGTATTCTTGCCTGGAAAATCCCATGGACAGAGGAGCCTGTGGGCTACAAGTCCATGGGGTCACAAAGAATCAGGAATGACTTAGCAACTGAGCATGTGACAATGCCCCACCTCCCCCACTGTCCCCAGTGTGGAGTGTCTTTCTAGCTATCTCCATATTGCAGCAACTGCATTCAGCTTCGACAGCTGCTTTTGTCTCTGGGATTTCAGACCCCTTTATGATACAGGGCCTTCCTCTAGTATGCGATGTGGAAAATGAAACCCATGTGTGAACACACAGTTAATTAGTATGAAAAGTTCCATTTTCCACCACATATCTTGCCAGCAGCTATGATTATGAGCACTTAAACTTTCCAGGTTTCCTAATATTTTCTTAACTAGATCTAAGCTTAGAGATTCCAAAATACCCTTTTCTGTGATATTATATATGCATGACAAAAAGGGAATTAGTATTGGAAAGTATTTGTGTGTGTGTGTGTGTGTGCGTGCATGCTTTTGTGTGTAGGCTTATTATTAGAGCTCATCACCATATGTTCTGGATTTAAAGGTGATTTCCTTCATTTTATATGTTTGAAGCAGTAGCAACTTTTCTGAAATCTTTAATCATTGAGATGTTATATAGGGTAGGCCCTAATGAAGCACTGCTTAAAAAAATATCCCCAGAGTAAGGCTGATGTGCAATCGGTATCTTACCCATATGTTCTCTGATGGAAATTTATCTTCATGGAAGAAGTTAAAGTAAGACTTTGGAATTGTGTTGAATAAGATAAAATGAGTAAGCCGCAGTTGGTGAAAGGGTCTAAAAAAGGAAGCTGGTACTTTAAGATGAAGCTACGGAGAGCCAGTGACAGAGAATGACAGATACTAATAACATACCACAGTGCACGTCACACTTGCACTGAAGCATGCATAGCTTGATCAGAGTATGTAGACTTGGTGGGTGTAGGAAATCAGAAGAAAACTGGCAGCATCCCTTTCCTGCTATGACTGGCTGGTGAGCAGACTCTGAAAGTAATGTCTGAGTGCGTGACTGTGCACAAATGCAGATTCCTAGGTGAGGGTGGAGGCTTGACGCCCCTAAACACAGTATCATTTGTGGACTGTGTGGTTGCAATGAGAATTAGAAAGAGGCACCTTATATTAACATGTCTTGTTATCATGTCAATCAGAGAGATGGAGAAGCCTGAGAGGTACTGGGCTGGCTAACCGTGCAAACCTCCCCCTGCTCCTTCTCAAAGTCTCCCCACCCTCAGAAGCTAAAAAATGCTTTTTCCTCTGTCTCTGACTTACACCTTGTCCAAGGTGTTAATATCTGGTCCCATCGGGTCATGCTCCGTAGGTACTTTGCTCCATCGTGGGCTAGGAAAGCCTCTAAGTCTATCTACTTTCCATGCTTCATTCAGATTTCATATGCACTTTGTAAGCGTTAGACATAAGAAGAATTTGTAGTGCTATCTTAAAAGGAAGACTATAAATTATCTTTGCATTAAAACTATTAAAGAGTATATTTCACTTAGGTAGACAGCTATGAAAATCTCTTTTTTTCAGGTTTAAAGGAAAACCGTATATTCTTAGCAGGATAAACGGGTGAGCAGAGCATGGTAGAAATTGATCAAAGGAATAAAATAATATATTTTATTGCACACTTGTGCTAGTGCTTTGCAGGAAATACACACCTATAAAAACCTCTTAAAGACATAGTTTGAAACACAGGGATAGAGTACATTGTTTGTCTTACTAGCAGGGAGAATGAAATGATCAATGAAAGCAGAGCCTTGGATAAGGGGATCCTTAAACTGTTTTCCTTGCATATGATTCCATTTAATCAAGCCTGGAACAAAGGATGGCATTTTTCTTTCTTTTTTCCGTATGTGTTATTTCATGTTATTAAATAAGATTTGAGCGAACTGAAGTAAATCAGCCAAAACCTAGCTTGGATTAGATCCCCTAAACTTCCTTATGCCCAGATTTTTTCCAGATGGTTTCTCATGTCGCCAGTTTAATATCAACAGTGTGTGACATGCTAGAAGAATATTTCTTAGACCAGTCAGTCCTTGAAAGATAATTACACTGTCAGTTGCCATCACCGTTACTGTGAAAGTGAAGATAACTGGGCTAAGTATATTAAAATCCAGCCCGAGACCAGCCTCACTTTCAGGTAGTGCATTTAAGAACCTTCACACATTTTTGTTGCTATCTGTCTATGTAGCTACACGCGGTGTAACACTGATATCTTTTTGACAGCTAATGCCTGCAGGTCACTTTTTGGTTAGGTGTTAGGAAAAATAGAATTTTTACATGATGAAAAAGATTGTACACTCATATCTGCTTAAAAAGTCTGCATTCTATGCCTTCCCACTGTCATTTGCAAGTTGAAAAATATATTTCTATCCAACTTCCCACTTTCGATCTTTTTTATTGTACCACTGTTACTTGCAGTAAGTACATTTTGTAGCTAGGCTTACAAAGCACTGTTGTTGTTCAGCCTTTTTTTTTTTTTTTTGAAGCATAAAGCATGTTAGGGGGCAATTCTTCTTAGGTACCATGTCAGAAAATGTGGAAAAAAGAACAGGACTAACAATAAGGAATGCTTGCAAAATTATTATTTGAGGTGAAGATAAAGTTTCATGAGGCTGCTTCCCCCCTAGCTTTGTATCTTAATATACTTAGCCCCTCTTTCAGAAGAGTCACAGGAATAGTGGTGAGAACTCCAGTAGACATTCACCAGGATATCGAGATGGAGCTATACATATACACACATGCACACACATGTGTGTGCCTATGTATGTGGATACACGATACAGATATGTACAATATAGATGTATACTATGTATGATATATATTTTAATATAGAAAATATATAGCATATGCATTTGCTTATATTTTCCTCTGAACAAGTTCACAGTAAGTTGTACACATCAACTTAAGGCCCCTTAACCTTTAAATATTAAAATATATAGCATATGCATTTGCTTATATTTTCCTCTGAACAAGTTCACAGTAAGTTGTACACATCAACTTAAGGCCCCTTAACCTTTAAATATTAAATATCCCTTACTATTTTCACAGTATTATAAGAGTATTTTCTTACAGAAGTCTAAATAAACTATCAGGAAGGTAAAATTGATACAAGATTGTTGTCTAATCCACAATTCATCTTCAAATCTCTCTAAGTTTTTCCACCAGTGTACAGGATTCATTGCATTTAATTGCCATGTCCAGTTAGCCTTTAATCTGGAATATCACACAGCTGCTTTTAACATGTGTATGCCCGTGGTGGATTCATGTTGATGTATGGCAAAACCAATACAATATTGTAAAGTAATTAGCCTCCAATTAAAATAAATAAATTTATATCAAAAAAATAAAAAGACTAAAAAGATAAAATAAAATTGAAATGCAGTATATTAAAGATAGTATGGAACAACCTTCCACCAGGAGCTGTGCCAGGGCCCCCACATCACTGCTTGCCAGGTTCTGCTGTAACCCTTTTAGTTTTCTAGTAACTAAGATGAATCTGACAATCTTCATCAGAAAGCATTTCAAATGCAAATATTCATCTGAAAATAAATTCCTTAAGATCTCTGAGGGTCTAAAGAGGTAAATAGGGAAGCAATCTAAAGTTACTTTTAGATCAAATACACAGATTTAATTATAAAGATGGTTGTAACTGTAAATGAAGCACCACAAACTTCATGGATGTGCACTGATTACTTCCTAGAATGTTCTTATGTAGATAATAGTTTGGAATGTCTGAAGGGATAAGTGTGTGCATTCACCTGAGTTAATTATTGCGACAATAAAATAAAATACCAAACAGGGTGAGATGCTTTCAAACTCTGAGATACTGTTGTATCTAGTTTCTTTAGATAGAGAAAGTAGAATTGTCAGCTGAGCAGTAAGTCAGTTGTGGTATGACTTGTTTTCAATAGTGTCTGAAGGCAAAAAGCTGGTGGTCTACTATAATACAAGTCACACTATGTTTGGAGTTACGAATGCAAATAATAATCTTTTTCTTGCTATTGATTAGCCCTGAAGCCTCATCTGTCTCCTCTGTAAAATAAAGCAACTCAGCACTAAAGGACTATGGAAAAATAATGTGTTTTAAGGCTATTAAAACAGACATCTGTTTAAAGGCAGGGTGGAGACAGGAAAACAAAGAGTATTAGTTTAATAGGTTATTACATCACCCCCGTTGGTTCTTTAAAATAATAATAATCAGTGGGTATCCATTTACTCATTCATGAAAAGAAGTATAGTCCCAGTTTGGAAATGATTTCACTCATGGTGACTGGGACATCCATGCTTGGGAGGGGGTACTTTTTCCAGTCTTACACCTCCATGTAACTCTTTTAAACCATCTCATTTCCTGTCACTCAAAAGAAAGAGCACCTCTTGACGTCCCCCCTAGTTTACCCTGTTATCATATCGGCTTGTTGAACCCGATGAAATACTCTTCAGTTAATCATTTATATGAATAAGCATCACTCTCCAGCTTATCTCAAAACCCCCAGCTAGTTACCTGTGTGTCTCTAACACTCAAAGCAGTGTTATTGCAATTGTCAAGTAATTTACCACTGTTATACTGCTGCTTTTCGGTTATCCAAATATCACTATTAGATAAAAATACTGTCACTTATCTGTTCAACAAACAGAATTGTACCCTCTATCTCAGATTACTCTCATCATGGAAAAAGATAAATACAAATTCTGAAGCCAGCTAGGTTTTTTTTTTTAAAGTTCTTTTGTTACTTTACTGAGCAGATTAATGACTGAAATACATGTACAGCATTTTATCCTCTTCTTTAAATAACTGGTGTGTTTTTCTTCAAAAATTATTTAAATATACTGGACCTAGTTAAAAATACTTCATTTCAATTCATAGTTAAGGCAAACTTTTGGATTTTTTTCATAAGTGAATGGCAAGCACAATGTATTTAAGGTTTTATTATCATTTTATGAATTATATGAAAAATAGTTTTCTTTCTCATTTATGAAGAGGCAGAGAATTAGGTCATGTAGTTGAAAAGTCAGAATAATCCACTCTGCTGCTGTGGGTGTCTAAGTATTCACCTGGGGTGAGTTTACTTGAAGAGGTTGGGCTAACGCCTCAGGTATGGCCTCCCTGGTGCCCAGCATATGGCACATAGAACGTGTGGCTTCCCTGGCGGCTCAGCAGTAAAGGATCCTCCTGTAATACAGGGGATGTGGGTTCGATCCCTGGGTCAGGAAGATCCCCTAGAGGAGGGCATGGCACCCCACTGTTGGCCATGGGCAATCTCATGGACAGAGGAACCTGGTGGGCTAGAGTCCATGAGATTAGAAAGAGTCAGACATGACTGAGTGACTAAGCACATATCCACGGTATATAAACCATTCTCTGGGATTAAATCAGGAATATTGCCCACAAGCCTTAACTTTTTCCTGGGTTCCTCTGAATGATTGACAGCTGCGATCCCTTAGGGGTGCTTCTTCTTGCTGTTCAGTCACCAGGTCCGACTCTTCATGACTCCATGGACTGCAGCCTGCCAGGCTCCTTTATCCTCCACTAAATCCTGGAATTTGCTCAAATGCATGTCCGTTGAGTCAGTGGTGCTATCTAACCATTTCATCCTCTGCCACCTCCTTCTCCTTTTGCCTTCAATCTTTCCCAGCATTAGGATCTTTTCTAGTGAGTCAGCTCTTTGTGTCAGGTGGCCAAAATGTTGGTGCTTCAGCATCAGTCCTTCCAATGAATATTCAGGATTGACTTCCTTTAGGATGGACTGGTTTGATCTCCTCGCTGTCCAAGAGACTCTCAAGAGTCTTCTCCGGCAGCACAATTCAAAAGCATCAGTTCTTTGGTGCTCAGCCTTCTTTATGGTCCAACTCTGACATCCATACATGACTACTGGAAAAGCCGTAGCTTTGACTAGACACACATTTGTCAGCAAAGTGATGTCTTTGCTTTTTAATATGCTGTCTAGATTTCTCATAGCTTTCCTCCTAAGGAGTAAACATCTTTTAATTTCATGACTGCAGTCACTGTCCTCAGTAATTTTGAAGCCCAAGAAAATAAAATCTTTTTCTGCTTCTACTTTTTCCCCTTCTATTTGCCATGAAGTGGTGAACTGTCAAAATTGCTTGGTAATTTTTAAGTAGTGGAGAGTTCTATCCTGAAGAGTCTGCTTAAAAGCATGAACTCAAATACCTATAAGAGCCAGGTGGTAGCAAGTGCAAGAGGCTCACAGTAGGGACCAGAGGTAAAAGAAAGCCCATTGCCCCTTTAAAGGAGCAGCCTGCTTTTCTGCTCCAGACAATGACGTCCTGGTCACAATGTGGTCTCAGAGTTGTCACCTCTCCTCACCCTCCAGGAAAAGTTGAAAATTCAGATTTTTTGTGTGTGAAATCTCCTGAATCTTAAATATGTAACTCAATTTAAAAAACTGTACTAGCTAAGCTAGATGTAACATTAGTGTGCTTGGGCAGGCAAATTTCTTTTTGACTGTAGTTGGACGTAGGGACTTCCCAGGTGGCACGGTGGTAGAGAATCTGCCTGCCAATGCAGGAGACACAAGAGATGTGAGTTCAATCCCTGGGTGAGGAAGATCCCCTGGAGTAGGAAATGGAAACCTACTCAAGTATTCTTGCTTGAAAAATCAAATGGACAGAGAAGCCTGGGGGGCTACAATCCATGGGGTCGCGAAGAGTCAGCATGACTGGGCACAGACATGGGTCCCCAGGGCCTGGGCCTCTGGCTCTAAACTGCTGCTAAAAAGGAAAAGCCCTGCATTTCCTGTGGATGCATCATCTTCCCCCTCTACCCTATCACGTCCCCACCAGGTCAAGGGTTGGCCAGTATCATATTTAAAAAGTCTCATTTAGGTTTTCAAGAAAGTCTCATGACTTTCATCCTTTGTATATCTTCACCAGTAAAATGGAGACTTTTAGGGTTTGAGCTTTGGGAATGGATGACACACCTTTAAACAGTCAGCCCCCTACAAATACAAACCTTCAAGTTGTGAACTTTCTAAAGTGGAAACGTGTGTGTCCAGTCGCACAAGTTTATGTATATGGCGTACACTGTGGCCCATGTGCATCCGCTGTAAGAGGCTCTGCTTTTGTGTGCTTTGCTGTGCATTACTAGATAGAGCATGTACAGCGCAGTGGTAGAGTATCTCTATTTCACGCCCAGGATGTAAGTGTAAAAGCAGCTGTGGTGTAGTTGGTACTACTGTACTTTTCAAGGTACTGAACTGTAAGATTGGGCTTCCCAGGTGGTGCAGTGGTAAAGAATCCACCTGCCAGCGCAGGAGACGCAAGAGATGCAGGTTCGATCCCTGGGTGGGAAAGAGCCCCTGGAGTAGGAAATGGCGACCCGCTCTAGTATTCTTACCTGGAGAATTCCACGGGCAGAGGAGTCCATGGGGTTGCAAGGAGTTGGACAGAACTGAGCACACAGGCATGCTGTAAAAAGATTTAAAATGTTTTCTTTATTTTTGTTTATGTTTTATGTACTATTTGTGTGGAAAGCATTATAAACCTGTGACAGTATAGCACTGTATAGCTGATTGTGTAAGTTGGGTACCTAGGCTGAGTGTGTTGGACTTCACAAACAAACCAGGGTTACAGATATGCTCTCAGAACGGACCTCGTTCAATTGTTTTCCATTCTGTGCTAGATTATGCCACATGGCAAACTAGCCCTCACTGTTCAGTGGCTCCACACAAGGAAGTGTTCTCTGTTGTACTCACTGTGTGGTGAACAAGTGGGTGCCTCCAACACAGTTACTTAGGGACCAGGACTGAAAATGGTCTACATCTTTGTGATGCTTGTCATCTCAAAATATGGCTTCCAGGGGCTCCATAGCAGAGTCCAATGGCTGGACGCCCTTGAGTTTTGTCTGGAAATGATTCATAGTACTTCTGATCATGGCCAGAGCCAGTTATGTGGTTCCCACTGAACGTCAAGGGAGGCTGGGGAATGAGGTAGCACATGAGGTCTTGGCTGACCAGTACTGTTTCTCGCAGAATGTAAGCAACTTCAGGTGGCTTCACCCTGGACACTTCATAGACGCCCTGGTCGTTCTCTGCAGGCGTGACACAAAAGCTATCAGAACGGTCTAGCTGAAGTCTCATGAATAGAAAGTTGGAGCTTGAGGACACTAGCTTTTTAGAATCCAAAAATGCAAAGCCCCCCACCTCCCAGTCCAGGGCCACTGTTCTTCTGTCACTGTGTCATGATCACAGCATGGGAGCAAAGAGAAAAATGCCTTAATGAAGCCTTGACATGTTTTCTCCCAGGAATCCTCAAATGCAGAGCTCGGGCCCCCCCCCCCCAAAAAAAAAATTAGTAGGGAAGGATGGCTAGTACCTTCTGATTAACTCCTCCCCTGAATGGTTCCACATTGGCCAATCGGAAGTATGTGTCCTCTCAATGCTACCAAAGTCTGCACTTTGAAACAGTTTTGCACTAATCTGAGCAAAAAGTTCTCAACATACATGTGTGGGAATCAATCTTGCTGGAGAAATGAACAAAATGACTTCAAATCTCGTGTATCTTCTAGTTATAAACAACTGATGAAAATCCAACTTGAACGAGCTCAGGCAAGAATAGGAATTGATTTTCTCGAGTAGTTGGTTAAGCCCAGCAGAAGGACTGGCTCCGTTTATGGCTGGATTCAAAACTCACACTGTGCAGTCGGCACCCACAGTTTCACTATTGTGTTATTATCCACACTGACTTTATTTTGAGCCACTACACACTGACTGTTAGCATTTCAGCTTGTTCAAGATGGCAGCTCCAGGTTCAAAACCTCTCAGGTTCAACGTTAGAGAAAAAAATGAGAATCCTTTGGAGTGTTCTTAAAAAGCCTTAAGATTTACTTGAATTGAATTACTTAAGTCATATGCCCTACTCTGAGCCTACCAGTATGACTTGAGATGTGGTGATTGGTTTATATCAAATCAAAAAGTAATGGCTATTACCAGAACAACAACAAAAGGGTAATAGGAAGACTTTCCTGGTGGTCTAGTGGTTAAGACTCCACGCTTCTAATGCACTGGGTGTGAGTTCAATCCCTGGTCTTAGGTTCCTGGGGAACTAAGATTCCACCTGCCTGGCTTGCAGTGTGGCCAAAAAAAAAAAAAAAAAGATACAGGGAGCCAATAAACATCCATATATACTACTCAGTATAAAGAAGAGAATAAAGTTACTTACCTAGATATTTTCGTCATGTAACCCTTTTATATGGATGGGATTCTCCATGGGATTCTCCAGGCAAGAATACTGGAGTGGGTTGCCAATTCCTTCTCCAGGGGATCTTCCCAACCCAGGGATTGAATCTGGGTGTCCCGCATTGCAGGCAGATTCTTTACCATCTGAGCCACTAGAGAAGTCCATTATAACTGTAAATGTTGTTTATTTATTTTAATAGGCTTTATTATTTAGAGCAGATTTTTAGGCTCACAGCAACACTGAGTGGGAGATAGGGATTTCCCTCTTCCTCCATTCATGCATAATTAGCAACGCCATCCTCAGCAACAGTGTTCCGTTTGTAACAACTGATGAATCTACAGCGGTGCTTTGTTATCAAAGTCCGCAGTTCACATTTAGGTTTCACTCTTGATGTTTTGCCTGTATGGGTCTGGACTGACGTATAATAGGTATCCACCTTTAGAGTATTACACAGAGTATTTTCATGGCCTGAAAGCCCTCTGTGCTCTGCCTATCCATCCCTCCTTCCCCGCTAGGCAACCACTGATCTTTTCAGTGCTTCTATAATTTTGCCTTTTCCAACTGTCATATGGGTGGAATCAAACAGTAAATAACCTTTTTAGATTGGTTTTGTTTCTTAAAAATATGCATTTAGGTTTCCTGTAGCTCTTTTCATGGCTTCTTTTCAAGAAGATAATTAGGTTACAGTATTGTGATGCATACATCAAGAGGAATCAGCATTAGGTGTACATGCGTCTCCTCTGTCTTGAACCCCCCTCCTACCTCCTTGCCCATCCCATCTCTCTAGGTTGTCAGAGTACAGCTTTGGGTTCCCTTCATCGTGCATCATGGTACATATACACAATGGAATATTACTCAACTATGGAAAGGAATGCATTTGAGTTCTAATGACGTGGATAAGCCTGGAGCCTATTATGCAGAGTGAAATGAGTCAGAAAGAGGACAAATATTGCATATTAATGCATATATATGGAATCTAGGAAAATAGTACTGACGATGCTACCTACAGGGCAGCAATGGAGCTCATTTCTCTTTAGTGCTGAATAGTAGCCCATCATTTTGATGTATCACAAAATCCATTCATCTACTGAAGGACCTCTTAGTTGTTTCTAATTTTTGGCAATCATGCAGAGTGTTTTTATACACACACATACACACACATACATATATATCTACATATATATATATATATATATATATATATATATATATATATATATATATGGCCTTTGTGAGGACATAAGTTTTCAGTTCCTCTTAATAAATACCAAAAAGCATAATTGCTTTCTTGTATGGTAAATGTATGTTTAAAAGAAAAGAAAGTGAAGTCGCTCAGTTGTGTCTGACTCTTTGCCACCCCATGGGCTGTAGCCTACCAGGCTCCACTGTCCATGGATTTTCCAGGCAAGAATACTGGAGTGGGTTGCCAAAATGTATGTTTAGTTTTGCCAAAAAAAAAGAAAGAAAAAAAAAAAAAAACAGAAAACACCTGTCTTTTGGAGTGACTGTCCCATTGTGAATTCCCACCAGCAATGAATGGAGATTCTTTTTATTCCATATCCTCACCAACATTTGGTGTTGTCAGAGTTCTGAATCTTAGGCTTTCTAATAGGTGTGTGCTGGGATCCTATTGTTTAAATTTGTGGTTTTCTAGTGACATATGATGTGAAGCATCTCTCATATGCTTATTTTCCACCTGTGTATCTTCTTTGATGAGATATCTGTTAAGGTCTTTGACCTTTTTTTTAAAAAAAAATTGTGTTTTCTTATTGTCGAGTTTTATGTTCTTTGTATATTTTGGCTAACAGTTCTTTATCAGATATGTATTTTGCAAATATATCCTCCCAGACTGTGACTTATCATTCTTTTGATAGTGTCTTTGCAGTGCAGAGCTTTTAATTTTAAAGAAGCCCAGTTTACCAATGCTTTCTTCCATGGATCATACCAGGGGTCTTGTATTCTAAAAAAGTAATCTTCAAACCCGAGGTTATCTAGCTAGTTTCCTATGTTTTCCAGGAGTTTCACAGTTGTGCATTTTGCATGGAGAGATCATTTTTGTGAAGGGTTTAAAGTCTGTGTCTAGATTCTTTTTTTGCCTATGGATGTCCAGTCGTTCCACCACCATTTTTTTGAAAAGACTACATTTTCTCTATTGTATGCCTTTTCTCCTTGTCAAACATCAGTTAACTATCCTGTGGGTTTCTTTCAGGGCTCTCTATTCTATTCCACCCTATTATATTTGCATTGCTACCAATCATCATGATCTTTTCTTGCGCCTGCTGACTTGGCATACTATATGCAGAAGGTGGATAGTTAAAATTGTGCTGATGGACTTTAACCCTTAAAAGTATATTTTAATCTATAATTCTAGGTTGAAGTAGTCAAAACAGAAGTACTTTTTAACTATAACCACTATTTTATTTTTACCATGGTGCTGTTTGTACATCTGGCAGCCTGCAGATAGCTGGAAACAGTTTGGATGTCCTTGAAATGAAAAATAATCACATGGTTATAATCTCTGGATTTCTCTTTGGGTTTATCCAAGTCAAGAGGGTTTTGAGACAGAAATAATCATTTTTCAAATATCTTCCCCAAGCTTTGTTCCTTTACTTTGGTTTTTTCACAGGTGTATCTCTGTCAACAGATGTATTTCTTTTAAAAATGTCCCCTAGTTTGTTGGAAGTTTAATATTGACTTTGCTGGAAACTGTACTAATTGTATTGCAAATGTCCAGTTTTCTCTTAGGTATAAACTTTATGATTAAAAATATTTAATTTTAAAAATGAAACTTAGTGAGCTGTTCAGATTCTATAAGATTCCAAGTAGGGGGAAAATTAAACATTGATTACTGTGCTTCTTTATCTTTAGCAGATAGAGAAGGCATTTACTTGGGAGGTGTCCAGATTGATAATATATCCTGAGCAGCAGGGGCTAGATGACTAAAGCCTAATGAAATGAGGATGGGAGGTGCACCTTTATTTAAACCTGCAAACATGTAATGATTTAGTGTTTTTCCACAGTATGTCCCTAGAACACCAATTTGCAAGGGTTACTTGAGCAGACAAGTGAAGAAAATGCTGCATTCTCTATTCTCCTCCTGGAAATTAAAAATAGACCTTGTAAGTTTTCTGAAAAGTCCTATAGTTTTAAAAAGGTAATAATAAACCCTGTTCAATTCAAACATAAAATTTCTTAAACCTATTTTGACCACAATATTCTGACTTGAACAGCTACTAACATAGAGAACCACAGGACAGATTTTGAAAAACATGTTAATTTCTTCAAAATGTTAAAAAAAAGACCTATGTTGTATCTTGGTAAACATTATTTCTTAACCTCTTTCCTCTTTAACTAGTAGAAAGGGGAACTGTTTATGTACAAATAATTCACTGAAAGTAAATACTTCAATTTCCCAGGTAAGAGGAAAAGATAAGTTTCCTGGAAACGGCAGCATTCACCAACCCCTTGTGTGAGTCAGTGTTCATTATTGCAAATCATAAATCCATTAGCCATTGAGAGAGAATTTCTTTTGTCTTATTCCCAAATTTGCAATGAAAACCATACTTAATTCCTTTAGTAACATACTCGTAAAGTAAAATTGGCTTTGAAATTAACCTTTTCTAACATGTAATTTTCACAGTTAATTCCTGCCAAACAGAATATGAAAAGAAAAACAAACTTCACTGGCATTCATTGTAATCTGTCTAGAGTTTATTCAGTGTGGTAGGAACTACTGGTTAATTTAGCTTATTTCTCAGAAGAGCTGAATGTGGAAATTTTACCTTTCCTAAATGGGTTGTCTATTAATAAACAATGATTTTGATGTAACTTTAAAGTATATATATATATTTTTTACTACAATCTGTGTGCTCTTAGTTTAAAAACAATTTCCTTTCTCGTAAATGATGGGAATACCTCATCATTTTATATTTAAATCTGAAAAGTGATTCTGCTAAAGAAGTTCTTTTACAGCTAGCTGTACTTGATGGAGCGTATATTTTCAATCAGCAAACTATCAAACAACATGCAAAGAATGAGGAAGGAAGATACACGACCAAGAAGAAATCTTAATCTGAGGACCTTGTAGACACAGGGAGAGTCATTTTAAACTACTGGAAATTCAAATTATAAATAAATGTAGTGTATACAATACTTTAAGAGAAGGAAATGGCAACCCACTCCAGTATTCTTGCCTGGAGAGTCCTGTGGACGGAGGAGCCTGGTGGGATGCTGTCCATAGGGTTGCACAGAGTTGGACATGACTGAAGTGACTTAGCATGCACGCATACAATACTTTGGCCTCCTGATGCAGAGAGCCAGTTCATTGCAAAAGACCCTGATGCTGGGAAATATGAAAGCAAAAGGAGAAGACGGCAGCAGAGGATGAGATGGTTGGATGGCATCATTGACTCAATGGACATGAATCTGAGCAAACTCCAGGAGACAGTGAAGGATGGGGAAGCCTGGAGTGCTGCAGTCCATGGGATCGCAAGAAGCTGGACATGACTTAGCGACTGAACAGCAACAACAGCCCGTATCACATGATTAAAAAATATAGTTAATAATATTCTTATACCAAAATCAAAATCACCAAGTTACTTTTTAAGATACTGTTATTCAAAAAGAAAATAAACTCATTGCTATAATTTAGAAAAACAAAACACTGTGAAGCACAGTTAGAAATACCCCACCATTCTACTACAACTGCGATATTTTGAAATAGTTCATTCCGGTCTCTCCTCTTATCACTAAGCTATAAGCTGTATATTTTGACATGTCAGTTTAAAACAAAATGAACATCCCTTTTATTAGCAGCATACTATGCTGTCACATAGCTAAACCAGAAGAGTATTTTTCTTAGTTAAAATAAACTTTTTGTTGTTTTGTATTTTCCCTCTGAGAATAAAAGCGGGCTCATTGTAAGAAGGGCTCACAGCATGTTTGAAAACATGTGTAGATTTCGAGATTACTGTGCTCTCTTAGGAATATTTCCTGGAAAAATCATCAAAATATTTTCTGCAATTTCCTTTTCTTAATTCTCTAATCAAGGCAGAGAAAGAGAAGCACAGTCTAGGATGAGAGAGCTGAATAATTCTTTTATAAATAGTTGTGGGAAGTAGTAGCATTCCATGAGAAATTGTAAAGCCCAGCAAGATAAATGATTCCAGTAAAAAAATTTTATTTGCTAAATTAACCTGGAATGTGTTAGAATGACCTGTAAGCCACACACCTCCCACACTGTAGCCCCTTGGGTCTTTGTCAATAGCCCCCTTCTGAATGCCACTCCCACCATTTACCTGTCTCCCTCCCTCCCCCATCCCTCTCCTGTCCTTTAAGGAACTAGGTCACAGTGCACGTGCGTATGCCTTATCTATACTCTAACCGCGATCGTGCCTTGATAGCACCTTATTGACATGCAGCTGTGACAGTTTCATTCTCCCATCTGATTCTCAGAATAGCCCTTAAAACATAAATCCCTGGAGAGTCCATCTATATTTCTCTTGACTCTCAACCAATCAAAATTACACAGTTAAGTGTGATTTTGTGTGTGACATATTTTTGGTATTTATAAACTTTAAACATTGGTTCCACATGAGGGTGTAATAAGAATACTTTTTTCTGCAAGTGCTTTGGCAATGTTGTTCTAACCACTACTGTTTGGGCATAACCAAACAAAAAAAATAAGTAATATACAGTTTCATAAAATTCAAAGCATTTGTAGGTACCAGGAGGCATCTACTTGGGGTTAATGCTGCATGCTTGGCATTTCACAATGACTTCTTTAGCCTAAGAAACCATGCTGAATTCTAGTGGATCAACAGAGTGATGGAAATGTCAGATCATTGTTCATGATTTTTAAGAATAAATCTGGAATCATCTAGATTTTGAAATGTGTTCCAAAGACCATCCCTCTTTTTATCTCATCTTGCAATGCTGAATTATACTTAGTTGACTTTTTCATGGAAGCCTATTTTAGATTAATCTGAAGATGGTGTTTCCCAATTATTATATGAATGTAGACAAGCTCTGAAGGCTATTTCCTTAGACTGAGTAGAAGAAACTGTAATAGACCATGAAAGAATAGGAATGTCTTAGAAGATTTTTAGCTCTGGCAACCCTCATAGCATCTCCTGTTTTATATTTCTATAATTTCAGCTTCTCGGTAGCCCAGACCATACCCAAACTTTGACCTTATTGTATCAGTTCTAATATATTTTTGTTTTTTCTCCGAAAAGGCCCACTATATGTTCATTGTAGTAAGCCTAGAACTGGACGTAGAACAACAGACTGGTTCCAAATAGGGAAAGGAGTACTTCAAGGCTGTATATTGTCACCCTGCTTATTTAACTTATATGCAGAGTACATCATGAGAAATGCTGGGCTGAACTACAGACTGGAATCAAGATTGCTGGAAGAAATATCAATAATCTCAGATATGCAGATGACACCATCCTTATGGCAGGAAGCAAAGAAGAACTAAAGAGCCTCTTGATAAAAGTGAAAGAGGAGAGTGAAAAAGTTGACTTAAAACTCAACATTCAGAAAACTAAGATCATGGCATCTGGTCCCATCACTTCATGGGAAATAGATGGGGAAACAGTGGAAATAGTGACAGACTTTATTTTGTTGGGCTCCAAAATCACTGCAGATGGTGATTGCAGCCATGAAATTAAGACACTTGCTCCTTGGAAGAAAAGTTATGACCAACCTAGACAGCATATTAAAAAGCAGACACTTTACTTTGCCAGAAAAGATCTGTCTAGTCAAAGCTATAGTTTTTCCAGTAGTCATGTATGGATGTGAGTGTTGGACTATGAAGAAAGCTGAGTGCCAGAGAATGATGCTTTTGAACTATGGTGTTGGAGAAGACTCTTGAGAGTCCCTTGGACTGCAAGGAGATCCAACCAGTCCACCCTAAAGGAAATCAGTCCTGAATATTCATTGGAAGGACTGATGTTGATGCTGAAACTCCAATACTTTGACCACCTGATATGAAGAACTGACTCATTGGAAAAGACCCTGATGCTGGGAAAGATTGAAGACAGGAGAAGAAGGGGACGACAGAGGATGAGATGGCTGGATGGCATCACCAACTCGATGGACATGAGTTTGAGTAAGCTCCAGGAGTTGGTGATGGACAGGGAGGTGTGCTGCAGTCCATGTGGTTGCAAAGATTCAAACACGACTGAATGACCGAACTGAACTGAACTGAACTGATGGAGTCAGCCCGTAAGGGGCCATTCTCAGTATGCTTGAAATGTGAACGTGAAATGACTTGCATAACTGGAAAATCCAGTTACCAGATCTGAGCAAATGGCTGCAATTGTTTTAGATTCTTTTGTTCATCACTTCATTTTTCTTCTAATTTAACAAAGCTCATGCATGAAATTAGACTCAGCTGTTATTTATCACTGAGCTCCACAGTCTAAGGTCGGAATTGTTCCTCTCCTGTCTATGGGTTTTCATTTAACTTTCTCTCTCTTCATACTTAGGCACATAGAACATCTTTTTCACCTTACTTGGATATAAGCTTAGGGACCATTTTACCATTCCCTGTATTCATCTAGAAAAGATACGTATCTGCTCTCCCTCAGTGGCCAGTAAAGATCGTGCTGCATTGGGGAACAAGAAATCAGTTGCATTTCATTTTTAAATAGTTTTTTTTTTTTTCCTTCTTCTTTCAAGCTTTGCTCGTAAAACTCTTAAATAAGAATCGACTTTCTTATTTTGAGGTTATGAGTTATACTCGATCTACTTTCAAAAGGCATTTGGACCTGGCTTATAATACAAGGAGCAGGTATATATAACAACATCTTTAAAACAGAACTAGAAAATTAGAAGTCATACGTGGAGGGAGGTAAAAATATATCAGCTGAATAAGTCCTAGAGCTAAGCAGGTGATCTTCCCCAGGTCCTGTGACAACCAAGGCAAAAAGCTGAAGTGATGGATTACTTAATTCTCATTAGCTGGTGTGAAGAGGCAGAAAGAAAGCATACTGGTTCATCAGGAGAGGTAATTTTACCCTACAACTGAATTGTGAAAGACGTTTGTAATATGGCTTTAAAATAGTTTTTAAAGTTTGTGGGAGACTTTTAAAGCATTTTATGGAAGCCTCACATACACTGAGAAAAGAGCACAGATCATAAGTGTACAGCTAGATGAGTTTTCACAAGCCAGCCTTATCTGTGGGACCAGCTCCCAGAGCAAAGGTAGAATGTCTCAGCCTCCCAAAGACCTGTGGATCCTCCTCCCATCCTGACAATCTCCTCCCTCAAAACACCCACTGAGTCTTCTCAGAATTTAAGTTGGTTTTATCGTTTTAGTTTTTTATTTTAACAACATGCATTTCAATAATTTATACTTTTAAAATAATTTATACTTTTAAAATAATTTCTTCATTCACAGTTTCATCCATCCATCCATTCAGACCCATTTACAAAATCGTAAATGCTCGCCAGACACCTAACAACTTTGAAGTTTAGAATGTTTTGGAGCTTTGAATTGCTTTTTTTTTTTAATTTGCATGCACTGAAATATGCTTTCTTCTTGTTTTTTTGGTGCATGATTACATGATTTCTGACACAGGAGTATTAACTACCCCTTCAAGCTGAATTCCAAAGGATTCCATCACCCCAAAGCTCTCTCCTTTTGCCCTTCTGCAGTCATACTCCCCCCAGCCATTCTGACAATGCCTGATGGAGAATCACGGTCCACATTTTGAGTTTCAGGACAGTTATGAGGAAACTTTTCTCACTCTTCATTTCTCAGCTGCAAATTTTCCCTTTGTCCTTTCATTTTTTGATTGCAAAGGCCAAAGTCTGTCTGTCCATATTAAAAAAGGCATTTTTCTGGTGGTCCAAAATTACAGTGTTCTACTGGACTGACTAACCCTTTTTTCTATACAAAATGGATATTTTTTTCTTCTCAAAGATTAGGTTACATATGTTTCAAAACACAGAAATACTGACCTTTGGGTAAGGATCATCTGAATCTCCACAGAACGGAGTGGAAAAGAAAAACTCAGAGCTGAATCAGGAACAACGGGTAGATGTGCCCTCAAATACCGCTTTGAGTTTTTCACGATTCTAGTTCTCCAGGAAAACGTTTATTTTCCCCCAGTTTATTCACCGTTAAGAACTTTCCCAAGTTACCTCTTGAATAGAGTTCTTTACCACCTTGCAGTAACTCTGATAACAGTGAAAGAGATGGTATTTTGGGAGAAAATTGATCAGCTTAAATGTTTTAATGCATAGTTTTTAATGCATAGTTGCATGGTTGGCAAACCGTTCCTGTGATTTCAGGAGTATTCTGAATTTGATTTTTGAAGGGAAGCACTATATAAGTAAAGTGAGTGTCGGTTTCAAAATGTGCCTTCTCAACAATTTTCTTCATCTTTTATTTAGTATATTATAAATGCAAAATGTATTCTTATAGAGAAAAAGCACAAAAATACAATCAAGCAAAAGAACATTGAAAACACCTGACTCTTCTGACCCTCTCATCCTTGCACAGAAACATCACTCTTTCTTTTTTTAACTTTTTTAAAAGAATATTTCAAATGTATATAAAAGCAGAGAAAATAGTATAGACCACCCAAGGCACCCATCGCCAACTATACAAGGATCAACACACACCCACTCTTTATCCATCTCTGCCCAGAAATCCTGTCTCACATTTGATTATTTTCAAGCAAATCCCACACATCATTTGACTTCATCCAAAATTTTGTGTATGTACTCCTAAAAGATGAAGCTTTCAAAACACTATAGTGCTATGATCACAGATGAAATGCATTAATAATTTTATATTATTAAATATTTTGCCAATGCAAATTCCCCGATCAACTTTTATTTGGTATCAATGGTTAGAAAAACAACTGTTTGGGTTCTTGTGTCCCTTTTTTTTTAATTGGAGGAGAATTGCTTTACAATGTCATGTTGGTTTCTGCTGTACAACACTTAAATAAGAATGCATATATCCCCTCCCTCCAGGACCTCCCTCCCACCTACCCCCATCCCATCCCTTCAGGCCATCACAGAGCACCAGACTGGGCTCCCTGTGTTAAATAGCAGCTTCCAAAAAATAAAATTAATAATTTTAAAAAACCAGCTTCCCACTAGCTGTTTTACGCATGGTGGTGTGTCTCTGTCAGTGCTTCACTTCAGGCCTACCCCGCTCTCCTCCCCATTTCTGTGCCCGCAAGGCCACCCTCTATGTCTGCATCTCTGTTCCTGCCCTGTAAGTAGATTCATCAGTACCATTTTTCTAGATTCCATATATATGTGTTAATATATGGTATTTGTTTTTCTCTTTTTGATTTTACTCTGTACGAGAGACGCTAAGCTCATCCACCTCATTTTGACTGATTCAAATCTGTTCCTTTTTATTGTTGAGAAATATTTAGCCACAGCTTCTTTAGTCATTCATCTGTCGACGGACATCTAGGTTGCTTCCATGCCCTGGTTACTGTAAATAGTGCTGCAGTGAACATTGGGGTACTTTCTGAATTGTGGTTTTCTCAGGATATAATCCCAGCAGTGGGATTGCTGGGTCATATGGCAGGACTGAAGCAATTTAGCAGCAGCAGCAGCATGGAAGTTTTATTCCTAGTTTTTTATAGGAATTTCCATACTGTTTTCCATAGTGAAAGAAAAACCATTTGTAATATCTTGTTGTACATCCTTTCAACAACTGCCTTCCTCTTTTGTGTGTGTGTATGCTTATGTATACATATGTTTCCTTCCAGATGTCCACTTATACAAACATACACTCATATTCATAAATCCATATCCCCTGAAATCCTTTTCTGCGATATCTTCCCATAACAGTGTACTAAGTTTCTCTCATTCTTTTTCCCTCATGGCTGTTTAGAATCTCATAGGATGCCTCACTATTACCCATTTTATCATTTACTTTTAATTATTCATTATGGACCATCCTGCATTTAATATACATGGCATTTAAATTATCACTGAATATAAGTTCACATTATATGCACTGGTATACCTTTAGATATATATATATCTAATATACTTTAGATATTAACAACTGCTTGATGAGCAAAGCAGTGAGCCCCAGTTCTGTCTCTGGTGACAGTGTCTTCAGGCAAGTGTGTTTTACTTTCTGTGAATAGAAGTAAAGATGCTTGAACCACATGCGTGTGACCTTGTGTGTCACTGATGACGAGGTACATTGCCAGGAGAGTACCAGCTTTCGATATTAATTCATAAGGTCTGAGTTCGCATGCTCGGTGGGTACATAATTGAAGTTAAATATATAGGATACAAGATTCAATGACAGTGCTTCCTGAGCACTCAGATCCTTGTGGGTTTTGGTGATTCCAGAACATTTGGTCTTTTGTACGTTTGTGAAGACCTCCATGGGAAAGGCTCAGTACTTAGAAGCCAGAGAAGCAAAGCACAAATCCTGGCTCCAACATTTACTGCTGGGTGACGGAGTAATATTAATATCCCTGAGCTTGAAACTTCTTCACTGCTTAAAGGAGATGATATTAATAGTATTGCCTAATGGTGAGGTGATGGTGGGGATGGAACGTGATAATGGCGCAGTAAAGGACTTTGCATAGCGCCTGGCACATGGTTAACCAGGAGCTCAATAAATTAGAGTGGCTTCCGGTCAGTCAAAAGACCACAATAAATTGAAAACACCAAAGACGAGACACGGGGAGTTTCCTTTACGTATAGTACAACAGGAAAATGAATCTGTGCCTTAGATGTCGAGATGAAGATTATCTTTAGGAGGACAGTAACTAGAAAGGGAGCTCAAGGGCCTTCTAGGGTGTTGTCTTGATTTGTGCTGGTTACACAGGTATGTTCAGTTTCAGAAATTCAGTGAGCTGTATATGTATGAATAGGCACCTTTCTGTATACACTTTATACTTCAATGAAAAGTAAAAATTGAAAACAGAACTTCAAAGAACAGCAAGAAAAAATAGAAAAATCAAAGTGAAAGTCACTCAGTCGTGTCTGTCTCTTTGTAACCCCATGGATTATACAGTCCATGGAGTTCTCCAGGCCAGAAAACTGGAGTGGGTAGCTGTTCCCTTCTTCAAGGGATCTTCCTAGCCCAGGGATTGAACCCAGGTCTTCCACATTGCAGGCGCATTATTTGCCCTCTGAGCCACCAGGGATGCCCAAGAATACTGGAGTGGGTAGCCTATCCCTTCTCCAGGGGATCTTCCTGACCCAGAAATCCAACTGGGGTCTCCTGCATTGCAGGCTGATTCTTTACTAGCTGAGCTACCAGAGAAGAAAAAATAATACCAATCTTATTCCTGGCAGTGAGAAATCTGGCATATGGTACCACAGTTGATAGACGGACAGATGTAATGCTAATTGTTTTCAACCTGAATTGTTGCTCTCCTCTTATATTTTAGGAAAATTTAGAATAATGTTGATTAAAGTCACACATTATATATATTTGGAATTTTTTTTAAGGCTAAGGACCTTTTTAAATTGAAGTATAGTTGGTTTACAATGTGGTTGATTCAGTGGTGCACTTCAGCTCCTTTTCCCTTACAGATTATTATAAAATACTGAGTTGAGTTCCCTGTGTGATACAGTAGGTCCTTGTCTGTTTTATTTATAGTGGTGTGTATCTGTTAATCCCATATTTTAAATTTTTGCGAGAACTTTCTACCTTCGACTTGGGAGCAGATTATTTTCCCTTAAAAGTTATTATAAAATATTGAGTAGGGTTCCCTGTGCTATACAGTAGGCCCTCGTTGTTTAGCTGTTTTATGCATAGTGGACATATCTGTTAATCTCATACTCCTCATTTATCCCTCCTTCTCACGTTCCCCTTTGGTAACTGTAGGTTTGTTTTCTATGTCTGTGGTTTAGTTAAACTCTTCTCCTTTATATTTTTAAGATAACTTTTCACATTCAACTGGGGGGCAGACGTTTGCCTTCCTTGCTTCCTCGGGGTTTCCTTGGGGAACCCACTGGCATGTCAGCAGTCTCATCTGGTCTGCCTAAACCAGAGCTGTGGGCTTGGAAACCAGTCATGGGAAGCAGGCTAGACCCATCCAGTTGCCCTGAACAGTAACTTCCTTTTCAGAATCCCTCCAAGAAATCACAGTGAATCCATGAAGGATTTAAAGAGTTATCTCCTTTCTTTGGGTGGTGACATATCACGTGCCCAGAAGAACGTTTGAAGTTTGAGAAAATGCAGCCAAGGAATAGATACTCGATTTAGTGGTTCTGAGACAGTGATACTCATCTTGTCAAGCAGAATAAAGAAAGTGAGCTGGGCCAAACACTTGGCAGGGTAAAACCTGCTGTTTGTTGCAGTTTTAGGTGCCAAATTAAGGGGAGCCCTTGAGACTTGTGTGTAGAATCCCCTCTGAAGAAAAATCTCAATTCTCACTGATATTAGTCATTTTGATTCACAAGCATACATGTGTATTTAAAAAGCCTGAAAGGTGAAATATTTGATAATCCTCCTTTTGAAGTCTAATGCATCCACTGTAGTCAGATAGATTCTACAAAAGTCACCTACCATAGAGATTATAACAACAAAAATATAGTTTAAGCAGATGGATCTTAATCAGTATTTTCTAATGTGAATACGGATATGGAAAATATAATTATAAGGATGTTAGACCCTCTTTTTTGCTGTCACAGCACACAGCTGGAAATTGCTTATTATTAGCTTGCAAATCCTACAGGAAAATACAGAATTATTTTTAGTACTCAGCAAATTTATGGTGGTAATTATGGGTACTCACATCACTTCCAGAATGTGAGTCCTATATCTTTCTTCTCCATACCAAGAAGATAATTTGTATCACTTGCACACCCTTAAATATTGATTTTTGTCATCCCTGGAAGTCAAAAGTGCTTTTCTGGTAATGCCGTTGGTGACAGTGGTTCTTTTGCAATGTAGGTTGTTTGAGGGCTCTCTGGGGTTTTATTATCATGAAAATAGATCAGAGGGTTTTTTGTTTTTGTTTTTGTTTTAGATTTGAAAAAAACAATCAACTGCTTTTCTTCTCACCAAATCCCCTAACCTCTAGCATCTGAATTCGCAGCTTGTGCCTCCTCTCTTGCAACTGAGAGCAGGGTCCCAGTTCTTTTAGAAGCCGACGGTTCCCTGGTGATCCGGACTCCAGCTCTTCTCACCCTGTACTCAAGAATGTCACTGTCACACCCCCACCACCCTGGGGTAGCTGCCTCCACTAGTCTTCTCTCCTAACATAGCAGCTCTGATCTTAAAAAGCAAACCACTCTCATCACCAGCGGCAAAAGTCCTTAGAGAAGTAGCTATGTTAGTCATCTCTGGGATTCCCTGGTGGCTCAGTTCTCCCCAACCCTTCTCTGCCCAAATAACTCCATCAAGCCTCCAAATCCATCCATCTTTTTATAAATGACACATCCATCTACCATTTCTGCAGGCCAAAATCACTGGAGTTGTTTAAAAGCTCCACCTTAGAAGTTTTCTTATAAACTCAAACTCCAAAAAGTCTTTTCAGTCCAACCCCTTTCCATCGTCTCCACTGGACTCCCAGTCCACCCTGGGTACACAGACATCGTGTCACTGTAACCAGAACTTCCTGGTTAAATCTAATGGGTGGTCCATTGTGTGGACCTTTCTTATTTAACCTTCTTTGCTGAAACATTCCTCTTTCCTAGACTTCTTGACAGCACATCCTCACGTTATTTTAATAAATAGAACTTGAAAGAAGGAATATGAACTAAGGAAGTGAAAGGCATACGTAGAATTATGGTTAGATAGGATCACAGTTGGGAGAAGGCAATGGCACCCCACTCCAGGACTCTTGCCTGGAAAATCCCATGGGCAAAGGAGCCTGGAAGTTTGCAGTCCACAGAGTCGTGAAGAGTCGGACACGACCGAGCGACTTCACTTTCACTTTTCATGCATTGGAGAAGGAAATAGCAACCCACTCCAGTGTTCTTGCCTGGAGAATCCCAGGGACGGGGGAGCCTGGTGGGCTGCCGTCCCATGGGGTCGCACAGAGTCGGACACAACTGACGTGACTTAGCAGCAGCAGCAGCATCACAGTCAATGGACATGAATCTGAGCAAACTCTGGAGATGGTGAAGGACAGGGAAGCCTGGCGTGCTGCAGTCCATGGGGTTGCAAAGAGCTGGACATGACTTAGTGGCTGAACAACAATAACAGCAAATGTAAAGAATGTTAATGAGGTCACTGAAGTGCATGAAGGGCAATCTCCAAGGCGTTATGAAGGTAGTGACTCCAGGAAACAGCCACTGCCTTGAGGGGTGAGGTTGTAAGGATTCTAAGTTAGAAGCCAAGAGGAAGACAGAGTGGGTAGAGCTGAGACCCTGCCCTCTGAGGTGGGCACGCTGGATGGTGGTGCTGAAGTTGCTGGGCAAGGGGCTATGAGCCTTGGTCTGTGAAGTCTGATAAAATGAAATCAACTGCTGCTGAGAAAAAGTGCTGTCTCTGCTAGGATGAGCAATGGAGACTGGCATGAAGCTGAAGGGCAAGGAAACCCCAAACTCCTAACCGCCACCTGCCTTGCACCTTCCCTCTGGTGCTGCTGGGAGACAGCCTAAGAGGGAGCTGCTGGCAAAGCAGGAGAGAGGTCTCCGCCCTGCATCACAAAGCAGGACGGCAGGGCTGAGCCTGGAGGCGAGACCAGCAGCTTGATGACTCGCATGCCCTCTCTCACTTGCTGCTTTTCACTCTCTCCTCTCAGCTCTGCATCATCCACAGCTTCTTGAAATAGCTGCATGTCCAGAAGCTTGGAGCAGGTTCCTCCCTCCTGGGATCGCCTTCTCTAGCCCCCTGGCTTTCAGTCCATGCGTCTGTACATTCATGATCCCAACTTTATATCTACAGCCCTGGCCTCCCACAGGTTGAGAGCCAAGTAGCCACAGCTTCCGGCTCATTGCCACATAGGTATTTCATGGGCATCTCCAACATGACGTGTTGAGAGCAGTGCTTTTGATTTCTTGCCTCTCTCCAACCTCCCCCTCCTGCCGCCTTCTCATTGAATGATACGTCCCATGTTTCTTCAGGCCACAGTCTGTCATTGTATAAACTCCATCTTCTAGGTATCCTTATAACACCCTCTCATAAATTACTGTTATGAATGCAATGTCCAAATTATGCTCCTAAGCTAACCGCCTTTTATTACCTCTATGGATGCAGCGACAACACATCACCTTTCTCTGGAAGAATGGGAGACTGGGAATGCATCTCCCACACTTCCTCACCTTTGGTCCTGTAACCCACGTGCCGCACAGTGTCTGTGGGTCTTGAGATGGGCCAATCGATTGCCAGCCTGCTTAAAATCTCCTGATATATAAACAATATGTGTGCAGTAGAAACCATGCTTTGAGTTCTGAATTTTGATCTTTTCCTGGGTTAGCAATGTTTGAGGAGTCTCACGATCTAGGCAGCGACAGCAAGTCTCGGCTCCCATCACCTGTAGAATCACAAGGGTCTACCTCCCATACGCTGACAACCATTCTGCATGCAGAGAGCCGTTCTGTTCTCCACTTTCAGTGCAGAAATAAGTTACATGAGATTTTCGATGGTATATAATATAATAAGCTATGTGTTAGATGATTGTGCCCCACTAAGCTAATGTAAGTGAGCATGTTTAAGGTAGGTTGGACTGAGCTATGACATTTGGTAGGTGCGTGTGAGCTAAGTCACTTCAGTCGTGTCCAACTCCTTGTGACGCTGTGGACTGTAGCCCGCCAGGCTCCTCAGTCCATGGGACTCTCCAGGCAAGAATACTGGAGTGAGTAGTCATCCCTCTTCCAGGGGATCTTCCTGACCCAGGGATCAAACCTATGTCACTTATGTCTCCTGCATTGGGTAGACGGTTGTTCATCACTAGCACCCCCTAGTTTAGGTGTGTTAAATACATTTTCAAATTATAATACTTCCAATTTATAATGGGTTTATCAGGTAAGTCAAAGAGGATCTGTATCTAATGGTGGAATTAGAGGATTTTCAAAGCCTGTCTGCACTGCTCAGTCTGACTGCTAGAATCCTACTTTTCTCGTGTCTTTTGGAGCAAAGTGACAAGCTGTAAGCTGAAGAATCCACTTCCTTTCTGTTTAGACAGTAGCCATTGTATCTTGCTGCCCTATGGAGGAGGGTGGGGAGGAAAGACAGATTCTGCAGACCCCCAGACAGCATCAAGGTTTGCAAACTGCAGTTCACATCTCTTCACCTCTTTACATCCTCAGGTGGAAGATCCATTCTGCCACTGTGGTTAGTACTAAACTATTGTAATCAGGCTCTGTCAAGGTTGAGAGATGTTGGTTACCTAGTAGCACATATCTTCTGGAGTTCTGACTGCTGAAAGTCATCTCACCTTTTGCCTGACTTTCCCTGCAATCTTAGAAAATTCACCTTAGAAGCTGCAGGGGCTGAGCTGATGGAATGTGAAGGCAAGCATGTCATTTCTCAGAGAGGGGAAGAGGAGAGAAAAATAAGTGTAGTCTAGCCATCAGTTCATCTCAGTCATGTTCAGAAAACCCCTCTAAATGTGGGTATTCATTCCAAGCACAGAAAGACCCCAGTGCCTTCTCGTCCTGATCCTCGTCCCAAATTCAAGGCCCCTGTTTGTCTTTAAGGACTCACCCATGCCCCCAGCATCCCTATGCAGTCGGAGTCCTGGGTCCCCTTTCCTTCTGTTATCCATACAGCTTCCTACCTCAGAGGCCCTTCTGACAAAAGACTATGTGAAAAAGTGTATGCAGCCTAGAATGGATGGGAAGTATCCCTAATGGGCAGATTAAGTAATGAAGCTCTTGTTTCTCTAGTCTCCACTTAGATCATGATACAGGGTGCTTGGGGCTGGTGCACTGGGATGACCCAGAGGGATGGGATGGGGAGGGAGGTGAGAGGGGGGGTTCAGGATGGGGAACACATGTGCACTCATGGCAGATTCAAGTCAGTGTTTGGCAAAAACCAATACAATATTGTAAAATAAATTAATTAAATTAAAAAAATTTTTTTAATCATCACAAAGCAGAGAGAAACAGGAGAAGCAACTCTGATTCCTTTTCTGCAGAGTGGCTCAGGTTCCTGCAGGGAACCAGGAAACCATGGGTCTTGTGATCATCCACTTCATCCCCCATGGCCCCGGCTTTTATGACAAAAGGACTCTACACTCCCATATCACATTCCTGAGCCCACAGGGGTCTCTGTCTACAGCCTTCATGCTTCCAGCATGTTGTGATCATCTTTCTCCAACCTCATGGAAGCTGCTCCCTCAGCTGCTCTGGTTTTAAATAACCAATCAAATTTTAAAAGTCAGAGTATTACCCTAAAGCTTCTTTCAAACCACTCCAAAGATTTTACCCTGTAAAGTGTTTGTCTCAGTGTCCGGATGCAACTTCAGATATTTTGCTAAAAATTCAGTCCTCTGAATCTTACTGGGGATCCTTCTAAATCAGCATTTTGTGGGCTGGAAATCAGGTAGATGTATATTTTTAAATGTCCAACAGATTATTCTTACTCAAGGTAAAGCTTGAGAACCTCTGGTCTATTGTGTAAGAAATTGGAGTAATAAAAAGAAACCAAATTCTAGAGTTGGTTTTGCCAAAATTTTGCCTGCTCACCACTCAAGGTATTAGAGACATTTTGGAATAACTTTTAAAAAATAATTATGCATTAATTTTCATGTGTTTTAGAACAAAGTAAAGTGCAGTCTCAAACCAGTGGCTTTACTGATGTTATAGTTAGGATGAGGCTGAAGAAAAATAAAGTTACTGTTTTAAGAAAAACTTAAGGCAGTTCTATTTGCAGTTTTTTAAGGAATCTCCACACTGTTCTCCATAGTGGCTGTACTAGTTTGCATTCCCACCAACAGTGTAAGAGGGTTCCCTTTTCTCCACACCCTCTCCAGGATATATTGCTTGTACACTTTTGGATCACTGCCATCCTGACTGCCGTGAAATGGTACCTCATTGTGGTCTTGATTTGCATTTCTCTGAGAATGAGTGATGTTGAGCATCTTTTCATGTGTTTGTTAGCCATCTGTATGTCTTCTTTGGAGAAATGTCTATTTAGTTCTTTGGCCCATTTTTTGATTGGGTCGTTTATTTTTCTGGACTTGAGCTGCAGGAGTTGCTTGTATATTTTTGAGATTAGTTGTTTGTCAGTTGCTTCATTCGCTATTATTTTCTCCCATTCAGAAGGCTGTCTTTTCACCTTGCGTATATTTTCCTTTGTTGTGCAGAAGCTTTTAATTTTAATTAGATCCCATTTGTTTATTTTTGCTTTTATTTCCAGTATTCTGGGAGGTGGATCATAGAGGATCCTGCTGTGATTTATGTCGGAGAGTGTTTTGCCTATGTTCTCCTCTAGGAGTTTTATAGTTTCTGGTCTTACGTTTAGATCTTTAATCCATTTTGAGTTTATTTTTGTGTGTGGTGTTAGAAAGTGATCTAGTTTCATTCTTTTACAAGTAGTTGACCAGTTTTCCCAGCACCACTTGTTAAAGAGATTGTCTTTTCTCCATTGTATATTCTTGCCTCCTTTGTCAAAGATAAGGTGTCCATAGGTGTGTGGATTTATCTCTGGGCTTTCTATTTTGTTCCATTGATCTATATTTCTGTCTTTGTGCCAGTACCATACTGTCTTGATGACTGTGGCTTCATAGTAGAGCCTGACCCAGCAATCCCACTGCTGGGCATACATACTGAGGAAACCAGAATTGAAAGAGACATATGTACCCCAATGCTCATCGCAGCACTGTTTATAATAGCCAGGACATGGAAACAACCTAGATGTCCATCAGCAGATGAATGGATAAGAAAGCTGTGGTACATATACACAATGGAGTATTACTCAGCCATTAAAAAGAATACATTTGAATCAGTTCTAATGAAGTGGATGAAACTGGAGCAGAGTGAAGTAAGCTAGAAAGAAAAACACCAATACAGTATACTAACATATATATATGGAATTTAGAAAGATGGTAATGATAACCCTCTATGCGAGACAGCAAGAGACACAGATGTATAGAACGGACTTTTAGACTCTGTGGGAGAGGGAGAGGGTGGGATGATTGGGGAGAATGGCATTGAAACATGTATACTATCATGTAAGAAATGAACTGCCAGTCCATGTTCAACACAGGATAAAGGATGCTTGGGGCTGGTGCATGGGGATGATCCAGAGAGACGATATGGGGTGGGAGGTGGGAGGGGGGTTCAGGATTGGGAACTCATGTACACCCGTGGCTGATTCATGTTGATGTATGGCAAAACCAATACAGTATTGTAAAGCAAAATAAAGTAAAAATAAAAATTTAGAAAAGAAAAACTTATAAGCAGATAAAGATACGGGGGATTTGAATGGGTGACAGGGTTCTGCTGTTTTGTTCAAATTCCTGTTCAGCTGCCAGTTGCTCGAATCACATCAGACATGGTTCTTCTTGACCCACTTCCTTGTGTGGGGGCCCATCCTGAGCATGGCTGCCAGCCTCCTGGGCCCGGCCCTCCCCACGGTTCCCTGGCAGCACCCTGGAGCCATGAGGCTGGCTGTTGGGGAAACGCAAGGTTCTTGCCTTTGGTGTCTCCTTCCACTTTCTTCCTCGCCCCGGTTATCCTGGTGCAGTGTTTTATTCTCCCTGGAATGCCAGCTCTCTCCCCCGCGGTCTTGCCCTGTCTGAGAATGAATTTGCCATCCTGTCACTTAATTGAAAAGAGGAACAATTTCCCTGGATTTCTTTACCAGAAGTGCTGTTTGCATCCGACCTCCCAAGATGGAGTTTGCTAATCAGATACACATAGTGATGTTGAGATGCCCGTGGAGAGGCAGCCCGTCCCAGGCTGATTTCAGGTCCCACGATGGGGGCAGCATGTGCTGTCCGTGCCCTGCTTGTGCCTCCCAAGCCCTGTGCTCCAGCTGAGGCCCAGCTGCCTCTGCCTGCACCCCTGTGCTTGGAGGCTCTCTTTCCCAACTGCAGGAAACCTTGTGGTGATACAGTGTCTCTCTTTTATTTTTAAACCAGCACAATATTGTGAAGAAATTATCCTTTTGTTAAAAATAAATTTTTAAGAGATCTCCTAAGTGTACAAAAAGGGCTTGAACCAATGGAAGAAGGTACAGTGTTCTTGAGGAGCAAGGTTTAAATCCATGCAAGCGTTAATTTTCTTTAGATAAGAAATTAACTTGATAAGGATTTATTTACGTTGATTAAAATGCCAGCATGAATTTTTTTACCTAAAGATGGTATTCCTAGAGTGCACATGGAAAAGTAAACCAACCAGTTTAGCGAAGAAAATTCTACAAGAGTAATGAGGAAAGAGTTATAGATGCTAAAATATACTGTAAAATGACGATAACTCAAACAATCTGGTAGTAGGTCAAGTATAGAACACAGTAGAAAACCCACAAATAGCCACCAATCTCAAATAGGAAATCAGGTCATAAAAGTGACATTTTTGTTCCTGGTGAAGAAATGGAACAGATTTCTCCAACCCAGACCCATGGCCATTGTATTAATATTGTTACATCTGGCATTGCTTCAGATTCATTTGCAACTTACTTTGAGAATTATCTACATGCTGCTAAGCTTGCTAGTCATTTCCACAGGCTTTAACTTGTGTAATCTTCACAGAAAACCGTGGGGCAGGAATTCTTAACTCCATTTTAAAGTTTTAGAAAATAGAGGCCCAGAGATATTAGGTATCTTGCTTACAGTTGCACAGCAACGAGGGGCACAGATGGAATTCAAACCATGGCCTTCTGATTTCCTATCCGGGGTTCCTTCGTACACCCAACTCCAAATTTCAATAAGCAATATTGTTGACCATTTCTCTTCTATTGCTTTCTATTCACTGTCTTTATTTCATTTGAGTCCTCATATTCCAGGGTACTCAACATGATTTTCGGATCTGCAATTTAAATCATGAAATTGATTATTAAAATATGTTTTATTTCTTAATTTAGGCCATCAAGATAGCAGAGGATTGGTGGTCTAGGTGATTGAAGTTAGTCCATAAAAGGTCTTAAGCATAACCTTGGTGGTGTATTTTCACCAGGCCTTAGGCTGGAAGAAATATTGTCAGCAGGTCAGGACATGGCCTGGCTAGGTCTGAGCATATCCAGAAGCACTGGTGTGAGCCTGGGGTCTCTCCTGGGCCCCTCACCTCTCCCCCATGCTCTCCCAACTAGTTAGGGTGCCTCAGAGGTGCTCCTTCTGTGCATGTGGTAACCAGTGCAACACCATGATGCCGGGCACCGGCTCTCAGGCTTCTGATCCTTCCAGGTGCTGCGCTACCCCTCTGTCCCATGAGTGGGAAATAACAGGTTGGTCACTGACCTCAGTGATGCTGGGCTGTTCATAGCTGACCTGGAGCTCAACCCCTGATTTGGAGGAGGCCTGTAGGTTTTTGTTAAAACAAGCACAATCCACCAGTTGCGGAAGTTCATCATTCACTAGTGATTGATGACATTTATTTTTTCCTCTTTAACCAGGATGCAGCCCTTGTTTCATTAGGTTTATTATGTTTTTAATTACCTTAGGGACCTATTTGGTGCCTAATTATCTGTATGACAGGAAATTAAGCTTCTATTTGTCTGTAGGCACTGAGTAACCTTACTTCCCCCCTTCCCTTTCTTTTGGCTTTTTAAAATGATAACGTGAATTGCTAATCTAGACCAAAGTGGTTTTGCTGCAGCACTTTTAGACCAGCTATGAGTTATAAAACATTTGATGAACAATGGAAAGGACAGCCAATTTTTGGTTAGTTGATTGTCAGTTGACTCATAGAGTCATAGTGGGTAGTCTGCCATCCTGGGCAATTTTAAAGTCTCCCTAGTCTGGCTTAGGAAGTTTAAGTCCTGATTGCTACTTAGTAGCTATTTGTCCAGGGAGGGAAACCTCAATGCTTAACATTCTTATCTGTAAAATGGGGATGCAGTAAGATCACAGAGAATGACTGAGAATTAAATTACATAATGCGTGTTAATATATGTAAAGCATTTCAACTCTTGACACGTACTAACTGCTCAATAAATGATCACCATTATTACTGAGAGTCCAGATTGGTAGATACGGATTAAAGGTGTTTTTGTGTGTTTTTTACAGCCAGCTATTGTCTATTTCAGACCAGAGATGAGCATTTCAAGGGTTGCATGTTTCTGATATTGAAAAATACAGAGGCAAAGTTGGCCCTTAGTCTGAAAACAGGGAAATCTCTACTACCCAGACTCTTTGACCATGTTTTTCCTCTGACTTCTCAGACTAGCTCAGAGATGCTGATTTAACGCTCATACTCAGGAAAGATTGTCTTTCTTCCCTTGTTTTACCTTCCTAGGTCCAGCTCTTGCCGAAGTTCCCAATAATGAATTCTATAGGTAGTGTGATCCCCTCCCAAAAAAATAGGAAAGGGAGAACATGAGCAAAATGAAAGGTCCCCAGTTCCCTTAAGTTCTATTTATCTTTCCCACAGCAAAGCTGAAAACATTCCTTCTTTAGAGCTATTACCGCAATTGTCTTCATTGTTCAAAAATCTCAGGAATAAAGTACAAAAGAGATGTAACAGGAGAGCTGGAAAAAATCCAAAGGATGCCTCCAAGTCTAGGTTCTGTTTGCAAAGCATCCCTTTCTCATCAGCCTTTGTCAGATGGATTCAAGCTTTTACCAGTAAGACGCAAATATTAAATCGGTGCACTTCAGTCTCTGTAGTTGAGAAGCAACCCTTGTGCCCCGCCTCAGGGATAAATTTACAAGTCTGAGTGCCATGTCTGCAAGGAGGCACTCGAGCGGCGGCAAGAGGGACACATGAGCACACACAGACCAAGCCAGGCCAGGATGACAGTTGCGGTGCTGCCGCCGCTGGTATCTGAGGAGCGATGACTCTGACATTATCATAGTGTCTTAGATGTGATATGAAGCAATTATCCAGTTGCGTTTTGGAATATTGATGCTAGAGCTGTCTCTGCACATTATCCTCGTCTCACGCTGTGACCCTGCAGGACTTAATTCTGACACCCTGAGTCGCTCATGACAGAGTGATAAGGCACTCTGGCTTAATCTTCCTTTTCTTAGGATGAGACTCTGGCACTCACCCTTTTTATTAAGGCGGAGTACTGATAAGGCGAGGTACTGCCATCTTCTTTCTCCACTTGCAAAATATGATTTGTACCTCGAATTCTCTAGTGCCCCATCCCCTGCTGCATATACTGGCACAACGGCATCTCCTGCTAATTGTAAACTACTCTCATAACAAAGGCAGACATTATTGCTGTTTCCTGTAATCACTTGCAATAGGCCCTGCGTTCATAAGAGACACTCCTTGTAACCCTATTTTAATAGTCATCTAAGGAATACGAAATAAGATTTATTTAGACTGGATGCATTGGGGCCAGACTCACTCCATAGGTGTAATGCCTGAAGGCGTGGAAATTTCACCCTCCAAGAGGTGGCCTATTTTCTTAAGTTGAAATTGGCATTGTGTCAGCATTTTGCTTCCATCTGAAAGGCTATTTCTCAGTTCCGTTATTGGTAGATTTCTTTTAATTTTCTGAAAGCAGATTTTTTTTTTTTTTTGAAGCATGGATTGACTTGTCCATGTTGCAAAAACTTCATATCAGCTTGTCTGTACTACACACACCAGGAGGCGTCTTTCAAAGAGGCTGGAGGAAGCCACTTCTGGGTGCTGTGTGTGGTCGGCCTTCCTCTGCCCCCAGGTCTGAGGTCTGTGATGAGGCACTGGGTGGTACGGGCCACAGCTGCGGCATTGTGGTGACAGGACACACGTCTGTCCATGTACTTTCATCTTCTGTGGCTGTGAAGAGATTTCAGGAAGGCAGTTTGTGATGGTGTCCAGGGTTTAGGTATTTGATGGTGGGCTCTCCCCATCCATACATTTAATGGGATGCTGGCACCTTGCTTCCTCTCTGTAAGCCATTCTGTCATTGTTTGGGAAGAGAGGAGAACCATAAATTCCTTGTGCAGCTGGTATAAGAAGTAAGAAGTAAATGAGTTTCTCAATATGAAATTCTTAGCACAGGATCTGTAAAAAAAGTAAGCTTGTCTTAGAGAGACAAATACCATATGATATTACTAATCTAAAAAGTAGTGAATCTAACAAAAAAAGAAACAGGCTCAAAAATGCAGAGACCACACTAGTGGTTACCAGTGGGAAGAGCTCTGCAAGATGATTAAGTTATAGATATCCTTGCACAACAATCAGTTCAGTCCAGTTCAGCCGCTCAATCATGACTGACTCTGCAACCCCATGGACTGAAGCACGCCAGGCCTCCCTGTCCATCACCAACTCCCAGAGCTTGCTCAAACTCATGTCCATTGAGTCGGTGATGCCATCCAACCACCTCATCCTCTGTCGTCCCCTTCTCCTCCAGCCTTCAATCATTCCCAGCATCAGAGTGTTTTCAAATGAGTCAATTCTTCACATCAGGTGGCCAAAGTATTGGAATTTCTGCTTCAGCATCCATCCTTCCAATGAATGTTCAGGACTGATTTCCTTTAGGATGTACTGTTTGGATCTCCTTGCTGTCCACAGGACTCTCAAAAGTCTTCTCCTACACCACAGTTCAAAAGCATCAGTTCTTCAGCACTCAGCTGTCTTTATAGTCCAACTCTCACATCCATACATGACTACTAGAAAAACCATTGCTTTAACTTTGTTGTCAAAGTGATATCTCTGCTTTTTAATATACTTTCTAGGCTGGTCATAACTTTTCTTCCAAGGAGCAAGCATCTTTTAATTTCATGGCTGCAGTCACCATCTACAGTGATTTTGGAGCCCAGAAAAATAAAGTCTCTCACTGGTTCCACTGTTTCCCCATTTATTTGCCATGAAATGATGGGACCAGATGCCATGGTCTTAGTTTTAAGAATATTCATAACACTACTGAATTGTACACTTAAAAAATGGTTAAGAAGCAAAACTTTATGTTGCATGTAATTTGTCAAAATTTGAAAAAAAAAATGGGTCTTGCAATTAGTTGAGCAAATAAATGTAAGAAAACTTATAAAAACTGAACACAAATAAATTTTCTAGAAAGTAATTTAGTACTATATCAAGGACTTAAGATTGTCCATACCCTCTTTAGGTGCATCTTAAGAAAATAATGAGAAATATGGTCAGGAATCATTTAATGCTCTTCACTGAAGCATTATTTATGATTTAAAAATGGCATACTTTTGTCAAAGGCCTTCTCTGCATCTATTGAGATAATCATATGGCTTTTACTTGTCAATTTGTTAATATGGTGTATTACATTGATTGATTTGCAGATATTGAAGAATCCTTGCATCCCTGGGATAAAGCCCACTTGGTCATGGTGTATGATCTTTTTAATGTGTTGTTGGATTCTGATTGCTAGAATTTTATTGAGGATTTTTGCATCTATGTTCATCAGTGATATTGGCCTGTAGTTTTCTTTTTTTGTGACATCTTTGTCAGGTTTTGGTATTAGGGTGATGGTGGCCTCATAGAATGAGTTTGGAAGCTGACCTTCCTCTGCAATTTTCTGGAAGAGTTTGAGTAGGATAGGTGTTACCTCTTCTCGAAATTTTTGGTAGAATTCAGCTGTGAAGCCATCTGGACCTGGGCTTTTGTTTGCTGGAAGATTTCTGATTACAGTTTCAATTTCCGTGCTTGTGATGGGTCTGTTAAGATTTTCTATTTCTTCCTGGTTCAGTTTTGGAATATTGTACTTTTCTAAGAATTTGTCCATTTCTTCCACATTGTCCATTTTATTGGCATATAATTGCTGATAGTAGTCTCTTATGATCCTTTGTATTTCTGTGTTGTCTGTTGTGATCTCTCCATTTTCATTTCTAATTTTATTGATTTGATTTTTCTCTCTTTGCTTCTTGATGAGTCTGGCTAGTGGTTTGTCAATTTTATTTATCCTTTCAAAGAACCAGCTTTTGGCTTTGTTGATTTTTGCTATGGTCTCTTTTGTTTCTTTTGCATTTAATTCTGCCCTAATTTTTAAAATTTCTTTCCTTCTACTAACTCTGGGGTTCTCTAATTCTTCCTTTCCTAGTTGCTTTAGGTGTAGAGTTAGGTTATTTATTTGACTTTTCATACACACCGAGGAAACCAGAATTGAAAGAGACACATGTACCCCAATGTTCATCGCAGCACTGTATATAATAGCCAGGACAAGGAAACAACCTAGATGTCCATCACCAGATGAATGGATAAGAAAGCTGTGGTACATATACACAATGGAGTATTACTCAGCTGTTAAAAAGAATACATTTGAATCAGTTCTGATGAGATGGATGAAACTGGAGCCAATTATACAGAGTGAATTAAGCCAGAAAGAAAAACACCAATACAGTATACTAACACATATATATGGTATTTAGAAAGATGGCAATGACGACCCTGTATGCAAGACAGCAAAAAAGACTCAGATGTGTATAGTGGACTTTTGGACTCAGAGGGAGAGGGAGAGGGAGAGGGTGGGATGATTTGGGAGAATGGCATTGAAACATGTATATTATCATGTAAGAATCGAATCACCAGTCTATGTCCGATGCAGGATACAGGATGCTTGGGGCTGGTGCACGGGGATGACCCAGAGGGATGTTGTGGGAAGGGATGTGGGAGGGGGGTTCATGTTTGGGGTCGCATGTACACCTGTAGTGGATTCATGTCAATGTATGGCAAAACCAATACAGTATTGTAAAGTAAAATAAAGTAAAAATAAAAATTAAAAACAAAAACACAGGGTACTTAGTCCTCAACCAGAGGATGAGTAAAATGAAGGTCAGTATGTCCATAGGAAGGAAAATGCAGCTTTTTAAAACTTGTTTTGAAATATACTTAATGATGTGAGGAATATTAAAATTCTATTATATGAAAAAAGTGTACATAGTATACAAAGCTGCAAATTCAATATGATTTCACTTCTTAAAAATAAAATGTAAAGCCATGCACTCAAATCTAGCGGTGGTTGGATTGTCTGTAATGTGTGTGAAAGTGCTTTGTGAACGATAACTTGGCCCACCAGCAAAGGCAATGGTTGTCAGCCACTCAGAGTGGAAGACCTGAGCTGTACCAACATAAATAACCTATTTTAGGTGTAAAATAAGTCACATGCAACATGGAGTAAGCATTTTCCTGAGCTGCCTATGTATATTTCCTTACTCAGTCCTCCCAACTGATCTGTGGGGAAGTACTATTTCTATTCCAATCCTTGATGGTAAAAATGAAACCTGGAGCAGTCATACAACAGGTAGAAAGCTGAGCAGCCACAACGTTTGGGCCCAGAACTCGCTTGCATTCATCCCTACCAGTTATTAATAGGCGGTGCTTAGTAACTATTAATAGGCAGTGCTTAGTCGCTCAGCCGTGTCTGACTCTTTGCAACCCTTTGGACTATAGCCCACAAAGTTACCCTGTCCATGAGCTTTTTCAGGCAAGAATACTGGAATGGGTTGCCATTTCCTCTTTCAGAGGATCTTTCTGACCCAGGGATCAAACCCGCATCTCCTGTGTCTCCTGCATTTCAGACAGATTCTTTACCCACTGAGCCATCAGGGAAGTTCCCCCTACTAGTCAGCCAGCTCTGATATAATCTGAAGGAGAGCAAGAAGGGCTGGTCATGACTGCCTGGGTTCTGCCATCTTGTTGGCTTGGGAGCTAGCAGGTGATGTCCAGGGCCAGCTCCTCATTGTCATTGACTGAGAGCAAAGGTCTTAACAGAGGTGGCTGACCAGAACACCCTCCCTTGCTGGGTGTTCTGATGCCTATGTATTGTAGCCTTCGCTGGAACCAGTCAACACTGAAGTAATGAGGCAGAGAGTCGCACATGTTAGCTGGTCAAGGTCTTGGTGCTTGGCAGCCTCCTTGAGAAAGTATTCAGAAAGAAGGATATTGACTTACTGACTCAAATGTGCTGGACTCGGTCAACTTTTCCCATAGCAAGGCATTTATAACATGCATTATTTGGGAAATCCAGAATGCTCTGTTAGCTGCTTTAAATTATAAGTGTTCTTGAAAGCCATGACTGGAAATGACTCCCTTGGCCCTTCAGACACTTACAGTGATTTGCAGTATACTTTCACAGAAGGGCTTTCTAAGTGATTTGGTTCATTATATGTGCATCCTACATTGAAAGAACCCATGCATGACACAGGATTTATGGAGCCAGAGTACTCCTGCTTATTAGAAATTTCAAGAACATGAAGCTTTTCTTGAGTTAAATAGACCTGAATACTTTGAGAACCCCAAAGCATGACTTGAGATCCTGGGCTCAATGCATGCTCTGAATATGGGTGTTCCCTTACTGGTAGTACACATTTCCCCGGAGGAATAGGTGTTAAAATGGGTCTTTTTCCCTCTCTATTCCCATGAAGACATAGGTCAGTGATGCCACATTCCATGGTGTTCACCCTGAAAAAGTTCAAACAGGAAGCCTGTGATCCCTTAAAGAATTCTTGAACCCTTTCTCCGTACTGTTAGTCTAAAAGCATTGTCAAAAGTTGTTTTTTGTTTTGAAAACAAACTTTCTAAGATAGATTCTAGTGGTGAGTCCCATCCCCAAATACTGGGAGAAGTATTTGCCTCTTGCCTCAAGCCTAAGTAAGAAAATCTTCAATGAGACTATTCCAAGAACTTCAAAAATACATGGTTTTTGCATTTGAGGACTATATTGGCCTGATCTTTTGTGTGTTGTTTTTTTGCATTGGAGTAGTATATTGGCCCACTTAAATAATAGAGGATGTTGGAAATGTTTTAGCAGCTCATACTGTGGAGAAAAAGAGAAAGTTGTTCTGTTAGGATTTGGTTTATTGTAGAGGGCAAAGGATGCAAGGGTGGTACCCATGGACCAGAAACTGAAAAATAACTTAAAGTGGAATTATCTTGGGTTCTGTCCAATGGGGCTGTCCAGAGACATGAGGAGACCTGGGGAAAGAGAATCTGAAGATAATCCAAGATTCCTAGGTCCAGCTGAGAAGCAAGTTATGTACCAGAGGAAACGCATCACCTGTAAAAAGGCTACCACAGGTAGGAGGTGTCCTGTGAGGGTGTGAGATCAGAGGGTCTTCGAAGAATCCACAAAGAGGCTTCATAAAAAAAAAAAAAGAAAAAAAAAAAAACTAGTTTGAAGAGGAGCTGTTCTCAAGAGCACAAAACCATCTTTACTGTTTCTCTAACTTTTGCATCGTCCATGCTTCATCCTCCCCTCTCTGACCTAAATGGCATCAGAACTGAAAGTTAATAAGAGAAGCAGGGAATAAAGGCAGAAGGTTGCCCATGCCCATTTCCGTAGCTTACCACCTACAAAAAGCACCAGCTGGCGAAAGAAAGAAGTTTAACTTCAAATCCCATTTGAGGTTTTGATCATTATATAGGAATCAACATTCCAGATTATAGCAAGCGATACTGTATCTGATGACTTAAAGTATCAAGACATTTTATTGACATAAAATATCAAGAAAAGCTTGCCCTCCTTTCTGCTCCTGCATAGTTGGATTGCATGTAGGAAATAGCCACTTAAAAAATTCCCAGAGATGGGGCCATATGCTTCTGCACTGATCTTAGTCTCCAAATCAAAGTTTGGCATGCATGATTTGATGCCTGAATACAAAAGCAGTTTACATTATTTCGACTGAAATCATTCCTGAATATTCAGACCTGTGATGGCTTCAACCTTATCCCTTACCTGAGACAATGTGAATAAAACTGGCCTGGGGTAACTTTTCTGCTCAGTTGGAAATCTTCTCCAGGAGAGTGGTCTGGGGCAAACTGCTTAACCTCTCTGAATTTTTGCATCTTCATCCACAAATTGGAAATACCAGATGATCGTTGTGAGACCCAAATAAGCAAATGAAAGAAAATTGGCAATCAGCACCACGAAAGTCCTTACCGATGTCACTATTTTTGGCAGTAGTGTCAGAACCAATCTGTCTAAATTTTAAAATTTCTATATTGGCACTTTATTTGCACAGAATTGCATGAAAATTACTTCTTAAAAATAACATGCAATTCAGGAGACCTGCCTCCCTCGTAAACTTGGGCTTAGCCAGGGATGTCGGAACCACAACAGATCCAGGAACTCCAGGTATCCAACTCGGATGCCTTTTCCATTGAAGGCTTTTCCAGAATGCCCTCTGGGCTGGCAGACCTTTTCAATGGCACTGTCTCTCCCTTTGGCTGCTAAGTCTGGGGTGATGCTCACAAACTGAGGGACAGCTCAGAGGTGAGAAGAATGAGAAACAGCTGATGAGGAAAATCAGTGAATCAGAGCCGATGTGCCAACCTCGACGGTGTCTCCTTTCCATCACACGGAAGCTCTGCAGGTAGTCAAGATCTAAGGCTCATTATTCTAGAAGCCCTGGGCTTCATGCTTCTCAGGCCAGGGTGGGCTGGGCCACTGTCCCTCTAGGGGACCCTCCTCCTCCTCTCCATCCCCAAGTTCATTTGCACTGCCTTCAGCACTCATTCGTGTGTGCTTCTTGGAAGTTTCTGGTAGCCTGTTTTATCTTCCTCTTTGATTCATTAGTTTTGTTGTTGATTTTGTTGTTCGAACCAGCAAGTCACAAGGCAAGCACATTTGATCTTAATTTTGCATTGCTCATTATCAGTTCTCCTTTAATCATTTTCTTCTGATCTTTATCAAAAAAGTTATTTGTAAAACCCAGGGGAGAAAAAACCCTTCCCAAGCACCCCCCTCTTCTTTTTCCTCTAGCTCTGTTAATGACAAAGCAGCAAGTGACTTCACAGAGAGCTTCAGGAAGTCTAACCAAAGACAAAATAGTTGTGTGATGTCCAATATACTGAAAAATGTCTTTGCAGAAACTCTGTAGTTAACAGCCTGGGGAGGAAGGTAAAGGCATTTTCAAAAATCAGAAGCTCAGAGGAGACAAATGGGGCTTGATGAGCTCTTGAGATGAATACCACAGGCTAATGCGAGCAATCACCAGTTTGTGGAGAATATGCTGATATCTGCAGAAAGGGTGCAGTGGCAGGGGAGAGCTTACAGATAAACATAAGGGCTCAGAAAACATTACTGCTGGAAAAACCTTGACATTCTGACCATCTTTTATGGAGCAGCTAGAAGGGAAATCCAGGGTTCAGTTTTCTGCAATTGATTATCCTTCCTCTAATACATTCGTGCGAAGTGTGTCAATGCTCCACTCATCCAGCTCCATCACATGGCAGTTCAGCTAGGCAGCCCCACATTCATGTGATTGTATAACCACAGGATGACAGAGCAATAAGAAACATATATTGATAATTTTTAAAATTTTGAGTCAGGGATTAAGTACATGAAGGTAACTCAGTTCAGGAGCACATTGTTTCTTTCTGTTGAACACTCATTAATAACATCCTCAGCCTTGTTGGGTTTCCAGTTGCCAGCCCCCATCATTAGGAAAGAAGCTGGCCATTGGACTGTCTGAGTTGTGCATTACCCACATTTTCACACCACTCAGGACCTCTTCCATGGGTGTTTCTTAGAGAGCCCACAAGTAGAAAGCTCTTTGCTTCTGCAGAAAGCTCAAACAATAGAAAAAAAAAAACAAATGTGTGTACCCATTCCAAATGATGTATGCTCAGTCAATAAACCTCAGTTGACGTGAAGAAAGTACATTTAACATTCACAGCTACATGCAAAAGTACTAATATATAATCACACTTTGTTCTCATGGAGTTGGTAATAAAAAGTATAGTTAAATAGTTGACTGTTGGATTTCAATATTATCCTACCCTGGAGGGATGTTCCTCAAGGCCTGATGCCCAGCGATGGGTGATGCCTTTGCTGTTGGTTGGTTCCTCTGAGCCCTCCAGTTAGCGATAACAAAGCAACGACTATTCCAGCCCTCAAACTTGACTCATTCATACTTTTCATTAAAGTAAAGCATGGCAGACTAGGTCAATTTGCTCACAAATGACCCTAAACCATTTGGGTTCTTCAGTCATCACTGAATCACTACAGATAACGCAGTAGATGTAGGCAGACACCACCCAGATCCCCCACTTAAGAGTGTAGGGAATGCTGTAGGGTAGAAAGCCTCAGCTACCAGCCCCTACGGGCACTGCCACACTAAAGAGAGCCAGGGCCATGCTCCCATTTTAGTTGGTGCACGTTCAGTGACCCAGCAGCCTGGGGGAATAAAGCCTTGGCCCCTTGGCTCCAACTCAACCTTCTGAAAGGTCTTGTTACTTTCAGACTCCCTGCGGAGTTGTCTGTGACCTTTGAGACTGCAAGACTGTATCACAGCTCCATTTCAATTTTCTGCCCAATTTTGCTTTCCTAACTTCCCTTCTAGGGATTTTGACCCCAAGAGCACTTCTTCACTATCCCATTGCCTCTAAGTCTTCGTTTCTGAGTCAGCTTCCTGGGGGAATCCCGACTGTGACAGCTTCTTCATTTAATATTGTACTACTGGGTTCACGCTTGCAGACCTACTGAGAGCTCTTTATTAGCCTGGGAACTACAAAGAATATACTAAAGTAATATGCTTCCTTTTCAAGTTATCATGCAGCTTTTCATAGTTGCATCCAAAAAGCAGAAGCTTCTCGAGGAGAGAATAGTGATCAATGATTTTTATAAGAGGAACCCAGGATAAAATGTCTGTATAATGAAAACAGAAGAATAAATGGTAGGGAAGTGGATTCTACATAAGATGGTTGCTCCAACTACCTAATTATCATTGGGAACTCTGCCATCTTACTTCCTGCAAGAACCAGGTCTATTAACAACCATCCTTTGGCAGTTCTTATAGATTATTTCTTTAACAATATAATCTAGAAAATTTAGCCAATGCCATTTTCTTTTAAAAAAATCTTATCTATTTATTGACTGTATGTCAGTCTAAAAATTACACTGTTGTGGGTGTAGGATGGGAGAGACTTTATTTATGTTGTCTTTTTCAAAGCCTATGGCTACTTCTAACTGAAAATAACTGCAAATAGGTCTGGCTCAAGACGTGTGATTATTATATGTAGAGATCCTTTGCTTAGACTGAAATGCTCATTAATGTTCTTTGATTCATATCCAAAACATCAAATCAAGCTCTAGGGAAAGAAAGAAACAAAACAAGCCTCTCTAAGTTGCAATCTGAATGGAGGAAAGTAGGAGTACCCTTGACCACTAAAGGTGGTTAAATATTGCATAAAAGATGCAGAAGGCCTGAAATTTTTACCAGTTCATCTGGTATTTGATAATTCAATAAACTAGTTGGCATAAAGGCAAAATAGAAGAGAATTTCACCAACGTCCCTCTCAACTGAGAGAGTCCTTTCAGCAGTAAAAATGACTCTTCGGTGGATGTTCAACCTGCAGTCTCTTTAGAGAACATTGAAGATTTTCCTGGAAACACAGTGTCTTTAAATGTTTTCAGAGTTGATTCAACAACATGTGCTGCTGGAATGGTTCTTTGGAATAACTCACCAGTACCTAGAATCTGGCAGGCTACAGTCCATGGAATTGCGAAGAATCAGACGGGACTGAGCAACTGAGCTCACCTAGAATCAGCTGTCATCATCTGTTCCGGTCTGTTCCCCAACCTGGCATGTAACTCTGAATTCCAGTAGAGTTCAGATTTAGATGGCAGCTTTTTGTGATGCCCTGCTTAAAGGTAGCTTTCTGCATCCCACTGCTGCTAAAATTGGCAAGATGTGGCATACCAGATCCACGGTGCGAGTATGCTTACCGCATGGGCTTCTGTTTAGGTACGGGAATGGAAAGGAAATGGCCCAGACAGTATTGCCCAGAATTTTGCAGCAGTCTCAATACACAGGGGTAAGGATCCATCCAAGTGGGCTTATTTGGTTTCTTTCTTTCTTCCTTTACTCCCATCTTTTCTCTTTCTGATTTTTAACCCAGGCAGTGCAACAAAACTACCAATTGAATTTTTTTATATGCATTTTATTTTTGGAGAATGCATGTGCTCCAACACTGAGAAGCTGTCTGGGAATGGAGCCTGAACAGCTTTATTTGTAAAATGCCCCATGGGCAGTTCTGCAGCAGGTTTGAGAATCACAGAGCTCCCCCATCCAGAAGGAAAATGCCAAAGGATAAGAGATAGGAGGGGACATGCCAAGTTGTGGGCCCAACCACAGACTGCCACCCACCTCTACTGAGTTGTACTACAGAATCTGTGTACCGCCTCTGAGCCACTGTCAGCCTTTCTGGGAAGTCTCAGAAAGACGTGGCTCCTCTGGGGGTTTTACTGAGTGTCAGAGGTCTAGACTCCTCTATGGCAGAGCAAAGCCTTTACTTTAGGGTCTTCTCTTCTTTTTCTTAAACATTTTACTTATCTTTTAAATTTTTTATTGGCGTATAGTTGATTTATAATGTGTTTCTGCCATACAGCAAAGAGAATCAGTTTTGCATATACATATATCTGATAACTCATTAAAACTGGGAACTTAGATTTGCATATTCCTCTTAGAGATCTCAAAAATTATGATGAAATAATTCACAACACATTTTACAAGTATTCACCCTTCTTACATGTTAACAGTGCATGTGAATTTTTCAGTCATGACCCTTTAGGAAATTGAATGAAGAAATGGTAGACTGTGGATGTAATTTTAGCAGCAAAAGGCCTTTGTTTTATTCCCAGATGTTCCTTTACGTGATTTTTGACCTTAGAAACTAAAGGCAAACGTTGCGTGATTTTCCCCCATGGCAGTATGTGTGGCTTTTCAGACCCTTCCTCGTTCTCTTAAATCTTTCCACTTCTTTTCTCGTCTATCAGCTTGGCAACACACATGTAGTGCAGGACCTGTGTGCATTCATTTCCTTTAAATCAGGAGAAAATGTGCCTGGGTGGAAAGTCGTGGGTCCTTCTCTCTTTGAGCATTCTTTCTTCTGCAGTCTTGGGGCATCATTCTTTGTAATATAGGTTTTATTTTTTCATGGTTTCTCATATTTGCCAGAGCAAGATGCAACATGGAAAGACTGTATTGATTCTCTTTCTTCTTGGGGCATAGACTATTTCAGAAAACTTCAGTCAGAAAGATGGTGTGTGTGTGTGTGTGTGTGTGTGTGTGTGACATTTCCTCAGGAGTAAATCAACATTAGGTAGGCTCCAAAATTAAAATCAGATGGAATACATAAAATAAAAATACCGGTTATTTGCTAGCTAATAACAAGAATACTGTATTGTAAAAACTCACATAAAATTTGTACGCTTGAAAATGTGAATTTGGAAAAATCTGTTGATAATTTGGTTTTCATTTAAAAGCAATGTTTTTGAGGGACTTCTGTGGCAGTCCAGTGGTTAAGACTCTGAACTTCCAATTCAGGGGATATTGGTTCAATCCCTAATTGGGGAACTAAGATCCCATATACCATGGGTGTGGCCAAAAAAAAAAATCTATAAAAAATAATTCAAAAAGTAAGACAATGTTTTTTAATACTAACTTATGTATAAGAGAAATAGACATGTCTTAGAATTTCTTATTACATAGATACTGTTGTCTAGAGCCTCCTGAAACTCATCTCCCATGAGGTCCACTAAGAAGCACAGGTCCCAGTTGTAAGCCCATGTTTGTCTTTGATGTAATTCAAGGATCTTGATTTCCTGTCCCTCAACCTCAAGTAAATAACAATGCTTATGTGTATCTCTTCTTGGATTCTCCATTGAGAAGTCAGTCCAGCATGTCCTAATATGAACTGCTAATCTCAACATTCAGAAAACGAAGATCATGGCATCTGGTCCCATCACTTCATGGGAAATAGATGGGGAAACAGTGGAAACAGTGTCAGACTTTAATTTTCTGGGCTCCAAAATCACTGTAGATGGTGACTGCAGCCATGAAATTAAAAGACGCTTACTCCTTGGAAGAAAAATTATGACCAACCTAGATAGCATATTCAAAAGCAGAGACATTACTTTGCCAACAAAGGTCCATCTAGTCAAGGCTACAGAGAAGGCAATGGCACCCCACTCCAGTACTCTTGCCTGGAAAATCCCATGATTGGAGGAGCCTGGTAGGCTGCAGTCCATGGGGTCATGAAGAGTCAGACACTTACTGAGCGACTTCACTTTGACTTTTCACTTTCGTGCATTGGAGAAGGAAATGGCAACCCACTCCAGTGTTCCTGCCTGAAGAATCCCAGGGATGGTGGAGCCTGGTGGGCTTCCATCTGTGGGGTCACACAGAGTCAGACACGACTGAAGCGACTTAGCAGTAGTAGCAGTAAAGGCTATGGTTTTTCCAGTGGTCATGTTTGGATGCGAGAGTTGGACTGTGACAAAAGCTGAGCGCCAAAGAATTGGTGCTTTTGAACTGTGGTGTTGGAGAAGACTCTTGAGAGTCCCTTGGACTGCAAGGAGATCCAACCAATCCATTCTGAAGGAGATCATCCCTGGGTTTTCTTTGGAAGGAATGATGCTAAAGCTGAAACTCTAGTACTTTGGCCACCTCATGTGAAGAGTTGACTCATTGGAAAAGACTCTGATGCTGGGAGGGATTGGGGGCAGGAGGAAAAGGGGACAACAGAGGATGAGATGGCTGGATGGCATCACCGACTCAATGGACGTGAGTTTGAGTGAACTCCGGGAGATGGTGATGGACAGGGCAGCCTGGCGTGCTGTGATTCATGGGGTCGCAAAGAGTCAGACACAACTGAGCAACTGAACTGAACTGAACTGAATCTTCTTTAATTTTTTTTCTCAAATATTTACTGACTTGTTCCCTCTCCCTGTCCCTACTTTAGTGCCTTTGCTTGGATTCTTATATTCTCTTATTTATAAGAGAATGTTATGTTAACATTGTTGTATTGCTTCTTACTTGGTTTCTCTGCCTCCAGCTTTGTACCCCTGAAGATCTGTCTTCCAATGGTGTGAGCCATGGAAAAACGCAAACCCACAGTGGTACTTTTTCATGGAGAATTCCTCAGTGTCTCACTATTGATTCTTGAGCAGAGCCCTCAGCTTCTTTCTAGGCTCATCCCTGATTCAGACTCTACAATTGGTTTTCCACGCACATCCACAAATGGGCCTTCTCCTACCTCCATTCCTATGTTGTTTCTGCCTTCACCTGGAATGCTTGCTTTCCCCCACTTCAGTTGATTGAAACATTTCCTTGAAAGTGAAAGTCGCTCAGTCATGTCTGACTCTTTGTGACCCCATGGACTATACAGTCCATGGAATTCTCCAGACCAGAATACTGGAGTGGGTAGCCTTTCCCTTCTCTAGGGGATTTTCCCAACCCAGGGATTGAACCCAGGTCTCCCACATTGCAGGCAGATTCTTGACCAGCTGAGCCACAAGGGAAGCCCAAGATTACTGGAGTGGGTAACCTATCCCTTCTCCAGGGGATCTTCCTGACCCAGGAATCAAACCGGGGTCTTCTGCATTGCAGGCGGATTCTTTACCAACTGAGCTATCAGGAAAGCCCTAGTTGCCATCAGTCTTTGAAGACTCAGTGCAAGTTTCAACCTGCATATGACCCTGGACTTCCTTCTTCTCTATCCTCCCAAGGTCTCCAAAACATTTCTCTACATGACACTTGCCACATTTAATTCATATGATGTATTTTATATCCCACTCCACCCTGCTAGGTTCTAGGCCCCTTGAGAACAGAACTATCACATCTTCATCTTAGCACCACCAAATATCAAGTTACAAGTATATGCTTAATTAAAACTTGGGCGCAGAAGCCAGAAGGAAGGTTACAGTTCAAATAGTAGAAGGACTTTATTTCAAAAATCAGAAAATAAGACGCAAGAAACTGAAGTAATATGTCAGACTAAGTGTTCATTCTGCAACTAAGCTGAAACTATGGTGTGCTGCCTTCTGACCTACTTTGAGTTATATTAATTTGGCATATCCATGAGAAATACTGGTATAACTTGATTATATTGACTTTTCCCTAATTTCATTTATTAGGGAAAACTTCAGGGATGTTCTCTTCTCTTTCTATTCACAATGACCCAGTGGCTCAATATTTTCAAGCCTTTGACCATTTCCTTTTGCACATCTCTGCCTTGATTATACGCTACTGTAGTTTGTTTTGCAGTCTTACGAATCTCACACGTCATGCCTACTAAAATATTTCCATAAGCCAACTTCCCCATTCTATGTGATACATTAATTTGCATGTCATTGAAAATGTGTTTGCTGATTAAAATTGATACTCAGAGACTGAATTGAATAAACAGCATGCGTGGAAAAAGAATTATGTAATATGATATTTTGGTATGACCTGATCCTCAGTTGACTTATCTTAACATGGCCACATGTTTGTCCAAAACAAGTTAATCAGAGAGGAGGAAAGTGGAAATCCTCCACTTCACATCATGGTTCCAGGGCATGCTGTTCTTGGGCTTTGCAAATACATATCATATAAAGTTATATCTTTGTTCTATTATATGTGTGTTTCTGTCTGTCAGTCAATCTTGCCACAGTCCGAGAGCCCTCTTGTGATAACTTCATGATTATTCTCGCTCATTCACTTCTGTCACTGATTAGAACATTCTTCCACTGCGTACTCCCTCGCTACCACCTCCAGGAGACAAGTAAATTTTCTTACATATTAGTTTTGTACTTGGTAGTAAGGCAAGATTTTGTCAACAGTATATTAGCAGATGTCCTGTAAACAGAAGCTTGAAATGGCTCAGAACGTGAGCCTCCACTATTGCCAGAGAAACTCCTTGCTCTGGGTAGATAGTATCTGTCTCATCATGGTCCTTGAGGAAGCACGTGTGGCAAAACCAACCTGAGAGCAATCTGTGCTAGGGAGCCAAGTCTGGCTGGACCCACAGCTCAGAGCAGAGATTCCCGGGCAAGCCCAACCCAGGTGAACCAGCCAGCAGGTGACCCACACAGACAAGAATAAACGATCATTGTTTCTTAAAACCACTGATTTCCTTGGGAATGTTTTGTTTTGCAGAAATAGCCGACTGATACCATTCCTCCCTCACAGGCTACCAAATTTAAAAATCGTAAGCCTTTTGCATCGTTGACCCCCCTATACTCTTTATGGTCCTCATCTCGTTCCCCTTCTCTGCTGTCTTAAGCTTTTTGAAATCCCATGTGATTCTTGACACCTTTGCTTGTGTTAAGTTGCTTTTCTTCAGTTCTTATTCTTCTCCTTTCCCCTTTACTTGACGTGCTACTTCTTCCAGGAATGCTTATTTTTCAAGGTTGATCTCGTTTTCGCCTTTTTCTTCTGCTACTCCCTGAAAGTCCCTTGCATCCTTTCGTCGGTGCCCTTCCGTGGCGCTGTTGCCCACCCTGGGCTCTTCTTCTGCTTCTCATATGCCCTGCAGGGTGATGGCCCCAGTCCATCCTGCTGTCCTTTCACTGCCCCTCCAGAATCAGAAAGGCAGATGAACAAACGGACTGAAATCCTCCCCTTGATAATTGCATTTTGCTTTCTGGCTCCCATGGTCTACCCACCCCCAGCTGCTCAGAGATGGAGCTCATTAATTACACTCCTTCCAGGCTGTTCTGTCTTTGAACAGCAGGAAGGAAAGAAGGAGAGGAAGTGAGATGGGCCAGGTGAGGGAAGGAAGAACCATGGGGAGCTTGTTAATGGCATCTTTGTTTTCTGAAACGAGATTTGGAGAAAACAAGGCATAAGGTAAACCCATTGTGTCAGAACTGAGAAATAAGCTTCTATTTGTCTTGCCAAATTTTAAAAATGTGCATAATTCCTTTCCATCAGCTCACAACAATATTGAAGATGCATTTGACTACACTGGAACACATTATCAGTCTAAAATGCCCAGAGGCGGTGCAGTACAGCCATCCATATGCTTCTCTGAGTTAATTTGAAATAGAGAGAAATCAGGATCCAAATGGTCCCCATGAACCCTCATGGAATCTGGCCCATGTGAGTGAAAAGGGAGCAAGATAGCTGATTCTCGTGCCACTTGTCAGTCTCAGGGATGCCTTAGGTCTGTGCCCTTTTGGGATGAAGGGAGGTGGATGGGTGGTATCAATACCTGCAACCCCCCAATTGCTACTTATGTTATTGGCTTAATTGCACTGCTTTATGGAATCCTTGACTTCTAAAGTCTTTCATAAAGGATCAGCAGGGGCTAGACCATTGCAATATAAATTAACATAATTACAGTCACAAATGGATATAGTGGGTTCTGAGTCCCTCACCCACCCTCTCAGGAGAGTCAGATTGGCCACAAGATACTCAGTCCACAGCCAGAAAGCCACTACAGGCGCCATTACTTCCTTCTCTAGCATCATAATCTGTGCAGTTGTCTACAGATTCCCCCAGGTACTGAATTTCGTGGAATACTGCCATGTGAAATGTTTCTTGTCTCTCCTTTTCTAGCACTCCTGGGAATACCTGAAACACAGGACACTCTTATTGCAAATTTATGGTAAAAGTTTTCTTTACGGCTTCCCTGGTGGCTCAGTGGTAAGGAACCCTCCTGCCAGTGCAAGAGACATGGGTTCGATCCCTGATCCAGAAAGATCCCACATGTTGCAGAGCAGCTAAGCCCTTGTGCCACAATTAGTAAGGCGATGCTCTAGAGCCTGGGAGCCCCAGCCATGGGGCCCATGTGCCACAACTCGAGAAGGCCTACGTGCTCAAGAGCCCATGCTCTGCAACAAGGGGGGATACCACAGTGAGAACCCTGAGAACTAAGTTGAAGAGTAGCCTCACTTGCCACAACTAGAGAAAAAGCCTACACAGCAAAAAAAAAAAAAAAAAAAAAGACCCAGGATAGCCAAAAATAACTAACTAAATAATTATTTTTGTAAAAAAGTTTTCTTTCACATAGACCATATCTAAGCTCATAACCCAAGAGTAATGTGGGCAGATTGAACACAGATTTCCAGGGAGGCCCATTCTCTTTGCCCACAATCATTGCCACTTCATCCCTTCCCCTCCTAAGTGGGTGCTGTCATAGTTGCCTTGGGCTGCTGCAACTGATTCCCACAAAGCAGGAGGCTTAAAACCACAAAAATGTATTCTATTACAGTTTATGAAGCCCAGAGTCCAAAATCAGCAGGGTTAATTTCTTCTGGAGGATCTGAAAATGTGTCTGCCCCTCGTGTCTCCTAACTGCTCCTCATGGTTGCTGACAATCCCTAGTTTGTGGCTGCAAGCTCTCATCTCTGCCTTTGACTTCACACGGTCTTGCCCTGTTTCCAGTTCTTTTCTGTCTTATAAAGACTTTTGTCACTGAATTTAAGGCTGACTGATCAAGGCTATGGTTTTTCCAGTAGTCATGTATGGATGTGAGAGTTGGACTGTGAAGAAAGCTGAGCACCAAAGAATTGATGCTTTTGAACTGTGGTGTTGGAGAAGACTCTTGAGAGTCCCTTGGACTGCAAGGAGATCCAACCAGTCCATTCGGAAGGAGATCAGCCCTTGGGATTTCTTTGGAAGGAATGATGCTAAAGCTGAAACTCCAGTATTTTGGCCACCTCATGCGAAGAGTTGACTCACTGGAAAAGACTCATGCTGGGAGGGATTGGGGGCAGGAGGAGAAGGGGACGACAGAGGATGAGATGGCTGGATGGCCTCACTGACTCAATGGACATGAGTTTGCGTGAACTCCAGGAGATGGTGATGGACAGGGAGGCCTGGCATGCTGCGATTCATGGGGTTGCAAAGAATTGGACACGACTGAGCAACTGAACTGAACTGAACTGAGGTAATCCAGGATGATACCATCTCTAGATAGTAAAAAATCTCTGTAAATGTTCTTTTTTCAAATTGGCCATATCCACAGGCTTCAGTTGCACATATCCTTGGGGGCTACTATTCACCCCACCGTTGGTACCACGGATATTGGCATCTTTGTCTTCAAAAGTATTTTAAGTGTTTGCACTTACCACATGACTTTGATTTGGAGGTAACCAGAAATACATTCTGAGCTAAATCAGCCCATGTTCCATCCCTTCAACTGGTGTTGGCAATGAACTGCCACTGGACCAGTGAAGATTATTGCTTCTCTGGCCTGGCCTGTCCCTCTCTGTTGGAGGAGACAGGGGAGAAAAAAGCAGTAGCCACTCTGGCCCCTGGGTATCCTAATACCCTTGGATCACGGTCTCCACTCTACATCCTAATAGATACGCTTCAATCTGTGCATCCAAGAGCACATTGGTCATTTGTTGAGAGCCCACTCAGTGCCAGATATGTACTTGTAAATTGTATCTTATTAAGGTAGATAGTGATGTTTCATTTTGCAGGTGAGGTAGCTAAGTCTCAAAGAATTTACAAATTAAAAGCTGCCCGCAGTGAACATGGCTAAGTCAGTGACAGAGTCAGGACTGGAATCTTGCCCTCGGGCTCTGTGCTCTGGGGATTTCCCACTGGCGCACTGCCTCTTCCGTGCAATATTGTGTCATCACTTGCTGGCGTGGCTACATGCTCGGGCTACTGTTCTTATACCTATGATTTGCTTTGCATGATTGTCATTAGGCATCCTAAGGACTGTCGAAGCACCTACTGGGTGCCTGTCTGTCTTGTTGCTGTTGATTGACAGCAGGGAGGACCCCACGGCCCTATTGGTAGGGCAGCACTGCTCACAGCCCCAAGGGAATTAACATGCTGGCCCTCATCCTGTTGCACTTGCTCATGATTAATTCAATCTGACTCCGATTATTCCTTCATGCTGTGACCCCCCTCGGCATTTACATGCTAAGCTTGTACTGTGTTCATTTGTTCTGGTTGAAATATGGCTTTGTAATTGCTTCTAAACAACTTCATTTCTGCATCTATTGTAGGCAGAGTGCTAAATCTGGCAGTGGGAGCAGTTGCTAGACAATGTGTATAGGCTCTGAGCAATACCTGGGAGCCAGGCGTGCTGTGGGGATATTGCATCCTACCTACCCACGCGATGTTCTGTGTAAGTCTGTGTGTGAGCACACTTGGGTGCAGATCGTGGCTGTTCTTGAACATCTTCCCCAGCAGGTCTTCTCTTGCCTCTTTGAATTCAATATCTAACCTCCCTGCTCCCCACCAGACACAAGTTTCCATTCTTCCCGCAGTGAGCTAACTTCATGATACCTGACTGCGTAAGTAGATTTTCCCAAACAGTGGATGTTGGTGAGATTCAGGCCACAGCACGATGGGTTCCTTCGCTACTTTAGTAAATAGTTCCTGGTGCTTTCATTCCAAGGAGAGTCAGTCTTATTCCAAGTTCTAGAGTCTAACAAACACAGATACAGCAAGATTCCACCATGATGGCTTAGGATTCTCGTCTCTTGGCTGCTACCCAAATCCAAACATTATCTTGTCCCCTGGATTTTACTTCTGGCCTAGTTAAGAAAATGCTCTAATCTAATTGCCTGCCTCTATTGTGTCGACTCTTCTGGGAGATAATGGTGGCTGATGGGGTTCCGCTGCCTCCCTTTTGGCTAGCTTTGCATAATACTCATTACGTTATCTCTATCTTTTCCCATTAAGGACTGCAAAATCACGGGCAATTGATTAAGCTCGAGACTCCACAAGAAGCATCTTTTGCAATGAAGTCTTTCAGAAGTAGCATTAAAAGACAGATTCTTAGGACACAGAGTAAAATAGAGACTGCAGACCCCATGTTCTACAGAAGAAATACTCCTCTATGACTATGACTTTTAGCTCTTCATCACGAGCAGTGGAATTATAATCACAGAAGTTCTAACACTGGAGAAGAAAATGAACAGAAAGGATAGCTTCTTGTAGTCATTTTTATAATGTTCCCTAGAATGTGCCTCTAGACAAGAGTGAATGCAAAAAAGAAAATTTTAGAAATGTAAGCATCCCATGTTTCTGGCTGAAGAAAATAGGACAGACTCTTTTGAAAGAAGAGTGTCTAATGCATTCACTTATCACTGACTAATAAAATGGCACAGACAAGCTGCCTGAGAAGCCTGTCACCCTGCAACCAAGCTCTGACTCCTGTATGTTCTGTTCTGTGCATCTAGATAGAGCATGGTCTCAACTTCCAGACTGGGGATAGCTGCAAAGGGATTGTCATTTATGAGGGGAAGAGATCATTTTCCCTGTGGCAAAAAAAGGGGGGGAGCGGAATATCCAGCTGCATCTCCTAAACTGTCCATTGAAAAGGAAGATTTTTTTTTTCTTTACTGGAATTAAGCTGTACCTACTTTATTAGTATGACAGGACAAGTCCCGGGGCCATTTGGCTGTATTAAAAGGACAGGCACACTGACCCTGTTGTACTCTGTGTGTTGGTAGACAGTCAGAAATTAATGGATTTAAACTTTTCCATCTGCTCCCATCCTTCCAGATTTGCTAGTTATGATGACAGTTGTGTTCGCTCCTGATTTAGGTCTTAGATTGGCACGCCAACATCGCAGTGTTATGTTTTGGCTTATTTATATAGATATTACTAAAGAGATCGCCTTACTTGCGATTTTATTTGGTCCTTCCTGCCTTTATAAAGGTAGATGGCTAAGGAGATGCATACAATTGCTTATCATCAAACCTCCTTTTTTCTTTTTCCAGTATCCTCTAAAAGCATTTGAATGTAAACAAGAAGGGTTATTTCCTTATTAACATACAATGTTGTTTCTTTATCAGCCATTGTGTTTAGATCTATAAGATGTTAACCCATTTAAGCTTCTCAATAATCACAAAAGATATAATAATAATCACAAAAGGTATTCACAGTGATCTATTCTACTGATGAGAAGATAGAGGTTTTTGGAAATTAATCTGCGATTCATGGGGTCGCAAAGAGTTGGACACGATTGAGCTACTGAACTGAACTGAACTGAAGATTACATAGCTGGGATTTAAATCCAATCCTCCCCGATTTTAATGGCTTTGCTTCCATTTTGTGTGAGGCTGTCTTCATACAGTGGAATCTGCCTGTTAGCAACCCTGTTGAAAATGACAAAGAAAAGTGGGAAATCTATTTTACCCAGAAATGAATAACGTTAGCAGAGGACAGAGGCAGAGGCTGATAATCCACGTGGTGTCATCCGTGCATGGGTTCCTGGCCACTGCCCTTACGGCTTTGTCAAACTGTTACTGTTTGTGACTGTGCTTTAGACCCCTGAGCAACTGAGGGATGGAAGGAGGGTGTCACTCTTCATTCTAGACTCCACTAGCCTTGCAGTGATGAGCCAGGCTTTCAAGCACAAGCCACTGGTCTTGAGTCATCTTTACAGAAAAGCCAGAGTTTGAATCCAGCTCATTCCTATTCTTGACCTTGAGGAAGTCACTTTCATTATACCCACCTTCTGGCAGATGAAAACTAAATAAAATGAATGCCAAACACCTAACCTAAAGTGACAAACAAAAACATTGAACAAGTATTAAATTTCAAAGATTCTTCTGCAATCTCTTTATTCTTTTATTCTTAAGAGCAAAAATAAACATCACTCCTCTGGTCTTTTTCTCCCATACCCAAGTCCTCCAGTTACTTCGGGAGCTCACTGTATTTCCTATTTTTTATACATTTGAAAAACTCCGAAATAGCAGTTTATTTTACAGTTGGCGTAAAGGGGAACAGGCCAGCCACCCAGCAGGGCATTACCTGTGGGCGGGAGCATTGGATCATGTGTTCAAGGTATGGATTGCCCCGTTCCTCTCAGTGTCCACACAGGTGAGCTGTTTGCTTTGGCATCACTACCTATGGTTGGATTTTATAAATTGGGATCACTATCACTAAGTATATCCTATGCAACATTAAAACAACAAAACATATATTGTGCATATAGAAAGTGAATTGTCTGACACCTCGCAGTGCACTTAAAGGCAACAGACGTGGAAGATTGTTGGAATAGATCGAAGGATTGCAAAGCTTGAAGGGTTGATGCATCTTAAAGAACCAGTAGTCAGACAGTCGGGATTCTGGTGAGATGCAGCATTGTGGGTGTTAACATTTTTATTAAGTTTCCAAAGATTTTTGCCAAACCGATAAACCCATATCTTAGCGCAAAAAGAAAAAAAAAAAGTGAACTTTTAATGTTCTTGCCGGATAATTCTTATTTCTGGCTTTAAAAATAAAATTGTATACCTTCCTGTTTTTAGCACATTTCCTATTTTTGTTAAGTAACTTTGCCACTTTCCTTCGCTGAGATTTTTGTAACCCCTATTTTGAGATGTACAGGGTGTGAGGAATCACCATCCCCCACCCCCAACAAACTTATCTTTGCTGCTTCTTTGTCTTGCTGCTGACCTTGCCTGTGAGAAGCAGGAGGACCCTCTAAGATGGAAATATCAAACTGTAGTGTAAAAGGACAATAATACCTGAATTTAAGTGAAACATTCCCAAAAGAAGCTCTTTCAAGCCAGAAATCACTGAAAACAAATTTAGTTAATTAAGTGGAATAAAACAGGTTGGCAGGGTTCTGGGCGGACCGTGGGACAAAGAGAAAAGCTGGCATTGGCTGTGTGCAGGGGGCAGGCAGCCTCCCTGGTGCCCAGCTCTTCCTGCTGCGATCTGTGGCCCATGAGGTCAGCTCCTCATTCCTTTTTCTTCTTTTGAGAGTGGACTTGTGGACACAGCAGGGGAAGGAGAGGGCAGGACAAGCTGAGAAAGCAGCATTGACATATATGCACTCTCTGTGTGAAATATTAATAGATAGCTGGCGGGAAGCTGCTATATGACACGGGGATCCCAGCCTGGCACTCTGTGATGAGCTAGAGGGGTGGGATGGGGGTGGAAGGCAAAAGACGGGGGGTATATCTAATTAGGACTGATGCACATTGTTATTTGGCAGAGACCAGCATAACGCTGTGGAGAAGGCAATGGCAACCCACTCCAGTATTCTTGCCTGGAGGATCCTGTGGACAGAGGAGCCTGGTGGGCTGCTGTCCATAGGGTCGCACAGAGAAGGACGTGACTGAAGCAACTTAGCATGTATGCATGCGTTGGAGAAGGACATGGCAACCCATTCCAGCGTTCTTGCCTGGAGAATCCCAGGGATGGTGGAGCCTGGCGGGCTGCCGTCTATGGGGTCACACAGAGTCGGACATGACTGAAGTGACTTAGCAGCAGCACAGCGCTATAAAGCAATTACCCTCTGATAAAAATAAATAAATACATTTCGTGTCTTATTTTGATTTGTTTTTGACTGTGCTGGGTCTTCACTGCTGCATGCAGGCTTTCTCTGATTGTTGTGAGCAGGGGATACTCCTTGCAGTGGCTTCCCTTGTGGGCAGCACAGGCTCTAGGCCCTTAGGCATCAGCTGTTGAAGTGCACAGGCCCAGTAGCTGCAGTTACTGGGCTCCAGAGCACAGGCTCAGTAGTTGTGGCACACGAGCTCAGTTGCTCCATGGCATATGGAATTTTCCTGGGCCAGGGATCCAACCCATGTCCCCTGCACTGGCAGGCGATTCTCATCCCCTGCACCGCCAGGAAAGTTCCAGCTCCCCATGCTTGATAGCAAAGTGAGAATTGAAGGAGGATCTCTGCATGGTTGGGCTGACACCTACTCTTGGACTTCTGCAGAGAAGTTCATCACTATTAATCTTGCCTCCAGCAGACCCCTTGCTCTGAAACCCTCCCCAGGATGTGACTGCACTGTCTGCCTGCCACATCCCAGGTGCTGCTGCTGCTGCTAAGTCACTTCAGTCGTGTCCGACTCTGTGTCACCCCGTAGACGGCAGCCCACCAGGCTCCCCAGGTGCTAGTTGGCTTTATTCTCGGCCTGTGAATCATTTGCCTCTGGTTTTGATTCCATTCCAGACAGGATCATCTCCGTTACCCCTATACAATCTTCACTTCTGTCCTTCATGCTAGTAAAACTCCTCTTCCAGTTCTAGCTAGAAGTGATAGGCTACCTGGTTTTCTGGGCTGTGTCATCAAAGATCTTGAAATTAACTTGCCTTCATTCATTGTCAGTCCTTCACTTTTATGGAGTTTCTCCTGTTACAGATGGCTACTGGAGTGCTGTACCCATATGGGCTTCAATTTCCTGAGTCCACTTCTCCCTGAAGGCTGATACTTCCCTTCTGCCCAGGCTGGGCATTTTCAGATCTCCAGCAAAAAGTCTTAGTCCATCTCTGGAGGTATGCTAGAATTATGACTTCTCCAGGGATACTTCTGGGTCTGACTCTAATGTGCCATTCACCACGTCTCAAGATTCTTTTCCTGTTTTGCAGGAAAATTCTTGCTGGGCTGTTTTTCATTTTGGATTATCAGGCTTTGTGGTTCTTCTCTTGTCATTTTTCTCCTAGCATTTATCTGTTGTTTCTGCTAGCATATGTTGAGGTTCAGTTGGGCTGATGTGGTGGTGAGAGAAGCGTAATTCAAACACACTCAGCATCAGAACATACATGATTAGACAGTACAGAAGGATGGAAAAAATAGATTTGGGTTGGAGCTTTGAGAGTGAGGTTTCAGTTTTCCCAGGATAACCAAGGAATGATTTATTAAAATCGCCCTAAGCACAGAAGGTTCAGGGACTGGGTCCCATCACAACAACTGGTCTCAAAGCTGATCCAACCATGACTATAGTTGAAAGACTATAATTACCCTATTTTTCAAAGCACAAGTGGAAATTCAATTTAACTATTAAATATGAATATACTTATATTCATATTTGTTCATCTTAATATATTATATCTAATATATTTGTATTATACTTAATATGCTTAATATATTCATATATTCATAATATGTTCACTTGGGGACAGGTGAACATAACAGTTTTCAGACTGTTTAGGAAATGGAAGGTTATAGATGCCTTATGTTTATGGCAGGAGAATTCCACCTTATTCATCATTCATTCCACAATGTGTGCCAAGCACTGTGATAAGCCCTGGGCTTGCAGAGAAAGGAGACAAGGTATTTGGTGTCTTATTAGGAAGAAAGACTGCTCATTCACCACAGGGTGTCTAAGGCAATGATGGGCTTCTGTGTTGTGGTGTTGGGTGTGGGTAGGACAAGTTCAGGAAGGCTTGCTGGAGGTGGTGGTTACCCACTGGATACTGATGGATGGAAACAGGGCTTCCGAAAGATGTAATGCACAATGTGGACGGCGTAAGGCAGCAGCACTTGTTACCCGTCAGGACGAAAGAGAGGGTAGGAGTGAAAAATGGACCAGAAAAGGCAGGCAGGGGCCAAGTCAGCATGGGACTTTGTCTCAGGATGTTAGGAGGCTGAGATGATTTCTCTGATGTCTCTAGAGAGCCATCGATAATCTCAGTCAGAGGCATGGCCTAAACAATTTAGAGGTTTGAGGCAGAGGAGAGGTCAGGAGTCTAGTACAAGGTTGATGGGATGATCCAGGCAGGGAATGATGATGGGCTACATTAAAGCAGTCCTCCTGGGGAGGAAAGGAGACATGGTGATTACACGGAGGTGCGGTGTAAGGAAGGCAGAGGGCATAGGGTAAGACCTCCCTTTGTGGTCTGGACACCTGCTGTGTTGAATCCTGTTTGCCGAGTTTACTGAGGAGTCGGAAAGCGTGGGATGAAAGAGGACGAGTCCTTCTCTCAGTGTGTTTGTGTTCAGGCTCAGGGTGTGGGAGCCCCGAAGAAGAGATGACAGCTTTGTATCTGGAGCCTAAGAGAGAACCACCCAGGCCAGATATTTAGATCATTTGAGAAAGATGGAATGACCAAGGAAATATCTTGTCACTTAGCTTTAATGGTACCCACCTCAGAGCGTTGTGGGATGAAATGGGATAATTGGTAGGTTAAATACAAAAGAAGACCCTTGTGTTATGTGCAGTGGTTGTTAGTGATTATGAATATTGTTAATTTGTTAAAGATCAGGGAAGGACTTAGACTAGTCATGGGATTTATTTCTGGATTTAGAAGGTCATATCTAGAGACATTCCCAGAGACTCTGGACGAAGTCCCACCTTTTATGAAGAGTCCCGGGCATCATCACCCACCTCAGATGCAACCGAAGTTCTTAAAGGCTCCTCACTGTCTTTGGTAACATCACTGCCAGTTTGAGGACATTTCTGAAGCAAGGACAAACTGACAGGAGTTGAGGCAGCACTACTAGGGGTAGGAACAATACCTGAACATGTGTTTTGAAACAGCAAATAGGCTTCAGAGTTCTGGGAACATACGGTTGAGGCTTGGGACGGTTGCCATCACTTTGATGGGCATCAGTGGAGAAGACGCCATGGACTCTCCTAGTGGTGGCTGATGGCATGGCTGATGGTGCGGAAGACATGGAGCAGAACTGGGGACATTCTGGGTCACAAGCCGTCCGTGAGGATACCTCGGCATGTCAGTGTGTTCGTGCTGTTCAAGGAGGATGTTGGTTGAACTTTCAGACTGCTTTCAGTTCATGTTGTTCCATTTCAAGGTAGAACTTTTTAGCACTTTGTTGTTTGTTCTCATTGACTCACATTCTTCTGTTCATTAGAAGTCTCTTCACTGTTTCAAATTATTTTTCCCACTCGTTCGGGACAACCTCAGCATTAGATCTTGACCTTAAATGAATTAAGATGCCTAACTTCAGACTTGCTATGGTGCTATTGGATGTGGGTGGCTTTTTAGAGGCTGAATGGCCCCAACAAGTCTCTGAATCCCTTGATTCTTCTAGACCACCTTGCCCAGGCTTTGCAGATTGCAGCAACTAGCTTTTTACTCTTGCTATGTATATTAAAAGCTACTTATTTAAAAATACAGAAACTTCCTCTAAGCTAATTTGAGAATGGATCATTGCAGAAATCTGTAAAATGGTTGCACAATTAATTCCCCTCCAGATACAGCGCTGAAACTGGAAACATTGAAAATTGGAAGAGAATAATTCTTATCTGGAGGTTTTAAAATGCTGTCATTTCCTAATATTTAGTATTTGACTCAAAAATAGTTTTTTTGACCCAATGCTACTCATTCACGCAACCCCGCTACAAATTGCTTCTGCCCTCTAAAGGGGCAGACAGCCTTCTGGTTACTTCAGGGAAAGGAGAGAATGGGAACATATTACCAAGGAAATTCACACACACCCCAAAAGACCCTGATGCTGGAAAAGATTGAGGACAAGAGGAGCAAGGGAAACAGAGGATGAGATGGTTAGATAGCATCACCGACTCAGTGGATGTGAATTTGAGGCAAACTCCAGGAGATAATGAAAGACAGGGAAGCCTGGTGTGCTATAGTTTGTGGGATCATAAAGAGTCAGACACGACTTAGCAACTGAACAACACCAAGCCACTCAGATTATACTTTTAATGGCTATGAGGATGATTTAGGCTCTTCAAAATCTATATGGATACTGCAGATTTTATTTATGTTTTGTATATAGTTCCCCAGGGCTTCCCTCATAGTTCAGTTGGTAAAGAATCCACTTGCAATGCAGGAGACCCTGGTTCGATCCCTGGGTTAGAAACATCCCCTGGAGAAGGGATAGGCTACCCACTCCAGTATTCTTGGGCTTCCCTTCTGGCTCATCTGGTAAAGAACCTGCCAGCAATGCCAGAGACCTGGATTCGATCCCTGGGTTGGGAAGATCCCCTGGAGAAGGGAAAAGCTACCCACTCCGGTATTCTGGCCTAGAGAATTCCATGGACTATATTGTCCATAGGATCACAAAAAGTCGGACACGACTGGGCAACTTTCACTTTTCATATAGTTCCCCAAGGCCTTCATGCCATTTTAAAATAGATTTGTTCAAAACAGACTAAAAATAGGTTTGGATTTGGGAAGTAAAATTAGACATGCAGTAATTGTGCTTGAGTCTCTGCAGTTAAGAAGGGCTGAGTGTGTGGCTTTGGCACTTTTTTTTTTTTTTTTTTTTGGTTCCTCAGAGGAGACCAGACAAAGATTCAAGTGCAAGTAGTGGGCAGTGAAAGAAAGGGAATGAGAAGTGGGCAGGAAGAGAATGCAGGTAGCAAGCCACCTACAACCATAGGAAATTGACACCGCAGAGCCAGCCCATCTGAGAGACATCTGAGGGACAAGGGGTTTGGGGTATTGCTACACCACTCCCACTGGTTATTGGCCGAGGTCTGATTGTGGGGGCACTTACTCGCCTACACTCTGTCTGTGGCGCAGTGGCCTCCAGCATCAAGCAGGAGCCCTCAGATGGTGCAGTAGGTGCTGGGAGTCTCGATTCAGATAGGTGTACACTTAAATGAAAAGTCAAGGTGATATAGAGGAGATGGCACTGCTATCTACATTGAATGGAGGTGTTTCATTATGAAAATTCATATAAACATGCTCTTTGGTGCTTTGAGTTTGGATAGTGGTACACAATCTCATGAAATAATTCAAAATTGAGTATTGTCCTCATTGAAATTTTCTCCAAATAAGTATGAGGAGAGCAGTCTCTTAAATGTGGAATTGTTGTTTTTTCATCAAATAGTGATATCAGTTTGTTAATTTGGGAGCAATGTGCCATTTCAATTTGTGTCAAATTCTGGTAGAGAAGAAATCGTAGGAGCCCCAAGTAATCCAATGACCAGTAAGTGAAAATGTCAGTGAACTCTAGGGTGTATGTGTGAATGTGTTTTCATAAAACTTTCACCTGTGTGGAAGCAAAATGGTTCTTAATTATTTTGAAATAGAGTGAAGTCTAATGTTAACTCTATACAAAATCCGGATTGCCGTCACTAAAATGAAAGACGTATGTTGTTTTAATAAAACGTACCCACCCAGTGTCCCTACCATCTTTTATCACTGTATCAACTTGTGTCTCCTGTACGTTCATCAAGCATTTGGTGTTTGCTAAGTGAGCATATTAATTGACTGAATTTTTTTCAGGAGGGGAGGAGGGGATATACCTTTTCAGAGGACCAATCCATCGTTAGTGAAAAGAGAAGGAATGACTGATAGAGACTTGTAAAGTAGAGAGGGCGTGAGGAACCGGGAGCCACAAGTTTGCTTTCAAATATACAGATGCTCTTCTATGAGCCAGGCCTAGTGATAGAAGCCAGTACACATACTTAGAGAAGATAGGGGCTTGACTCGCAAAATCTCAACCTCAGAAATCTTGCTTAGCTTTTGTGAGTCAGTGACCTAACATCAATCCATCTAACTACATCTCAATAATTTTATAGGGAGAGATATATACTCATGGTACTTGGTATTCTATAGCACCATGTGGCACTGGTGTCAAAATTTGTAAGTTCCCGGATTTAATGAAAATCTATTATTACTATCATTTTTTGTGGTGAACAAAGCAAAGGTCTGCTATATATACGTGCTGTTTATGGACTGTATATGGCAAGCTCTGGCCTATAGGCCTGAACAGGCTCACTACCTGTGTTTATAAGTAAACTCTGATTGGAATACAGCTGTGCCTATTCCCATATGTATTTCCCACACTGCTTCCCCCCACCCCAAATCATAAACAGTGGCAGAGTTGAGTTGAAGGCAGTATAGACCAAATACCCCCAAACCTGAAATATCTTCTATCTGACCCTTTACAGGAAAAGTTTGCCAATCTCTGAGAGAACTATTATATAGTAGATTTTCATCTTAGGCACTGGTACTACCAGTTAGGTTATTTCCCCCCAAACATAGCAGAAATATAATATGTAACTTTACAGAGCCTAGTCCCCTACAGGTCACAAAGCAGTTCTTTCTTACACTCCATTGCCTTACATATGTTTTAATATTTTATCTTCCTTCCTAAAAGCTTCCTTGGAGTGATTCTTTCTATATCTGGCACTTTGTGATTTTCATCTCTTGTGGGGTTTTTTGCCTCCCCTCTTTAAACTTGGGGTGTCATATCTGCAGTAGCTGAATCTAAGAAATGGAAATTTCCCATATTAGCCACACTATTTTGCCCAAATCAAAAAGGGGAAAAGAAAGAGGGGAAAATGAATGCACTTTTTAAAAGAAAAGCACTCAAGTGCAGAGAGGACCACAAAATGCCTATTAAATGAGGAAGTTAAGAAGCGGTGTAACTAAGGGAGGCACAAGGGGGCATCAAATGTGTGGAGAGTGAGGGGCCATGTGTGTGCTCCGTGACGTTCAGACGCCTCCTGAGTACAGGTGTTCAGCTCCAGGGTGTTCCAGAAGAAATGAAGATGGCTACGCAAAGGTCAGTGGCAATGGAAGGAGATGGAAAAGTAATTATTTCTAAAACAGTAAAGGAGACTGAATTAATTTGTCTTGAAAGAGAAAAAAGATACGAAACGGTTTGGTGGAATATTTCTACCATTTAAGTTCGTTATGATACAAAAGGGCTTCCCTGGTGGTTCAGGGGCTAAAGCGTCTGCCCGAAATGCAGGAGGCCCGGGTTTGATCCCTGGGTCGGGAAGATCCCCTGGAGAAGGAAATAGCAACCCACTCCAGTACTCTTACCTGGAGAACCCCATGGAGGGAGGAGCCTGGTAGGCTACAGTCCATGGGGTTCCAAAGAGTCGGACATGACTGAGTGACTTCACCTAACCTATGATACAAAAAGTAAACACTTGCTGATCAACTGAAGCATATATAAGATGGGAAATGGCTTGGCAAGGAATTCTTTGCTTGTAAATGACAGGAAGAGAGGAACTAGCTAAGGCTGACCCTGGAAAAAAGCTGATCACAGGTTCTCTCTGTGATCAGGGAAGAGAAAATCTTGGGGAAGAGATTTATTGGCCACATTTGGGTCAAACACCTGCTCTTCGGCCAGTCACCTTGGACCTGTGAATGATGGTGATAATACTGTGCTCCTGTATCAGCCATACAGAAGGTGGAAGAAACACTTAATGGCAAAGGGGAAACTGATGGACAGTTCTAAGTGACCGGCCCATTATTTCTTTACCTTCAGTTGGAAAAAAATCCCTGAAAAAGAGCTCAGTCTACAACATGAAGGATTTAGGATAGAGAGAAATAAGATTATTCTGCCATTAGAGCTTATTACATACTGAAGATGTTACTGAAAAGAGCAGAATATCTTTTCTTAGTGGTTTATAAAAATAGAAGTGATTTCTCATCAGTTGAAATGCAAAGAGTTTTCAAAATGGATTAGACACACAAAAATTTTGTTTGATGTGCAAACTCGTGACAAGGCCCTGCCTTTTTTGCCAGTAAACTCGTGTTTGCTTCTAGCCTTTTAGTGCAATCCAGCAAATATTTATTAAATGTCCACCATGTGCAAGAGCTCAAGGGTTTGTATTGTGTGTGTTAGTTGCTAAGTCACATCCAACTTTTTGCAATCCCGTGGATTGTAGACCACCAGGCTCCTCTGTCTGTGGTATTCTCCAGGCAAGAATACCAGGGTGGGTTGCATTTCCTTCTCCTTATATTATATTACTGAGGTTCAGAAATTTACAAATGACTAATAAATGGTTGTTTAAGGCCATTTTCACAAAGGAGGTCCAGAACCATTGCTGTGGAGTTTTCATAGGAATGAAGCAGAGACATGGAAAGAGAAGGGGAGATGGGGAGGAGATGAACAGAGAGACAAAAGAAGGACTGAATTAGCAGATGGTTAGTTAATAGGCTGAGATTTGAATGCTCCTAAAGGGCAGTTAGAATTTTAAAAGGTGGAAATGGGTGATAAGGCATTTGGGGCTGCAGAATGGCAGCTACAGTGATTTGGATGGTGTTCAGAGAGGGAACGAGTCATCTTTTTAGATGGAAAGTGATGGTACAAGCAGAGAAGAGCTAATAGAAAAAGATCAGAGAAGAAATGATGCAGATCAGCCTCAAATGCCAGGTTTAAAGTTTTGTTTTAGGGAGATTAGATTGACAGCACTGTGAGACATACGATGCCAAGGAGAAGGCAAGGGTGGACAGGTGAGTTTGAAGGTCATTGCAGAGGTGTATGAGAAATCCCAAGTAGCTGAACTAGATGATGGTAGCAGCTGCAGACAGAAGGATGTATGTGGGAGGGAGACGGTAGGGACATAACCACAGGGATGACTGGATAGTGGGGTTTGCGTATTCTGTACTTTCAGTTTCCAAGCGTTTGTCAGAAAATGGCGTTCATCAATTTCCCGGTTCCTTAAGATAGTGGACCTTTGTATACATCTTCTTTTAAGCAACATGTCAACCAAATAAGTCAATAATATGTAGGTTGACTTTTATCCCCATTTTGCATACAAGCATGCTGAAATTTAGGCTTCCCTGGTGGCACAGCTGGTAAAGAATCTGCCTGCAGTGCAGGAGACCTGGGTTTGATCCCAGGGTTGGGAAGATCCCCTGGAGAAGGGAACAGCTACTCACTCCACTATTCTGGCCTGGAGAATTCCATGGATTGTATAGTCCATGGGGTCGCAAAGAGTTGGACATGACTGAATGATTTTCACTTTGTTCACACTGAGATTTAGACCGGCTGAGTAGCCTGAGGCCACCCAGCTAGTAGGCTACTGAGTGGGACTTGGACTCCAGAATGCCTGGCTGTAAGACCCATGTTCTTGATCAGAGCACCTTGCCTCTATCAGAGTGTGGAGGGCAAAGAGCAACACTGAGAAAGCAAGGAGATTTCAACCTTGTGGATTGAGAAGTGTTCCTACCATACACTGTGGTATAATAACTGCTCAAGATATAGGAGTTGAAAATAGCAATGATTTTATTATAGCTCACAATTTTGTTGGGCAGGAGCTGGGACAGGCTTGGCTGGGCAAGTCTTCTGTTACAGACAGAGGGCACGCAGTGGTGTGTAGCTGGCAGATGCGTTGGTCTAGAAGGAGCCGGATAGTGTCACTCATGTGCATGGCACCTGATGAGAATGCCTGGGAATCTGGGTCGGCTGGACTTTCCACCAGAGCCCGACAGGTGGCATTTCCAGAAAAGGCATCTCCAGCACTCAGTGAGCTACATTTGCCTTTCTGGGGACTTTATATAATGGAATCATATACTATAGACTCTTGAGTCTGGCTTCTTTGGCTTAACATTATGTCTGTGAGGTTCATCCACACCATGACGGGCAGTCATAGTTCATTTTTTCCATTGCAGCATAGTATCACCCTGTGTGACTCTTCCATGATTTAGCTGTCCATTCTACTGCTCACAGATATTTGGGTAATTTCTGCTTTGAGCTAGAATGAATATTGAGCCATTATGAATATTCTGGTATGTGTGTTTCTGTGAATATGTTCCTATTTCTGTTGAGTTCATTCCTTCCAATATAATTGCTGGGTTATAGCACGTGTTTATGTCAGCATTAACAATTTTCTATACTTCTTGTCCAGATTTATACCTTAACATCAGTGTATGAAAATTTTAATTGTTCCACATCAACTGGTTCAGTTCAGTTCAGTTGCTCGGGCATGTCCGACTCTTTGTGACCCCATGAACTGCAGTACGCCAGGCCTCCCTGTCCATCACCAACTTCCGGAGCCCACCCAAACCCATGTCCATTGAGTCGGTGATGCCATCCAGCCATCTCATCCTCTGTTGTCCCCTTCTCCTCCTGCCCTCAATCTTTCCCAACATCAGGGTCTTTTCAAATGAGTCAGCTCTTTGCAACATCAACTGGTAGTATCATATCTTATTAATTCTAGCCATCTTAGCTCTTCTGAAGGGACTGTTTTGACAAATTAACCCAGGCCTTATCTAATTCTCTTGCCCTATCATTCTCTGCTTAGGTAACTTTTCCTGCTTTCCTGATAGATTATGGGGGATAACCTATCTGATTATCCCATTTAAGTCTTTCCTTATTTTTTATTTGTGGAATCTCTCTCAAAACTGCTGAAGTTTTGAGAGAAATGATTCAAATGGACCTCTCCTGACATTTTATTGGTGGTTTTTTCCCACATCTTAAAGCCAAATGATATTCACTGTCTTCTTGTAACAGTTCTTATGGAGGACCAATAATCTCAACATCCACCACACTATAACTAAATGTTTAAAAAAGAAAAGTGAAATTTTTCATGTGAAAACTTTTGAATTTGGATGTTCAGAAACCTTCAGATTTAGTTCAGCTTTCCCCAGTGTGTTTCCTTGCTAAGCTCCTCTGTCCATTGACTTCTCTAGGCAAGAACACTGGAGTAAGTTTCTATTCCCTTCTCCAGGGGATCTTCTTGACCCAGAAATTGAACCCAGGTCTCCTGCATCACAGGCAGAGTCTTTACCATGTGAGCCACCTGGGAAGCACTCCTTGCTAAGCAGGAGACTAAAAAAGTAAATTTGGGACCAGCTGTCAGGATGGCAAAGAGAAAATGATCTGTACCTGTGGATATAGATGTAGGTGAAGATGCCTCCTCAAATTGCAAAAGCAAAGGAACCATCTCATGTGTGACCCTGCTGCAATGCATGTTTTAAAGTGACTTTGTGAAATGGGAAGAGTCAGGCTACTTACCTTTCTCTGTAAAGCTTCTTGATCCCACCATTTTACTTCCCTTATCCTTCTTTCCAGGGTTTTGGTAAGGCCTGATAACACAGGGAGACTCTTTGGTGCAGCAGTCACATCATGGTAGTGATGGTGATATAGGAGATAAGTATGTCTACTCCTTGAAGATATTTTCAAATATTAAATTAACTGGGTTAGCCTGTGTTGAGTTACCTAGTAGAAAGTTGTGACATACAGTGGTGCTCAGAGCACAGATGTAGAGAAAACCAGGCAAGAGGGGATCAATGAAGCAGGCAAGATGAAATAGCAAGAGATCAGACAAGACTTCTGTGCTGTCTTCATATGCCCTTCCTGGAAGCTGTTGGTTTAAGTTTCCTTAGACTTTCCACAACGAGGTTCTGCACTGAAACTTGAGCAACTTCCTTGCAAACAAATGAGCCCTGACTTGAGTAGTCCCTTCAGTAGACATGTCATACATTACAGTAGTTTTTGTGACCCTCTCATCTCTACAACTACATTATAAAATCCTCAAGGGCAGAGATGTCTCTAATACATTTTTTTTTGTACTCTGCCTTGTACTTAGCCTAGAATTGGGAAATGTCATGTTATCCTGCTGATTAAATCCATTAAGGATTCAGGTTGCATAACTCTCCTAATGGGAAGTAGAGAATAAATTCTGCAAGTGAGTTTAATGTTCAAGAAAAGCATCAACAGCAAATATAGCTGCCCTTTGGCCATGCACGAAACACAAGGAAGAGAGTGGTCTTTTTCCAACTGTTTGTGAATAACCCTCAAACTAAGTTCCCACCTCAGGGGCAGGATGCTGTGTGCACAGATAGATTTTTTTCCTCCAGACTTGAATTGAAACCACCAACTGAATTGAAGGATCCACACTGGGGCAGGTAATATAGAGAGGGGACAAAAATAGTTTCAGTGGAACTTCAAGTCTATCCAGAGTAAGCATCATCTTGGAACACAGAGGCATCTGCTCAACAGATCATTATGGCTTTGGCTACAAATTCCACATAAAAGGATATTTATAGAGAAATCCGCCTTTCTAAAACTTGGTGTGTTGAGTAAACTGTATTTAGGGCCAAACTCTGATTCGATGTTTTAAGGGTCCCAAACTAAGCAACAAAATTGATGCTTTTGAACTGTGGTATTGGAGAAGACACTTGAGAGTCCCTTGGACTGCAAGGAGATCCAACCAGTCCATTCTGAAGGAGATCAGTCCTGGGTATTCTTTGGAAGGAATGATGCTGAAGCTGAAGCTCCAATACTTCGGCCACCTCATGCGAAGAGTTGACTCATTGGAAAAGACTCTGATGCTGAGAGGGATTGGGGGCAGGAGGAGAAGGGGACGACAGAGGATGAGATGGCTGGATGGCATCACGGACTTGATGGACGTGAGTCTGAGTGAACTCCAGGAGATGGTGATGGACAGGGAGGCCTGGCGTGCTGCAATTCATGGGGTCGCAAAGAGTCAAACACAACTGAGCAACTGAACTGAACGGAACTGAAACTAACCAAATGAGAGGGATATACTTTGCAAATAAATCTCCATTCACATAGAGGGAGGAGACATAGTGCCGAGTACTGGTGGGGGGATATCACATTGCCTCTCAGCTCCACAATACACTTCAGTAAAAATTGCCCATCTGCATGTTCCAGTGGATTAATGAATATGAGTGTGTGTTCAGCTATTGATACTAGGACAAGAATTAAGTCTTAGGACCCAGAATTGAGTGTCATTATTTCTTTAATAAACAGAATCAAGTATATTATCAAAATACTTATTATTATAAAATGTTTTTGTTTCATCTGGGAAAGATGATCTTTCATCTACAGCATCCTTCCAATCTTGTTCTAACTCCTACAGACAGATTCTAAGAGCTATCACGAGAGAATAAAGAAAGACATTGTCCAGAGCCTGGGCTTAGGGCCTTTGGTCGGAGTTGGGGTGTAGAGAAACTCTTAAGTTTCTCTGCCATACACCTCTGAACTTATGTGTTGCCCATTTGAAGCATTTTGGAAGGGCAAGACCTGGTCAATGAAATGTCCTGTTCACTCTTTTGAAAGAAAACACCACGAAGAGATGGAAAAGAGCCCCAGTGCACTGGTTACCAGACTTTGCTGTACATTGGAGTCAACTGGGGATCTTTTAAAAATTCTGACATCCAGCTCTCTCACCTAAGACATTTTGATTTCACTGGTCTAGGGGGTGATTTGGGCATGGGGATTAGGTCTATTTTAAAGACCCTGGTAGACTAGTCTATTAAAAAAAAAAAAGGCCAGAAAATGAGTAAATGTGTCAATTTCAGCTTATTTTAAATGTTGACTGACCACATGCTGTGTGCAGAGCTGTGTGTTCTGCTCCAGTGACATAGACAGAAATAAGAAAATAGATCCCCACTCCTATGGAGCTCAGTGGTGAGAGACCAGTTAGAGGGACAAGTAAGTTCAATTACAATTACAGCCCGGCTGACTACAAAACAATGTGGTATATACAAAATCAGAAATTGGTCCAAAGAAGAGGAAAGGAGAAGGGGATGAGGGAATATTTTACAGAGGAGTTTTCATGATATACTATATCAAGTGATTAGTATTTCTGAAATTTTAAAGACTAAGGGAAGCACACAAAATATGGGTTGTAGGAAAGATCTCAATTATGAAGTGTTTTCTGTGTTGCCTTTAAAACTTGGCTTTTCATGGGTGCAACCAACATCTATGAATGTGAGTATTCTTGGTAGTGGTCCAACATAAACCAGCACAGTGATTTATCCTTTTTGTCTGCTTTCCATCTTTCTTTCCTTCCCTCCTTTCATCCGTTCCCTCACGTGCATACCTGCCCACTTACTGAAAGAGGCACCTACAACTTTGTCTTCTGTTGTTTAAATGAGTTACAGTTTTCAAAAACAAAAATGACAACCCTTGATCTTGCTTTCAATTTACTAATACCCTAGTTAACTTGCATTTCACTGATGACTCTTGTGGGCATTACTCTCATGTGATTCAATTTCCTTCTCCCATTTGGAGTAGTATGGGTGTATTGAAATAAAAGCAACTTGTTTCTTTGACCTCAAAATAATGCTTAAAAGGTAAAAAATGAGACAGTAACAACTACAATAGCCACCATTAACCACAATTTGCCAAATTCTCAAAACTAGACCTGAAGTAAGTAACAGAAGTTTTAAAAAAAAATACACACAAACAAAAAGTCGCTACTTTCTGATGGAGATGTAAATGACAATGTCATGATGTCAGATAAGCATTGTTCTTAAATGTTACTGTGGGACTTCATTAGTGTGAAGTGGGGGTTAGGGGGGTAACAACTTTATCCCCAGAAATAGAAAATGCCATTCAAGATTCCAGAGTATAATCTTTATCTTTGCTTTGGCTTTTATCTTGAGGGAAAGTATTAATAGACAACAAGTATTTTGATTAATCCATTTTGGGTAAAGCAGAGCCTTTTTATCCATGACAAGTCTCATTAGTCATTGCAGCAGCGGCATTTGAATTCTTTTGGATTACTTCACGTGTATTTACCATTCCTCTGTCATGATCTGGTTATTGCTAAGACTAAATTGCTATTAATAGTCAACACATTATTTTTAAATTGAACAAGCTAATATTATCAGCCCATAATTTTCTGGGTTTACACTGAATCTATTACCATAATCAAGTTAATAGTATTTTAAATGAATGTTTACTTCTTATTACTTTGTGTCACAAAATACAATTAGATGTTTGTCTACATACAAACGGTTTAGGAGTATTTACTCTATAAATGGCTTTGCATGAATCTGTGGTAAGAAAGAGTTTAACTTCTTTAGCATGTCCAGTGAGTCAGAATTCAATAGTGTTGCTCTTTTTCATGAAACTCAAAGGATTCACTTCATCTTCTCATACCCCTTCAGCTTCTCTTTATCATGATCACATGCCCTTCATCTTTCTCCAACTTAATGTCTGCTGTGTGTTTTTTGTTTTTTTTTCCTCTGACTGCCTATCACTGATGGATTGCTCTTTAGGCTAGTCAAGGAGCAGAGAGAACAAAGGGTCAGCAGATGTGTGAAATGGCATGCATGTGTTTCCTACTTCCTTGGATGCTTAGAGAAGATTAAGCAGTTTGAATTTATGGTTCTATCTGTGATCTACCCATTTGACATAATGGAAGTTATTGGAAGTTCCTCGGGTGTGATTCCATACGTTTATCATGAAGAACAGATATAAGAGTTTATTTCTTGTTTGAATTATTGGAGTACCCAACAATTTATTTAATCAGAAAATCTTCATTATTCATAAAACTTCCCTCATCTGATCTCAACATACATGTGTTTGCTGTAGTTATGAAAGCGACTCTCTATTCGGGTCTGATAAACTCTGTTGTTTGAATTAGGATATTAACCAGAAAATGTTGTACATCTGATCCCATGTGGTCCAAATAAAGTTCAACACAGAAAATCTCAAATAATTACAGGTTGCAATATCAGAAGTCCTAATCATTTAACTTATGGGTGTTGAAGTTGCTACAAGCTTTGTACCAGATTGTCCCTGTGGCTCTGATAATGCTGTCAAGGATATGGTGTATTGATGGTGGAGATGGTAGAGACAGTAGCTATGACTAATGTGATGAATTCTGTCAATTAGCACCCAGCATTCATTCCCACCTTTTAGAATGAGGTTTATGATGCTCCGGGGACTTGAGAGTCAAAAACCAGCTCTCTAGACTCCTTTGAGGCTCTAGGGTTCTGGGTGCAAGTTATGTTTTGCCAATTAGACACTTGTGGATGAGATTTGAAAACAGCCAAGGCTGAGGCCATCATCTTGCTACTGTTTCTGCTGCTGAGGATGGGCACAGGAATTAGTGTGTAGAAGAGCTGTGGCTGTTAGACTCAGCCCCACAGTGGTTTGGTGGCAGCAAGAGCCCCCTGCCCTGCGGTTACAGCAGCTACACTTTTGTGGCCTTGTTTGCCAATCCACTACCCCTACTAAGAATTGTGTGAGGAACTAATCTGCGCTGAATACCATTCTGCTTGAAATCCTGGGTTACCATCACCTGCAGCCAACCTTGACTAGTACAAAAACAGTGGTACCAAAGGAAAAAAAAAAAGCTATAGTTTCTTGAGTCTTTACTAAATGCCAGACAAATTGAGTCTCAGTCAGATGGGCAACTTGTACAGGGTGACAAAGCCAGTAAGCAGCAAGGCCAATTTTTGAATATGAGTCCCTCTGCAAAACTAGTAGGTAAGGGGCAGAAATTGCAATAAGCCTGCTTCTATTAAAAATTTTAGTGAAGGACAGGGAAGCCTGACATGCTGCAGTCCCTGGGGTTGCAAAGAGTTGGACACGACTTAGCCTCTGAACATCAACCTTAGGGTGAGATAATTTGAGAGAATAGTGTTGAAACATATACATTACATATGTATACATATGTAAAATAGATTGCCAGCGGGAGTTGAGGGGGGGGAGCGGCACATGTGTGCTTACGGCCAATCTGTGTTGATGTATGGCATAAACCATCACAATATTGTAATTATCCTCCAATTAAAGTTAATTTAAAAATTTAATTCCCGAGTGCTAGGGCAGTTTCTAAAAACTAAATACAAGACCTCTGATGTCACTGCCATAAAAGAACACAAGCACACACCTTGGGTGAAGCAGATAGAATCTGTGCAGCCTTGACTTCTTACGGGAAGAGTTGCATCCCTGAAGCAAGCCTACATCAGCCGACACCACGGTAGTGATCGTCAGATATGGATGAAGAGCGGTTCTTTAGCCCATGGCATTCATCCCTAATTTTTTTTTTTTTTTTTTTGTATTCCTCATCACAACACTGAAGGGAAAATTATCGCCTTAATGGATCAGGTGTCATGTTTCAGGTCCTCTTGAGACTTTGTATATTTTTTCATAAAGTTTTTTGTATTTCTAAGTCTTTCAGAAGTAGACTCTGAAAAGACAGAGTGTATCATTTGGCCGAGTCGTTCAGCATTTTGGAGCCTGACATAAAACAAAAGATAAGACAGGAGGGCAGTTGGGCAGGAAGTAACCCAGCTCCCTGTGGTTAGCAGACTCAGAGAACAGGTGCCTGGACTGAGATCACTACCCCTTCCAGAAGTCAATGGAACAGTGACCAGCCGGCAGGAAGATGCAACACGGGGGTCTCGGGATGCTCCGGTGAAAGACTGGAGGTGTTTTGCCTGCAGAGGTGTGACTCTGAGGGCTGAGCAGGAGGGACTGAGGCACCACGAGGAAGACACAGGAGTCTAGACACTAAAAGGCAAGTGGAAGTTGCAGAGACGGGGAAAGGGTTTTCTAGGAAGAACTGCCCGGAAGAAATGTGGGGGGGGGGGCTCCATAAAGCAGCTTCGCTGCTGGGGGTCGTGTGAGGGGCGTGCTGAATGTAAGCTGCAGCTGGGATCCAGCTGGACCGGAGGGAGTGGAGATGCCCTCTGACTCCCAGGGAAGGGGCTTCTCCTTTCCTTTCTGTAATAACTCGTGGCCCTGGAGGCAGCCAGTTTTTAAAATCAGAAAGTAGTTGCTTTGCAATGTTCTGTTTCTGCTATACAGCAAAGTAAATCACTACACGTGTACATATATCCCCTCCCTTTTGAGCCTCCCACCCTGCCCCCCAAATGCTGTCCATCACGGTGGTCACAGGGCACTGAGCCGAGCTCCCTGCGTTATATGACCGCTTCCCTTAGTTGTATATTTTACACACGGTAGTGTAGGTCAACGCTGCTCTCCCAGTTTGTCCCACCCTCCCCTTCTCCCTGTGGGTACAAATGCCCGTTCTACGTCTCTATTCCTGCCTTGGAAATAGGTTCACTTATATACCACATTTTTAGATTCCACAGGGTCATTTGTAGAAGCAGCCACTTAAGATCGAAATCCTAGCGCCTCCGTTTACTTGCTCGATTGTTTTAATTCTGCGCTTCAGTCTCTCCATCTGTGAAAAGGAAGCTGGGATGGTGCCTCCCTCGTTAGGGGTAGGTGTTGAAATCAAGTAATGTAATTCAGATCAAGTGGATTCGTCTACTTACTCTTACTGGCTCTATGGTGACTGACATCGCAGCTCCCAGACAAGTCAATGGGAGGAAGTATTCCCAGACCCTCACGCTAAAGAACCAGGAGAGCTCAGGGACCGTGTGGCAAACTGTTACCATCATCTGGCCTGGTCTCAGACTGGCTTTCCCAACCCTCAGGAGAGAATCTAACTTTCTTAAGGTCTGCATTTCAAAATGTTCAAGCAGCTGCTGTTTCCATAAATGGGGCCACGTGGGCTCACACCCCTCAGAACATTAAAGAAAAGACTTGAGACCCTGGATGTTTTAGGGATCATCACCTTTGTGTATCTCCTCCACCCCTCCTCAATTGAAGGAAGGATTAGGGAGCTGAAGTTCTGGGGGTTTTGAACTTCAAATCAGTCAGAAGATACATTATTTTTGAAGCTCCAAACCAGAAAATGAAATTGCTTGTCTTTCTGCCTAATGAGAAAGGAAAGTTTCTGTAAAGTCTTGGCTTGCTTTGACTGCTTCCCTATTGGGAAGTATTGTGTTCAAATTTAGTTAAAGATCACATGGTGAGCCATAAGCTCCTGTAGGGAGAGGTAAGTTGTAGGAAGGTCCAGATATAGGTTTTTAAATTAGATTTGTGCTGATTAAGTTAAAGCACATGCTCTGAACTCCCTTGGAATGACCCATGCACTCTTCCATGCCACCTGGCTTGGAGACAAACATGAAGAATTTGGCTCTGGCCTGAAGAAACCCTCAGGATTAAGGGGAATGGAGATGCATTCCACATGGAAATGTGGTGGCTTCAGGCTCTGCTTCTTTCCTCTTGCCAACCCTCTGTGTGTCTCTGTTTTTTCCAGGAGAAGGAGAAATAAAAATATCTCAAAATAAATGGAAACCAATCCCCCTACACACAGACACGCCCAGCAGGGGATAGCAGTCACCCAACCACGTCAAATGGAACAGGGCTTGGAATGGAAAAGAAATCACTGCTTTTTAAAAGCTAAAGTTTATTCACAGACAGTGAAAGTCACACGGCATGATTCCCACATGCATCAGGAAAGAATTCCAACTCATTAGCCAAGGCCAAAAATCAGAGTAAAGGTGGGCAGTGTGGGTCAGGGCTGTGGATACTGGCTTGCCTTTGTCGTAGGCATGGACTTGCTGAGGGGCCTCCAGAAACTCAAGTTCCTGGATTCTTCTTTTGACAGACCCAGATGACGCATAATAACCACCATGGGTCAGTGCTGCTGAATTCATCCGATAGAACATTACAAAATCAAAATGCTACTTCAGTTCAGTTCAGTCGCTCAGTCGTGTCCGACTCTTTGCGACCCTATGAATCGCAGCACTCCAGGCCTCCCTGTCCATCACCAACTCCTGGAGTTCACTCAGACTCACGTCCATCGCACAATAAACTGTGGAAAATTCTGAAAGAGATGGGAATACCAGATGACCTGACCTGCCTCTTGAGAAACCTATATGCAGGTTAGGAAGCAACAGTTAGAACTGGACATGAAACAATAGACTGGTTCCAAATAGGAAAAGGAGTACGTCAAGGCTGTATATTGTCACCCTGCTTATTTAACTTCTGTACAGAGTACATCATGAGAAATGCTGAGCTGGAAGAAGCACAAGCTGGAATCAAGATTGCCAGGAGAAATATCAGTAACCTCAAATATGCAGATGACACCACCCTTATGGCAGAAAGTGAAGAGGAACTAAAAAGCGTCTTGGTGAAAGTGAAAGAGGAGAGTGAAAAAGTTGCCTTAAAACTCAACATTCAGAAAACTAAGATCATGGCATCTGGTCCCATTACTTCATGGGAAATAGATGGGGAAACAGTGGAAACAGTGTCAGACTTTATTTTCTAGGGCTCCAAAATCACTGCAGATGGTGACTGCAGCCATGAAATTAAAAGAATGCTACTTAAGAGCTGATAATTACCTAGGAAAGAAGAGCCTGCTGGCTGAGGCAAGGGGGCCAGGAGGTTACATTTTCATGGTTCAAGAGCTGGTAAAGAACATATGAATCACAAGCCAATGAGAAGGACATTTTGATGATAACTTAGAAATTCTCAACTCCAGCAAAAGTGAAAGTGTTAGTTGCTCAGTCATGTCTGAGTTGTGTCTGATTATTTGCAACCCCATGGACTATAGACCTCCAGGAGAATAGCTCGAGGGCTATTCCAGCTATTCCAGTATTCCAGCTACTATAGCCCTCTGTCCATGGAATTCTCCCAGATAAGAATACTGGAGTGGCGGGTTGCCATTCCCTTCTTCAGGGGTATCTTCCTGACCCAGGGATTGAACCCTGGTCTCCCGCATTGCAGGTGGATTCTTTACCAGCTGAGCCACCAGAGGCTTTAGACCAAGTAGAAATACCATCAAGGCAGCAGGATGTGAGCAGACGGCAGGATGTGAGCAGACGGCAGGTTGCAGATCTCAGTGGTTTGCGTGTGTCATTTTTGTTTCCAAAAGGCTTGAGACAAATGCTTTCTGAAAGACAGCAGTAAAAGACATTGGGATTTAAAAAAAAAAAAAAACAACTTTATTTTATATTGGTGGATAGCTGATTTACAATGTTGTGATAATTTCAGCTTCAGAGCAGAGCAACTCACCCATATATATACATGCATCTATTTGCCCCTAAAGTCCCACCCAGGCTGCCACATAACACTGAGCAGAGTTCCCTGTGCTATAGAGTAGGTCCTTGTTGATTACCCATTTTGAATATAGCAGTAGGTGGTTATGGAGTTCGAGATCAACTGAATACACTTCTTTATTTAGACATCGGCAATTTAAGAGAGACATCAGTGGGTAGGACCAGCGCTTGGCTCCAGCTTCCTTCTAGATGGATCCTTAGGCACTGTGGTTAGAGCACTGATACAAATGAGCTATTTCTGAGAAACCTTGACTTCAAAGGAAATCACCCATGGCAGAGGGGTTGATGCCGTGCTGAATGAATAATGAAAAATACAATAAAGACCAGATCTGATAGGGATTTGAATTAGATGCACAGAAAAGTATTTATGTGGAAAATGAGATGGTAGAAGGGTTTGGGACAGATTGAAGAATTCATAACCAGAGCTGCTCACAACCTGTTATCACTTAATCCCAGAAAAATTCAAGGCTCTGTGAGAAGGTAGTTAGGTGAGAATGCAACATCAGGTTCTTTTCTCTGAAATTTAAAGTCACCTGTCTTGAGAATGCTTAGCATCCCCACTCTGTACTCTCCCAGCCTCTACTCCAGCACTGGAAAACTCTGGCCTTGGAAGAGCCATTGGCAGAGATGCCACAAAGATGCTTGCTCCCTGGGAGCTGGGCACAGACCTGAGCCTTCCTGGCGTGTCCACCTCATCCACAGGACACTGACCCTGCCAGGCGTGGGGTGTCTGCAGGCCCATGCGCCCCTCTCCCAACAGATGACCCCCAGGGGTCAGGGCCTCCAGCCGTGCCTGTTCAGTGGAACCTCCGGGTTCTTCCCCATCATCACCGGGGTGCCAGAGGGCACAGTGAGAGGGAAGGGGGGAAGGAGAGACAGAGAGCGAGGTGTGGACACAGAGAGAAAGAGAAATTGTGAGAGAGGAGGACAGACAGAGAGGGAGAGGGAGACAGGTAACAGATGGAACAAATAGCGAGTGAGGGGAAAAGTGAGAGAGATGCGGAGGAGGGTGGGGAGAGATGGAGGGGGGGCCAGAGACAGTGAGACGTGTGCCCGGAAGAGAGGGACAGACTTGGGGGCAGTTGGAGGGGAGACAAGCTGGATGCTGAGATGACCTCTCTGCTCCTGGGAGGAGGGCTGGCAGCGTTCCCCTGCCCCCAGCACGAGCCTGTCCAGCTGCCACCGCAGGTACAGAGGCTCCCTGAGCCACTGCTACACCCACCATGAGGCAGTCCACGGTGAATGGAGCCAAGTGGCTTTTCCAGGTCTGTGGCCCCTCGCGCTTGGAGCCTCTCTGTCCCCAGCGTGCAGTCAAGGGACCTTTGATGGGTAGACATTGTGCCATGCTCAAGAACTTCCCATCAGACTCTGCCTGTTGTCCCTCCAGGGAGCTTGGCAGCCTCTGTTCCCTCCCCACAGGATGGTTCTTTCCAGGAGGCTCCTGGGCACACCACGTCAAGGACCTACGGGGCTCTTGAGATGAATGAGCAGGGCCCCCGCTGCCAGGGCACCACCCAGAAGCCTGCCCCCATGTGGGCTTATGGGAAGATTTTCTTCAAATTGTACTTAACCTCACATTACAGTCTTGCCTCATTTCCCTGGGGCCACTGAGCAGGATGGCCTGTCTCCCTGGAACATGCTGACATTATCTTAACAAGCAAGTTGTCCAGCAGGAGCATGTGTATTGAGAATAAAATATTTTGGAGATGCTGATTGTAGGGATTTGCAGAGGGCCCTTTGCCACTGTAGGAAAAGTTCTATGACTCTGGTTACAAATCAAAGCCTACTTGATCGCCGTGCCTACCCTTGCCTCATTCTGACTTTTTTTCTTTTCCTCGTTTTTCCTTCTCTTGGATTCTGCTGCTTCCCCTCTGCTTTTGCATCTAAGCACTTAGGGCTTTCATGTTGTTTCGAGGCAGATAGAGCAGAGTGTGTTGGCTTTAAAACTGTAGATGCCGCAAAACCAGCTGAGAATGAATTGTGCAGATTAACAGAAGGAATGTGGGGAACAGGAAGAGCGTTCATTGCTCAGGAAATGCATGCTTGCCGAGTTTCAGAGCTTCCCTGGTCTTCACTAGGCTTGTGTGTCTTCCATCATCACCCAGCCAGAGAAACTGGAATGTACGTATCCACGGAACCTGATACATCCTGCAGCAAGAGCTCCATTATTCACGGGAAGATGTACAAACAAAAATAAAGACCCAGCAGTTCATTTTCATAGGGACTTACTGTTCCTTCTGACAGACAAACCTCAACACCTCTTTGCCCTTTTCCCAAGAGATAGATTTATTTTGGAGTTAATTCCAGTGAGTAAATTATCAGCCTGGATAGAGGAAAAAATACATAATATTTCAGTTTTATTAGACTACTAAGGAGATTTATTTTGTCTCCTAACCAAAGATAGCCCCAGCCATTGAGAATGTCTTTCTTTTAAAATCCTTGTTTAAAAAACCATTGTGAACTAGTCATCAGTAGGACTGGCTCTATTGGATAAAAACATGTTTATATCTGTATCTATGTCTGTATCTTTCAAAACCTCCTTTTCTAAGTGACTCGAAGGTGGCATGACTACAAACTGCCTTTAGGACATAGGAAACCCTAGGAATCCAGAGGCAGTTTTGCAAAGCCTATGTTGTTTTTTTTTTTTTCCTGTCTGCTGAGTATTTGTAGGGAGACAAGAGAAAAGAGCATAAAAAAGGCAAGCTCCTCCAAGCTCACAAAAGATTCTGTATCTCAAGATGACTCCAGCCACAAAATAATAGAAACTTTGAAATCAGTGCAGCTCATTTCTGGACAACGGAGGGGACCATGGCAATAGTTCAGCATCCTGTCCTCGTTTATCTCCAAAAGGATAGATAGCATTGCGGAAAAACAGTCCATACAGGAACCCTTGAACAAACAATTACAAGCATCATAAAGCAAGCAGGTCTGGAATCGATCCCAGCATCCATTTCCCATTCTCACTCTTCTTTAACTTTGCCTATTAGGTGGTTTGCGGATTCAACCTTCTGTGAGTGTTCATTTAATGATACAGTATCAATTTCCCCAGGTAAGGGATGTGCATGCCCATTTTCCCTGCAGTAAAGCAAAATCTCACATCATTAAGTTATTTTTCTCTCTGATTTGTGGTTAGACTAAAACAGAGATGGGGGAAGGAGGGAATTATATGCCTGTACACCTGCCCCCCACCCCGCCCACAACAAAACAGATAAGAAACAAAACAAAATACAAACAGTTCTCTGTGTGCCAGAAGATTCTCCCCCAGAGCAACTACTGGGCTCTAGTATGTCCCTCCTATCCTCCACTTTCCTCTCTGAAGCACACGGCACCCTTCCCCACACACAGAGGCACAGACGTGACACACCATTTGGATCACAGCACAGGATTCCCCTTCCAACTCACTACCTCAGACATCCATCAACAGTTGGATCTTGAAGGATGAGGACCTCCTCCCTGGATCCAGCCACCCGTGGACCGGTATAAACTGACCACACTCTGCCACTACCTGCACATCTTGTTGGGATATTTATACACCCAGTTTTTATTATTATTATTATTGGCTGTTCTGGGTCTTTGTTGCTATGCACGGGCTTTCTCTTGTTTCAGCGAATGGGGGCTACTCTCTATTTGCAGTGCGAGGGCTTCTCATCGTGGGGGCTCCTCATCGTGGGGGCTCTTCTTGTTGTGTATAGGTTCTCGGGTGCATGGGCAGTTGTGGCACGTGGGCTCAGTATTGTGGCAGCATGAGCTTAGTTGCCCCACAGAATGTGGACTCTTCCCAAATCAGGGATCCAACCTGTGTCCCCTGCATTGGCAGGTGGATTCTTAGCCACTGGACCCCAGAGAAGTCCTACCCACCTAGTTTTAACTGGAGAAGAAGGTTGTCAGCATTGCGAGAAATAAGTACAGAAACAATTGATGGTGCTTTTTTTTTTTTTTAACAAATCATGAATTTTTGAGGTGACAGGATTTTAGAGTTCCTACTCCCTTGATATATATTGATGGATGCCTCTTATAACTAATTGTTCAGAGTCATATGTGATCTGACCTGTGCTCACGCAATCTCCTCTCTTGCCCTCAACCTCGTTTTCCAAGCTGCATCCAGGAGGGCCCCTTTGGGTCTCATTCGGTGTCTTCCTGCTCCCGTGCCCTTTTGCTTATTCATTCCCCAGCCTGTATAACGATGCCTCCAAATCTGTAGCTGACTTACTCCTTCCCATTCCCATGTTACTTGAAATGTCACTTCATCCAAGAGACTGTCTTAGGCCACTGTGAAGTACCTTCCCTCATCCCATTACTTTCTGCACCACAACTCCACTAATCTTCTTCTGTGGCGTATCATTCTCTGCTGGGTTGACTTATTTCACCGCATGTTTATTGCCTGTCTGTATCCTGGAATATGATCTCTTTTAGTGACCCAGACCTTACAGTCTTATTTACCATTATGTTTTCAGTGCCAAAAAGATGGTTTGAAACAGAGAAGATGTAATGCGTATTTAATGAATGAATGGATTTATGAATTTATGAAACCCTATCATGTGTAAGGTATTTACCTGACTTAGCCTGTCAAGTCTCTACACAAACCTTATTGGATACATACCATTTTTATATTTGCTTTGGTTGGAACTTAGATTTGGCTGCATATAACAGAATTTCTCAATAGGAGTAGCTTAAATAACATCAGTTCAGTACAGTTTAGTTGCTCAGTCATGTCCAACTCTTTGTGACCCCTTGGACTGCAGCACACCAGGCTTCCCTGTCCATCACCAACTCCCACAGCTTACTCAAACTCATGCCCATCGAGTCAGTGATGCCATCCAACCATCTCTTCCTCTGTCGTCCCCTTCTCCTCCTGCCTTCAATCTTTCCTAGCATCAGGGTCTTTTCCAATGAGTCGGTTCTTCACATCAGGTGGCCAAAGTATTAGAGTTTCAGCTTCAGCATCAGTCCTTCCAGTGAATATTCAGGACTGATTTCCTTTAGGATCGACTGTATCTCCTTGAAGTCCAATGGACTCTCAAGAGTCTTCTCCGAGGTATTTGCCTGACTTAGCCTGTCAAGTCTCTACAAAAACCTTATTGGATACACACCATTTTTATATTTGCCTTGGTAGGAACTTAGGTTTGGCTGCATAGAACAGAATTTCTCAATAAGAGTGGCTTAAACAACATAGAAATGGGTATATCTATCTTATGTAGAAGAAATGTAAGACTGTTAATGGCGATTCTACTTGTCATCTGCTCTGCCTTCTTCATGTCCAGTGTGACTGCTCCAGGTCCAACCATCACTTCTGTTTTCAGGCAAGAGGCTGGAGGAAGGAATAAAAAGGGTAATGCTTCCTTCCCTTTAAGAAGTTTCATGCTAGTCCGCCCAACATTTTTGATTCTGTCTTATTGGTCAGGATATAGACCCATACAATATCTACTTAGGAAAGGAGCTGACCAAAGTAATTAAAGGCAACAAGGTGCTTACCTAACTCAAATGTGAGATTCTGTTTCCCAGGAGGAAAGGAGCTAGCCCGTTTTGCTGCATCCTTGTTGAATCTCACAGCAGGAAGGTAACGCTTCCAAAGTCACTACACAGCTACTGGCTGATGGAGCGGAGATGGGAACCTGGCCTCAGGACGTTGTGTTGTTGTTGCGTTAGTCACTCAGTCAGTCCTGTCCGACTCCTTGCGACACCACGTAGCCCGCCAGGCTGCTCTGTCCATGGGATTCTCCAGGCAAGAATACTGGAGTGGGCTGCCACTCCCTTCTCCATGGAGTCTCCCCAACCCAGGAATTGAACCCACTTCCCCTGTATTGTAGATGAAGTCTTTCACTGTCTGAGCTATCAGGGAAGGACCTTTCATTTGTTAGGTGAACATGGTAACCACTACACTCTGGAAACATGTAAGGACATTATGTTTACCTGCAAAGCATCAAAACGTCCCCCACACACCCAGTAATACAGCTGTTTCCCAAGTCCCTCTTGAGGGATCCTTGATGGACGAAAAAGCTGGGGTTGAAGTCTTCCCCCTTCTTTTTCTTATTTCCAGAAGCCAGGGACGATACAGTCGTTGTCAGACTGTATATGGTGCCTGCACTCACCTTCGGAGAAGGCAATGGCACCCCACTCCAGTACTCTTGCCTGGAAAATCCCATGGACGGAGGAGCCTGGTAGGCTGCAGTTCGTGGGGTTGCTAAGAGTCAGGCACGACTGAGCGACTTCACTTTCACTTTTCACTTTCATGCATTGGAGAAGGAAATGGCAACCCACTCCAGTACTCTTGCCTGGAAAATCCCATGGACGGAGGAGCCTGGTAGGCTGCAGTTCGTGGGGTTGCTAAGAGTCAGGCACGACTGAGCGACTTCACTTTCACTTTTCACTTTCATGCATTGGAGAAGGAAATGGCACCCCACTCCAGTACTCTTGCCTGGAAAATCCCATGGATGGAGGAGCCTGTTAGGCTGCAGTCCATGAGGTCGCTAAGTCAGATACGACTGAGCAACTTCACTTTCCCTTTTCACTTTCCTGCGTTGGAGAAGGAAATGGCAACCCACTCCAGTGTTCTTGCCTGGAGAATCCCAGGGACGGGGGAGCCTGGTGGGCTGCCATCTATGGGGTCACACAGAGTCGGACACGACTGAAGCGACTTAGCAGCAGCAGCAGCAGCAGCAGCAGCAGCAGCAGCAGCAGCAGCAGCAGCAGCAGCACTTACCTTACCTCTCCACTTTCACCTGTTGGCACCCTCTCCACCCCTTTTCTTGTGTGATATAGTCTTAATACCACTAATGATTATAATAGTTTCTATTGAAAATTTGCTTTAATTCACTGTGTACTCTGCTGAGTGTTTTATTTTTATAAAAAAAATGTTCACTCAATTCTAAAAATTGAACCTATTTGAGAGCCAGGGTAATCAGGCTTAGAGTGGTTAATTTCTCCAAGTATACCCAGAATTTCACTCCAAAGTTCACTCTTATAACTAGCTTTTTCCAGTTCAAGAGTCTCTTACCCTTGGATGCTTTCCTCTCCACTCTGTCCAACGTAATCATGTTTAAAGTGCATCTTAGTGACTCAAAAGAAGTGATTGTCTATTTCTCTGAGCAGTGTTTGTGCCTTAACCTTACTTTGTTGTTTTTGAGTGAACTCTGCCCTTGCTATCGTGTTTCCCATGCCTGAGGCTTGAACGCCTCCATTTGACTGGAGATCAAAAGGGCTTTTATGGCCACAGACCCACTTTCTCTGTCTTGAGACGTTTTAGTCCTGTTTGGGTCAGGATGGCAAGAGGCAGGTCAACTTGCAAAGTCTGGGAAGACACTGGATTTCTTCTGGGAATGCCAGACCAGATGCCCTTCTTGCCTCTAGGTGGGGCTGTAGAGTCCTTGGGGTGGGAGGTTGCAGTTGCTTACCAGAACTTTGAGTTGGACCATGCCTGCATTTCACCAGAACTCCAGAGCAGTCACCATGCTAGAATGGTGGATGGTTGCTTCCTGCTTTATGTGAAATTACAGCTCAAGATTCTGAGGCAAGAGGGTCACACGTCATTACAGAGCCCCAGACCCCTCCTTCACTGCAGAGATGCACGTGGAATTTTCCTGTTGCCTCTGTTTCGGTCACTGTCTAGACATTGTGTCATGATAATGTATCCTGTCATGTCATTTTTCTCCCATTATCTGAGTAGTTGTGGGGATTCTAGGCTGGTGAGATATAAGTTGAAGATGGTTCAAAGAAATGAGGAGTGTTCTCTGTATAGCTAATCATTTTCTCTGAAAACTCAGGGAAGCTCAGTGCCTCAGTTTACAAGGGACAGTCTTGAGTTTTTGTTTTTGTGCTTTTAAAGAAAATCAGGGGGAAAATATCCAGCAGAGGAAATAAAGATATTATGAAAACTCTCTTTTTAAAAATGTTTAGGGCTTCCCTGAAGGCTCAGTGGTAAAGAATCCACTTGCCAATGAAGGAGACACAAGTTCGACCCCTGATCCAGGAAGATACTACACGCTGTGGGGTAACTAAGCTGAAGTGCCACAAGTCCTGAGCCTCTGCTCTAGAGCCTGGGGGTCGCAGCTGCTGGGCCCACCTGCCTCAACTTCTGAAGCCACCTGCCCTAGAGCCTGTGCTGCACAACAACGGAAGCCGCTGCAGCAAGAAGCTCACTCACCACAGCTAGAGAGTAGCCCCTGCTTGCACAGCTGGAGAAAAGCCAGTGTAGCAACAGAGACCCAGCAAAGTCAAAAAAAAAAAAAAAAGAAGAAGTTTATATCAGGGATAAATAGATGGGAAGAAACCTCATGAGTCTTCTAGGAAAACATCTTTCAAAACTTAAGACCTGCTCTGTTAAGTAATAACAAGCAAACTGGAACTAATAAGGCAAACCACGTAAACACATAGTAAGTGGGCTTGAGGATGGGCTAAATACTTGGGTAGGTCTTTATTTCTAAGAAACATCTATTTAATGCTTGTACACACTCCTTCAGTTTTGTTACACTTCATTGGATTAAGAGGTAACTTAGCAGGTGAGCTAATTTTGAAATCCATGCACATGTTCCATAATGGTAGACACAGCCTTCAGAAGTATTGTTCACTGTTCACAAACCCATATTATGCAAATTACAGAAGAATGCCTAATATTCCCTTCTAATCAGTAGTTTTAAAAGATATTAGATCTATACCACCTCACCTCCCCTGGCTCCTCTCCCTCGGTATTTCTTGTTTGATTCACACTAGACTGTCCCCCACTTCTGAGCGCTTAGGATCATAATATTAATCACTTAATCCTCTCAGCACACGCCTGAAGTAAGGCAAAGGTGAACTCAGCATTATGTATGAACTCATAGGCATATCATTTAAATAATCTGTTGTCAAAACCCTCACCAGTCTTACAATGAGAACACCTTGTCATAACAGGAACTAATTCCTCTGATAAATTCCAAGCCTGAATTTCTCTCTGTCATAATAGCAAGGGAAGAGCTTTCACACTGACGGACAGAGAATCACTGAATTTTGTTAAGGTGGGACTTTGTGCTGGGAAGTCTTCTCTGTTAGCTCCTTTAATCCTAAAAGCCATCTTGTGAGCTCGGTATTGTTACATGACCCATACTTTACAGAAAAGGCAGTGGAGGCTTGAAGAAATTAAGGCATCTGGCCAGGATTACACAGCAAGGATGTGATAGTGCTGGACTGAGAACTCCAGGCAGTCTGGCTCTGTCTCATGTTGTGTCTCCTTAAGCTCACCGTTTTGTGTTTCCTTTTAAGGGACCATCCATCTATCCACCCACCCATTCCTTCTCACCCCACCCCAGAAACAGTAAGTGTCTGCTAGTATTTGCCCAAAGCTGTCCTGGGCACTGATAATATGTAGATGAAATAAACACAATATTTGCCTTCCAAGAACTCATGAACTGGCCAGGACAAGACACAGAACACTTGCTGAGAACAGAGAGCAGTACATATAGAGAATATAAAGCTGCAGAAGTGCTGTGGAAGCTTGGCGCTCTCCTCATCCAGGCTGGGGGTGCACTCATGTAATAATTGATGGAATGCATGTCAGCTAATAGACTCCAAAAGGTTAAAGGGAAAAGCAGAATGAAGAGAAAGTGACTGAAAGGAATAGCTTGGACAAAGGCAAAGAGGCAAGAAACAAAGATGGTGTGTGTGGGGCAGAGCAGCAAAGAGTTGGTTTTCATTGTAGGGGGGGGGATGAGAAGTGAGGTGGCAGATGAGAAGGGCACTAGGACATGGGCCAGGATGAGAAGTCAGCCCTCTCCACATTAGGGGCCATGAAGTGTTGCACAGAGGCAACAGAGGAAAACACCAAAGCATGTATTCTGTTATTTTTTGTATTTTATTTTTATTGGAGTCTAGTTGATTTACAGTACTGTACACTTAAGGTGAACACAACATAGTTACTCATAATTTTTATAGCTTATATTCCATTTATAGGTATCATAAAATGTTGGCTATATTGTCCATGCTGAACAATATAGCATATTAATTTTATACATAAGAGTTTGTACCTTTTAATCCCCTATTTTTAAAAGAAATTTGTTTCGATTTTTGATGAAGCTTTATGTGTGTGGGAGTGGGCACATAGCACAGTTATATAATTTATGTGAGAGAGTTCAAGGCTAAAATTCTTTTATTGATAGGGTCAAGGGAAATATAATCTTAGGAGTCACTTTCATAAGTAATGGGGAGACAGTAGACAGTTTAATTTAAAGGGGGACTTTCTTACACATATGTTTGTTTACAGAGTTTTTCTGAAGCCCCATGAAGGACGATATTAATAACACAGGTCTAAGACAGGGAAGTGTATTGAAGAGAATTTTGCCACCAAGGAAGTTAACATTGGTGAAAATATGATCCAAAATTGTGGAATAGATAAAAGGGCATGGTTTAAAATGATTTTTAGGTGGTTGAATAAATAAATAACATTTGGTGATGGATTGACCATGGTTTTGACAAGGACTTCATCACCTTCGATAAGCTCCAGCCACAAGCCTCCTTGCTGTTGTTTGAATGTGCCCAGTACAGATCTCCAAGGCACTTGGATTTCCTCTATCTGTGCCTGGAAAGCTCTCCTCCCACCCTCACCTCTGCCTGATTGGACTCCTCATTCCTTTCTTATCTCTAGGACAATCCAGACCTTCCTTGACGAATCCATATAGTTCTTCTATTCTGTCAACTTCACCTGCTCCTGGGTATGACCTCTCCACTTTGATTACCTCTACAGCATTACCATCTGAACAGTTCTATAATCTTGTCTTGTTATGTAATAGTGTGGCGTCGGGGACTTCATCGCTTTTGTTCATTGCTCTCTCTCTAATGCAGTGGTGCCTGACATGTGTAGGATGTGCTCCGTAAACATTGATTGAATAGAAGAATGAATGGACACATGAACACATAAATGAATGAACTAAAAAGTGACTCTTCTTAAAGCTGATCCCTTCACAAGCCCACTAAAGAGTTAGTATTTTCCCACTGGGAGATGAGTCGGAGGCCAGGGAAGCTATCCAAAAAGGTTTAGAAACTTGACTAAACGTATCCTATCTGTTAAAACTCTTTACATGGTCAATAAAGAGAAAGCCTAATCAAAGTAACTTCTGTTAACAGTGACAATTTATTGACTCAAGTAACTGGACAATTAAGAGGTAGAGCTATTAAGGAGGTTTGATTTACAGTTTCAAGAGGTTGCCTGGGGCTGGATCCTTTTCTGACTCTGCTCTGAAAGGCTGGCTTACCTCATGGTGTCAAAATGGCTGCAGCTCTCCTGAGCCTCATAGACCCAAACCACACTGCCCAGAAGGAGAGAGAATATCTGATTCCCAGACCCCAGCAAAAGTCCTCAGCTTTGCTATGACTGGAGCACTTCTGAACCCAGCACATAAGTCATTGGGATGGTATGTGCCAATTGACCCAAGTCTGGGATTCCTGAACCAATCTGTTGAGAGATAAAATTACTCTGATTGACTTAGGCAACTTTTTTGAGCTAGGAATGGGATCAATAAAAGTATCATGGATGCTAAAAATGAGAAAGGAGTGGAATAGATATTGAGGGAGAAAGCCACTGTGTGCTTTATAGCTTGGAAATAAACCCAGGTGTGTGTTACTAGAGTTATTCAAGAATGTCTGCTCAGTTATCAAGAATACCTCCTGTGATATATCTATGGATGTTGCATAAACAAAATTTGAGCAGTGGGTTAGTTTCTGAAATTGTTAAGCATATTTTATAATCCTTAGTAATGGCATACATATTTGGACTTACTCCTTCCTTGTTGAATGCTATTTAAGAACAATAATTTGCTATCAAGTATAAATAATAAAAATTGTAAAGATTCATGGGATCGCAAAGAGTTGGACATGACTGAGCGACTGAACTGATGTTGCCTTAAAGTCGAGTTCTATCTCTTTACTTGATGTGACTGTCAGTAGACAAAGAAAGCTGATTTACATCTGGGGTGAGACTTGCTGCTTCTGTTTTGCGCAGAGGAATCAAGCAGGGAATTCACGAGAGACTGAGCTGGTCTTAGCCGTGCTGACATTACTGAAATCCAGTCAGATTTGCTGAAAAAATTGATCACACAAAGCTGAACACTACCTTTCCTTCTCTTTTGATAAAGGACAAGTATAACGGATTGTATCAATCGTTCTGTGGAACAAGCTACTTCTCTCTGCTATGAGGTTTCTGAAAAAGAAATTTTTTATGCTGTTTCCCAATACCTGATCTCTCCATTTGCTCCTTAACTACCCCTCTCTTTGACATTTTCCTCACACTTCTGATGTCCTCTTTAGTTGTATTTTTTCACTTGCCAAACACTCATAGCCAACCAGTCAATCAAACATACTTCTGATTTGAACAAATTCTTCCCTTCCAGGTTTGCCTGGAAATGACTTTTTTGTCCGAGGTTTAGAACTAAAGAACACATACTTTAGGGGGTTTTTTTGTTTGTTTTGTTTTCCACTCACTTTTTTTTTAATAAAAGAAAGGCAAAATTAAATTACCCATCTGTTTTCTAAACACCATATAACAGTTAAAGTCAATGATACTGCTGGTTAGCACACAGCATGGACATTTAATAGCGCAACAAGGGGTTTCAGTTTGTTATTCGGTGAATTTAAATGTGATTTAGCATGGAAAATATGCTAAATGGGGGGGAAACAAGGTATAACATATGAAATCCAAGGAGCCCTTGTGCTCACGGTTCCGCATCTCTGTCTTGTAAAGGCTCTGCTCTGTTGATGACGCCATATCATTAGCCCAAGCTAACAACAGTCCTCCCGACCTTACAGAACTGGGACCTCCTAGCCTTCCTATTGCTCTTTGCTTCCCCTCTCTCCTCTCTCACTTTTTGAAACTGAAGTGAATGAACGTTATTTTTTCTGGGAGCATAGTTGAGAACTTCATGACACCCTTTGGATATCCAGAAATTGTCAGCCCAACGGTCTGGTTCTGTGTCCATGTTTGGGGGATACCATGGCTGAGCCAAACAATATTTCTGTGCAGCTGGCCCCAAAGGCAGTCACCATGCCAAATCTACCCATGTGATGGTTGATCTTTATGCCAAAGAGTTCAGAAACACAAATCCAATTTAAATCTGGCTCAGAAAAGCAATGAGTTGAAATTGGATTTCAGTGGAGTTTGTTCTCATTAGACTCAACATGCAAGTCGCTTTATAGACATTTATTATTTAATTATTTCTAACAAAAGCTCTTAGAGACCCAGCATCTCTAATTAATTGGGAATGAAAGCAGAATGGGTCTCGATGCGAGCCAGTGTGTGCTCTATGATCCAGAACTTGCACTGAGAGAGCTATCAGATGTGTATCAAACACTAGGGTCTTTGGCAAAAGTTTGCTTCATTAAATTCAGCTTTGTAGTTTTCCGCTTTCATTCCAGGCTCTCAGATGGATCTGTGTGTATTACCTGCATCATACACAACGTTTAACAGGGCCAATAGGATTCAAAGATGTGGTACCTGGGAAGTGTCCCTTCAGTGTTCCCGTTTCCAATTCACTTGTCCCTTCCATCATGCCTATTCCTCTTCCAAGGCTTCTTGCAGGGATCTCCATTGGTTGCTTATCTTTCTATAATTGCTTTGCATTTTAGTAGGGACCTTCCTGGAAGAAAGCCTTCACCCAGTGGCTGTAACTGTGGAAACAGCAGTTCCGTAGAATTTAACAGGAAAGCAAGTTGGAGCCAGACTCATTGCTTGGAATGCCATGGGAGGTCTGGCCCTGTTGACCTGTTTCTTATGCTGTTCTCAGAAACTTGCTCACAGCACTGGACGAGCATCGTGACAAGAAACCATGTCTAATTTCTAGATAGTCATGTCAGAAGCAAGACCTGCTAGTCTTGGTCACAAGCTACAGGATATACAAAAGGAATTGTTCTTCCCGAGGCAGTTGTTCAGTAGAGCCTTTACAGTCACAGAGAATAATTCTCGCAAACTTCACTGAATCCCAAATCTGAGAGTTTTGAAATATGAAGTGTTTGTCTTGAATTCTCTTGGGTCATATTTCCAATGAGAGTCATGGACTTTGCATATATATGTTCATATCATAGTTAGCTCATCATTTCTCACTAAGATTTTCTCTCTTTTTAAGTGATTTTGTTTTTCCTAACAGAACAAGATACAGGAAAGTGAAAAAAAAAAAAGAAACAAGATGTGCTGAGAAATGGCTGCTGGATGGATGACTAAGTTTATCCACAGGATAGGGGGTGTCTATGTCAGCCTTGTAGTAAGTCTGTCCAGAATTGGGCATATACAAAATCTTGCCCTACTTTATCATGGACGTTCAGGTCAATGATCAGCAATATGAGAACCCATAAATGTTAAATGGGTGAATGCCTGGGGTCTGTTTTATTGACTTTGTGTTTGGTGATCTCCCAGCTCTTCTTATTTAGCTATGAACCTTGAATGATTCAACTACATTTTCTTTCAGTTTCCTCATTTATAAAATGAATTTAATAATGAACAAAAACACAATTTTCCATAGTGTTGCCATGGGTATTAAATATTGGGGTGGCCAAAACATTCATTTGGATTTTTTCATAAGATGTCATGGAAAAACCCAAATGAACTTTTTGGCATACCAGTACATTAGTATAGGTAAATTGCATAGAAAAGTGTCTTGTACCTGTTAAGTGATAAATGTTATTAGTGTTATAACACTAAAGCTGCAACTGATAGTACTATCATAATTATTGCATTGCTATTCATTGGTCTGATAATTGCATCATCTCTTGTATCAAAATGCTCAGACAGAAAATCATTCAGGTTAGAAGGACCTAAAGGAGAAGACGTTGGAAAAGATAGAAGTAGAAGCCTTAATTTCTAGTCTGTCCACTTGACCCTAGACAGTGTTCAAACCCTAAACTACTAGAGTATTATCTCTTATGCTTGAAGTGAACCTTCTAGAGGTAATTACCATCTTCATGGGTAGATGTGACCAAAAAGGTCAGCATCATCTTTCTTTGTGCCCTTAAATTGCTGTGTCCTTTTTTCTGCAAATAATTCTTGTCCACTTAGTCTATTCAGGACACTGAGTGGTGAGAATGTCACAGAGGTGAGAAAATCACTTTTCCATAGAAAAATGATTTATATTATCAGGGAGATACATATATCTAGTTACATATATAGACATGCAACTAAACTCGAAGTTTCCATATCTATAAACATGGACAGAACTGGTTTCTTGCAGTAGGTGACAATTCTGGTGATAGGCGGGATCAATGGAGCATCAGTCACTCAGTGTGAATGTGAAGCAATTTGATTCAGTTAGGATAATCACCGTTACTGGATTCCACAATTCCATCATCTGGTTGGCTCCTAAAACTGTTTAGAATCTCCATAAATCAGTCTAAACTCACTCCCAGATAGAGTTTCAGCTGTGACAGAACACCAGCATCCTCTTCCTTAGGGGCCTATGACCACTCTTGGTCAGGTCTTTGGGAGGACTATCAGGAGATTCCAAATCCTTGAATCATTTCTCATCACCCTTCAGTGCACTGGGTCATTGGGATATAAACACAGAGACATATGGGAAAAGAAACCCTCTTTATGACGTTGAATTCAAATCCCTGTTCTGTGTTCAGTCTGGAGAACTGGTAAGCCCTTGTGATCCTCAGCATTCCTGAGGACTGGGGGCTAGAATTGAGGCCAGCTCTTTTCTAAACTCCACTCTTGATGCTTCCATTCTAAACGTAGAGGAAGAAGCAAGCTGAAAACATGGAAAAGAGAAGATAACCTGTCTCCCTTAGGGGGAGAGGGAGGGATAAACAGGGGAGAGGTTGGTGATAACATCAGGGGAGGGGATGTTAGGCCAGGGGAGAGGTTGGGATAAACACCCCATTCCAGGTCTCATCTCCTGGTTGTGTTGTTCTTTCCAAGGTTGGCAGGGTGGCAACCATCGCAAATAGCAGGCTACTCTGTCATTTTCTGCCACCAGGATAGGGTGAAGACTAGAGTGGATAGCAGTTACAGAAGCGCACACCATACAGAAGAAGTTCAGCAAAAACAGCAAAAAAACCAACCAACAAACAAACAAACAAAAAACCAGAAAAGTCAATAACAGAGAGGCTATCAGAGAAGTTCCACCTGTAACACTATTTACTTCAGTAGAAGCTTCACCCTTCCCATGGTGACCTTCTCGTTAGAATGGAGTGAACATGTGGCTACTTTGAGCTTCCCTCTAGCACTGAAAATTCACTGCTATCCATTACTCTTCCTGGCCTTTTTAAAATGCTGGGCGGGGAGACTTAAAGCTCAGAGGACATAGCAGTTCAGAATGCTTTGTACAAAGTTATATTCCAGAGTGTGTATCTCTCCCCTCTTCCACTAGCACCCCTCCATTTTAAGTGATTTTGCTTTTCCTATATAACATCCAAACAAATTTAAAGCACTGCTTTAAAAATTATGGGGTCAAGGTGGGGAGATGGCTAAATCCATCACCTAAGCTGGCCTGGAATTGTCAGAGTCGGGACATAGAGGCTTTCTTTGGCATCCATTTGATGTTGCACAGGGAACAAAGGGAAGTTAGACATCTGTCTCTTGCCCTTTGGCAGGAGATCTCAAATATCATAGCCTGTGAGGGTGCCAATTAGCACCTCTTGTAGCCTAACCAACCTGCTGCAGAAGTAAAATGCCACCAGCTCTGTCTGTCTCTCTGTCCCTGTGTGATGGGGCCCATGCCTCACAGAGTACAGAGAACCTAACTCTGAAAGCTTGACTATAGATACTGGAACCTGATGATCCCCTAGCTGAGATGATGGAGATGGAATCTTCCCAAGAGATTCAGGTCATGTGCTTCCACAGTTACTGCCTTAAGCCCCAAGTTAGGCAGCGCTTGATAGAGATGCTGTGAGGCCAGAGGAAAAGAAAATGCTTTTTTATTTGAAGAGTATGTGTCTTTAAACACATTGTGTGTATGTGTTACACATATGTGTGTTGCACATGTGTATGTTATGCATCTGCGTGCATTGTGTGTGCATATATTGTGAATATGTTATGAATTTGTAGGCACTGTGTGCATATTGTTTGTGTCAAAGAGAATAGATGGTGAAACAGGACAACTCTGATAATTATAAAGAATTCGCTTGAAATGCACATATACATACTTCTAAAACAAATAGCTATCTAGGAGTTTTATTTTCAAGTGCCCCACTTCTTTTACATCTTCCTGTCCTTTCTCTTTTGATTTACAGATTGAGTACATGAATCTCAGGACATTTGGCAACAGATAGACAGCTGGAAACCATAGGGCTGGGCTTTGTTTGAAAAGCTGAATTTTCACAAGTGGTTTGGGGTTTAGGTGTGGGAAGCAGAAAATCCTGGGCTTCAGAATCACTTTTGAAAAGTTGCTCCCCTGACATAAAGATTTGAAAGAAGTTATTCATAGGCTTTCTTGCACTTTTTAAGAGTTGTGTAACATTACACCACCTACCACAAAAGAAAAAAATCTATAAGAAAAGCCATGTCAACATTTCTCAGAATGATGTATTTTTTCATGTCACAACTTTCTGTTATTATTTAATCTGTCAAAGAAAACACATGCTGGAAACTTTTGAGAACTGCCCAACACACACATACATTTCATTACCAAACTTACATCGCTAGGGTCTGTAATGCTTGCTTCTGAACCTGGCACACATCTTTTGTAAATAGAACAAGCAGCTTAAAAGAAGAAAAGGTCATTTATTTCTCCGTCTTTTATTTCTGCTGTATTTTAGCTCCTCTTTGCTAAAGATTAAATATTTACCATCATTTAGTGATGAACGGGGGATGTTAGCAAGTTATCTTTAAGACATCAACTCCATTTTAAAAGAAACCTCTTGAATCATCTTCTGTTAAGGGTAACCCTGTGGCTGACCTAACTCTCTTGCTGTTTTAATTCTATACACTTTGGTCTTTCTAGTGCAAGGTGTAGAGGTTTTGTTGAGGGGGGTCGTGGGAGGTGAGGGATGATGGCGAAGCTTTAATGCACAGTGGTGCTCGGGTTGCAATATTGATCTATCGTGATCCATTTCCTAATTTTAACTGAGAAGGCTGTCAGAAGCAGCAGCTTTCTCCTTTTGATAACAGGGCTAACTAGTTCCTGAAGTAAATTACAGACGGTCAGGTTGTATCAATTCCAGGGTCTTGAATTGCTGCAGCTCCGCCTGGCACATTTGAAGCAGGAAATATAAACATGTACGAGCTACAAAATGTGTGAGAACAGGAATAGGGGGCAGCTATCTTTTTTGCATCCCTCAAGTATGACATACAAAGTAGAGCCGTATCTTGTTACTAACCTTGTCCATAAGCCAGTGTTTGTATATTGCTTTTCAAGGGCCTAATGGCTGAGCCTTATCTTTGAATACTGGATAAGGGGACAATTAGAATCGTTTGGGCCAAACCCCAGAGCTGGCGCTGCAGGCGCCTTTTGTACATATCCAATAAGGGAGAGGTTTAGCATAAATGAAGATCAGCCGGCGAGAGGTCCCCGGCCAAGGCTCAGTGCCAGAGCAAGGGGGAGCAGGAGAGGGTTTCCCATGGTGCCCTCTGTGGACTAAATGCAGCCCAGCCCCAGAGCATGCAGTTGCTCTCATTTCCCAAGGCTTAGAAAGTATAGCTACAGAAATTAATTAAACATAATAGCCCTGGACCTGCCCCAAGAATGGATCTTACTCCCAAGTTTTGGCCAAAGTAAAAAGTGACCAGCCAGGGATTAGGGGAACAAGAAGGGATCATTTATTAAAAGCTGGCTATCTTCTTTTAAAAAGTCAGTCTGTAGTCAGATAAGGATTTTTCCAATTTGATTTCTGAAACTTTGTCCCTTCAGTTTTTTTTAGTTGACTGGCTTAGCATGGAAGGAAGGAAGCACTAATCAAGAAAAAAGGGAAGGAGGAAGTATTGCCGGCCTCTAATAATAAAAGCTAAAGGACAATGAAAAGAAAGTGGGAAGAATAAGTGAATGTATACCCCTGAATGGACTGCAAGGAACATTCTGAAATTAGCTAATGCTGAGTAAAATCAGTTACAGCCAGTAAACAAGCCCCTCTCTTTGTGGTAGACAATGCCCCGAATAACCTGGCAAACGGAATTTAAAAAAAAATTACGGCAATATTCATTATTTCTTCCCTTATGGTTCTTTTGTTTCTCTGGCCTTCTATTCATGTCAAGTGTTAGATCATACAGCTTGCTAAAGAGATGGCACAGAGAAATCTAATTCAGCTGCGGCTCGCTGAGGGGGAGTGAATGAAAGCCTTTCCAAGCACCTGTGGCTGGTTTTCATGAAATTGCATTTCTTTAAATCAATACCATATCAGACTGGTTAGTTTCCAGACGCTCCTTACAAAAAACAAACACGAGGCACTTTTCTTTTCCTTCTTAAAAATATGCTTAAACTCTAATAGCAAAAAGAAAAGACCCAATTTATTCGCTCAGATGGTAAAGAATCCGCCTGCAATGAAGGAAAACTGGGTTCAATCCCTGGGTCAGGAAGATCCCCTGGAGAAGGGAATGGTAACTCTCTCCAGTAATTTTGCCTGGAGAATCCCGTGGACAGAGGAGCCTGGTAAGCTACAGTCCATGGGGTCACAGAGTCAGACACAACTGAACAACTCTGCATACAAAACAATTAAATGGGTTACGGGAAAATCGCTCCTTGTAGGCAGCATCTTTGTGTGGGGCTCAGGCTCCAGTTTCACTGAGTCCTGATAACTAGTCGTGTGACCTTAGGTAGACCAAAGATGGTCACCAGATTTTTCTCTTACTTCTGTGTCCTCATTTGTCAAAAGGAGCTACCAGCAGTCTTTGCCTCATCAATATTAGTAATTAAGTAATGATGATAGGAAAGATTGAAGGCACAAGAAGAAAGGGGTGGCAGAGGATAGGATGGTTAGATAACATCACTGACTCAATGGACATGAATCAGGGCAAACTCCAGGAAATTGTGGAGGACAGAGGAGCCTGGCATGCTACAGTCCATGAGGTCACAGTGAGGCCCCAACTTAGCAAATGAACAACAAATAATAATTAATTAAAAACTAATATAATGTTTGAAATTACTTTTTAGAAAGAAAGGGGTAGGCAACACAAAAGAAAAAAAAATTTTTTTAATTCGAGCATCTCCATGTTATTCTGTGAAACTCACCAGCTGCTCCATGCTTGGCCATCTCCATTTCCCACGAGTATGCTTGTGAAGCGGAGGAGGGAGACCAGTTGGATATTTTGACATGAACCTGCTTTCCTTGTATGCAGTTGATTCTCATATATCCTGCTTTGTGTTATTGACACTGGAGATCACTGGCTTTGGACTGAAATTGCCTACTGGGTGAGAGGGCGGCATCTCCCTAGTGGGCCTTAGTGTTTGGAGACCTCTCTGTGTGATCGTCTGGAGGCTTCTCTTCAGAGACCTCTGACAGGGGTTGGAAGGAGAGTGGCCAGGAGGGTCCTGATGAAGAGTTCTGATGACCCGTAGACCAGCCGCCAGTGTGTCCATGTTTACCCATCAGCTTCCACTGTCCCCAGCTGGCTGAGTGACAGGCAGGCTCCCAGACCCACTTCCCCACCCCCTACCCCTCAGCCACTGCATGTTTACATTATCTGCTTTCCAAAGAAACTTCCTTTTCCAGATGGCATGTGCTTTGCAAGTCTCAGCTCTGCGGGAGCTCCGCTTGACAAACTCTAACAGACCTTCTCAACATCACCCCCTATAGCTTTAGGTAAGAGCAAAAATTTAATTCTCAACTTTCTTGAAATTGGAGTCAGAATTTCCTCCCCAAAAGCCCCACGGACAAATTATATGGGTTTGTCTCGACTGGTTGCGTTCAGTGTGGCCAGCTTCCTCTGTATCTGCCACACCAGACAATCCAGCTGCTCATGTGGCTTCCCCCACCCCCCACCCCGAAGAAACAGCAGTGATGAGATGATACAATTCAGGATTCTTAAGACGATACATCACCAAAGGGCCTGTAATGTCGTCAAGTTGTACAAATTCTTATAGCTGCTGCTGCTGCTAAGTCACGTCAGTCGTGTCTGACTTTGTGTGACCCCATAGATGGCTCCCGTCCCTGGGATTCTCCAGGCAAGAACACTGGAGTGGGTTGCCATTTCCGTCTCCAGTGCGTAAAAGTGAAAGTGAAGTCACTCAGTCGTGTCCGGCTTTTCGTGACCCCATGGTTCTTATGGGTAGAAAAGACTAAAAAATGACTCAAGAATCAAGCCTGCTTACTTTCTCAAGACACATATTTAAATATTTGCCTCCAATTTTTAATGTTTCAGGGTTAACCCCAAATATGATCACAGATACGTATGTAATATCAAGTCTAATAGTTTTCTGAGGAAACGAGTATAGTGGAATGTAATATTTGCTGGACCCTATACTTGTTCCCCACTGTGTGTCATCTTAGAAACCATTAAAAAAAAAAAAATGCTCCTGTTCACAGTGGATCGCTCAGGTCTTGGTTTGTAGGCATATGTTATGTTGGTCATTTCTAATTATTTTTAAGATCAGATCTTAGCATCATATGATGTATTGCCTTTGTGCACGCCTTTCTTCTATAGAAACAAAATCCAAAACTTCAGTTCAGTTGCTCAGTTGCGTCCGACTCTTTGCGACCCCATCAACTGCAGCACGCCAGGCTTCCCTGTCCATCACCAACTCCTGGAGCTTGCTCAAACTCATGTCCATCAAGTTGGTGATGCCATCCAACCATGTAATTCTCTTGTAAAACTTGTAAGATAGCAAATGTTTTCGGTTACCTCTTGCTTTTAGGATTAGGATGAAGCTTCATACCAATTCTAGAGCAGAGTCCCAGGAAACCCCTCCACCCACCTCGCCACCCTGTTCTTGGCTCTATGCTTTCTACCCAAACCCACCTTCTTTCAGTTTTTCAGACATGCCATACTCTCACCAACCAAAGGCTCTTTGTTTGTTCCCATGTTGTCTTGACCACATAGAGTACTTTCCTCTTCCCCATGTAGATACCTCCTACTTATCCTTCAGATATGATGCCAGGGAGTCCTTCCCTGACTTCTTAATGAGATAAAATCCTCCACTGTAGGCTGCCATCAAAACAGTTACCCATCAGCCACAGCCCTCGTAAGAAATGCAGATTTCTTCTGCTTGAGTGATAGTTTGATTGCTGTCTGCCTCTCCCTCTAGATTTAAAGTTTCATGAGGGCAGGGGCTGCCTCTGTTCCCAGAACTTCATAGAGTATCTGGCGTGTAGTGAGCACTTGTGCATGTGAGCATGCCAAGTTGCTTCAGTTGTGTACAAATCTGGGTGATCCTATGGACTGTAGCCTGCCACACTCCTCTGTCCATGGGATTCTTCAGGCAAGAATACTGGAGTGGGTGGCCCTGCCCTCTTCCATGGGATCTTCCCAACCCAGGGATCGAACCCACTTCTCTTACGTTTCCTGCATTGGCAGGAGGGTGCTTTACCACCAGCGCCACCTGGGAAGCCCCAGGGAGCACTTGCTTAGTAAAGATTTATTCAATGAATGACTGAATAGGAGAATAATTGAAGGTGCAAAGGCTCGAAGGAAAAAGAGAACATGAAAGAATAAGGGTGGAAGGAAGAAAAAAAAGGTACCAGTGTGATGTGCTTGTTGATTAGTTTCAAACCATAACATTCATAGGGTGCAAATCCCTTCTTCAATGTACTTGGAAAGAATAGATGGAAATAGAAGGTTGAAAAAAGTAACCATCAGGACTGTTTCCAGTTGTTCTGTTGTTAATTAAAGCAACTTATTTTTCTCCAACAAATCCTCAGTTGAGAAAGTCTGGTGATGATATCCATGTACACAGATTTTCCCACTGATTCACGGTACTACCTGGGAAAGCAGTGTAGTTTTGCAGATTTATTTAGCTAATAGAAAATATCTTTGCAAATCTTTCAACCACACCACAGCAGGACTTTGGGGTCAGTAATCATATGCTATATTTCAGGCTTTTAATTTCCTCGAGATGATATTTCTTGTGATCTGAAAGCTTTTCTCCCTCCTGTGCATCAGGTCTTATTTTAACATACTGATTGAGCCTCTTTATCTTACACTTCCTGCTGGGAAAATAGATGCTAAAAGGTGTGTAATGTCACATTTACTTTAAAGCATCACAGAGTGAAATTGCAGGAACCACAGGCACAGAGTGTGGTGTGTATGTGTGTGGCTTTTCACCACACTTCAGACCTCCATTAGCAGCTCAACCCATACATTCAAGCCAATGAATACTATATTTAGTTGGATTCCATTCTTTTTATTAGAAGTCATTAGTGTTGGGTTTTTTTTTCCCTTTAATTCGTACTGAGATGTTTTTTACAAGAATGATCTTTTTTTAAAACAAAGTTTTAACCTGATCATCTCTATTTTGTTCTTATTTTCTTGGCAAATGTTTGAGTTTGAGCTCAGCAGTTAATAGAATGGTACTAAATTCTGTCTGGCCCCTTACTACTTTTGAGAGCTTATGTGTAATGGCTTAAACCTTATTTGTAATGGTTCTCAACCAGAAGTTATTTTCACCTTCCAAAGGCCTTCTGGCAATGTCTGGAGGCATTTTGGTTTGTCAAACCAGTGGCGGCGGCGAGGGGGGGGGGGGGAAGGTGTGGGGGGGTGTGGGGGGGCAGGGGGGTGATGTGGAGAGGAAGGAGCCAGCACTAGCATCTAGGGGCTAGAGGCCAGGGGTACTGCTCAACATCCCATGACAACCCACCACACCATAAGAGTTATTTGCCCCAGGATGGCATTAAGGTGGAGGTTGAGAAATTCCAACTTAAGCCTCTGTTTCCTCCTCTGTAAAATTAGGACAGTGATATCACCTGCATCATGGCCATGTAATCAGGATGAAACAATGCATGTCACATCTTTATTGCAGTCAATGCCTCGAGTGTTTTAGCTCTTGTTATGAAGATAACTGAGTTATTGTCAGGCAGACTGTGAAGTTCGAATTTTTCCAGTACGATATTATAGAAAAACCCAAATGAACTTTTTGGCCAACCCAATCCTCTCTTAATGATTTTAATTTTGTCTTCCTCTCTAATCTCAGTTTTCAACTTCCTCCTGTATTCTCAGAGATCCCTTACAGTTCCCAACTCTCTGGTCTCCTTCATCTGGTAAACTTCTTGCTCTCTTCCCACAAGGAACTTAAATGTCTCAGTACCTCCAGCCATTGGGCTGATCTGGACAAACCCAAGAACTCAGGTTGTCCTTGGTTTACCCCATTTCAGAGCTTACTTCATGAGGCATTGAAGTTATTCCTCAGTGTTAGTATTGTGCAGTGTTACTGCACATGCGTTACTATCACCTTCAGTGCAACTCCTGTTCTGGATTTCACCCCAGAATCAATATCCATCCGTATGTATCAGTTTTTCTGGAAGTGGAGCCTGGAGATATGGATCTCTGGCCCCTAAGTTCATTCTTAGTAAAGCATAAAAGCCACAGTAATATTGGGCTGGCCAAAAAGTTTGTTAAGGTTTTTCCACTATGGAAAGATGTTCCATTTCCATATGATGTTATGAAAAAAAATGAACTTTTTGGACAACCCAATAGATGCTGAATTATAGAAGAGGTGGTAGGTCCCTGGTATCTCCAGTGTGTTGCACGGTGTCTGGCACATAGTAGGCACTCAGTAAATAATGGCATTATTTGAAAGAACAAATGAGTAATAAAAGCTTTCATTCTACATTAGATTCATATTCCCTTCTTTGGCTTTTACCTACTTTCAGGTCTAATTGTTGTTGAGATCCTCAAGTGTTTACATAATCAAAATCACTTTATTATTGTTTTCCTTTAATATCTGGTTCATAAACAGATTCTTAAAGGAGTCAAACAAGCAAAGAAGATAAAGGAAAAATAAGCTGTATATAGAGCTTCCCTGGTGGCTCAGTGGTTAAGAATCTGTCTGCCGTTGTAGGAGACACAGGTTTGCTCCCTGGATTGGGAAAATCCTTCAGAGAAGGAAATGGCAACCCACTCTAGTATTCTTGCTTGGGAAATCCCATGGATGGAGGAGCCTAGTGGGCTAGAGTCCATGGGGTCACAAGAATCAGACACAGTTCAGTTCAGTCGCTCAGTCGTGTCTGACTCTTTGTGACCTCATGAACCGCAGCACGCCAGGCCTCCTTGTCCATCACCAACTTCCAGAGTCTATCCAAACCCATGTCCGTTGAGTCAGTGATTCCATGCAACCATCTCATCCTCTTTTGTCCCCTTCTCCTCCTGCCCTCCAGCATCAGGGTCTTTTCAAATGAGTCAGCTCTTCGCATCAGGTGGCCAAAGTATTGGAGTTTCAGCTTCAACATCAGTCCTTCCAATGAACACCCAGGACTGATCTCCTTTAGGATGAACTTGTTGGATCTCCTTGCAGTCCAAGGGACTCTTCAAAAGTATTCTCTAACACCACAGTTCAAAAGCCTCAAAAAGAATCAGACACAACTTAGCAACAAAACAACAACAACAAGCTGGGTATAAGACAGACCACTAGCTTAACTCCCAAAAAGGAAACCAGAGTGGTGAGCTCATGTTCCCTTATGAAGGAGGTGCTTCTCTGATGGACACTATTTGTTGGGTGAGAATGGGGAAAACAAAAGGAGAAGATCTCAGTGTTGCCAGATTTTTCCTTTCTTCAAGACTAGTCAGGATATGTTTTTATATGGTATCTCCATGTTAAATGAATTCTGGCTGCTAATACCAAGCTTAAAACTGGAAGATTAGCAAAATGCTGTTGGATCTTGTACAGGCCGAACAAAATAAGACCAGCAGTCTTGTTCAGTATGATGGTTCCTGCTTTCAAACTCTGCTAACCAAAGACACCTTACTTATAACACACTTAACATAGAAGAACAAGTAGTATTTTCTACACTCTAAATGCTAATGCCAATGAGACTGCTTTTTATTTTTTTTTCCTGGTGAAGGCTGCTACTCATCAACACACTGACTGCAAAATCAGAAATAAGTCAAAAGCAGTGCAGGTCCCTTCCATATGAACTAAAGTTTAATCACAGTAGTACGTGTACTGATGACTCTACAGGTGTTCTTTTCTCTGGAAATCTTTGCTGAGTCCCTGTAAAATATAATTCACAGTCTGTGGTGAGGAACAGGGTATAAATCAGTTGGTCAATCTCTCTGCATCATAAATCATGAGTGTGACGGTTTGATAATTTAGACCAGCAGTCAGCCCTGGGACTAGATTAAAGAAATCACCCTCAGCTTGAGTCTGCACCTAGATTAAACAGTTGTGACTTTCCAATAAATATGACCAAGAGTTCTGGTAAGATTCAGATGAGTCTCACTTTACTGAGGGGAAGAGGGGGTGAAAAGAGGGAACTGAATCTTCGGGGCGGAATTGAACAGCAGAGGGGGTTAGATGATGTGATTGAAAACCACAAGAGGAAGTGCAGCCTGCAGTGAGCAGCAAAGTGCACACTCATTCTCTAATAGGATTGGCTTTAAGCAGCATAAAAACATATCTCTCGGAGTGAATAACTGAGATCCCCAAATTAGGGTAATTATTTTGAGTTAATCACTGTATCCATCAGCTATAGTCCTATGAGTGAGTGCAAAGTCACGTCAAAGTTGCGACCCCATGGATTGTAGCCCACCATGAGATTCTCCAGGCAAGAATACTGAAGTGGGTTGCCATTTCCTTCTCCAGGGGATCTTCCCGACCCAGGGATTGAACCCAGGTCTCCCTCATTGCAGGTAGACGCTTTAGCCTCTGAGCCACAAGGGAACAGTCCCCTAAATATCAGAGACATAAAACTATAATCACTTAGTCTCACAAGTTCACGTGCCCAATGCACACTGAGGGCAAACAAATTAAGACGTTGGAATTTGGAGCAGAGAAAAGTTTATTGCAGAACCATGCAAGGAGATGGGTGTCTCATGCCCCCAAAACCCTGAAGTCTTCAAAGGGCTTCAGCAAGACATTTTTAAAGGCAAGGTGAGGGAGGGGCTTGTTTATTTTGCAAACTTCTTGGTGTCGGAATCCTTTGTTCTTGCAGCTACCCATGTATGCCAGGTCACGATGTTCCTGTAAACCTCCAACAAGACAAACATAATTGTCTGTTCTACAACTTTTATCTCTGTATGAAGGGACTCTTAAAGGTCAGAGCCCTGAGAATGGGCTCTCCTGTATGTTACACGCTACAGGCAACATTCTTTTACAAAAGGTGCAGAACCCACATGACTGAGCAGAAGAAGGGATATAAATCTAATATGGAGTCAGATATGTGTCTAGGGATTACCTAGCCTTGGTAGTTGCTGGGCTTGCCTCAATGACTCTGTCTTAACAGAGGAGACATGCATAGTGACACAAGTACACTTTCAGCTTCTGTTGACTCCCATCTGCTATTCTCTTGACAGTTATGGAAAACCACGTGGTCAAACCTAAGTTCAGAGTGCAAGGAAGCATACTCTGCCTTTAGTGGGAAGGGCTGCAGAGTTACAAGGCGGAGAGACTGGGTGAAGTTTGGGGGCAATAGTTGAATCCACCACAAGCTGTGTTTCCAAGTCTCTTCCTGAGCTTATAAGGGCACTATGGATATGGAATTAGACTTGGATCACATAATGAAAAAGAGTTATTATCCAGTGCCACACTGATGTTAAAGATTTACAGACACAGACTTTCTCCTCAACATAACTGAAAGATTTTAACCTGTCTCAGTGCTATTTTAAGTCTAAGTGATTGGTGAGCATTTATGTTAATGTTCAATCACTCAAGCTTCATGAAGAGTTTGTATGCTAGTTATAAGCCTTCTTCTGAAGGAATTCTCTATTTTAGTTTTCATTGACAGCCTCAGAATTAAATGTATGAGTGACAGTGCATTTTAGTTGGTATCTTAGTCATGATGGGGAACATTCCCACCCTCAGCAAATAACTTGATAATAAGGGGACATAACTTGTCTTTTATAGTTTAAACATCTCCCAAACAAAATTGCTGTACAGTCTCTAATAACTCACAGGGTTGTCTGTGCAAATTTGAGTAAACATTCTTGGGAATTTGCAAGGGGACCTAGGGAAGTAGGACTGCAATCTTAGAGCCACAGTGGAAACTGCAGCCAGTCAGTTGGGTTGCATCCCATTTGCAGGGGATGATCAAAGAAGAGTAAGACTACGGCAATGTTTCTCCAACTCTATAGCAGAAGGTAGACTTCAGTTTCTAGAGAGGGGAAAAAAAGAGCTGTGGGTCGAAAATAGCCCATACTTCCATCTTAAAATGTCTTATTCCCTTGTCCTGATTTCATGATACTAAGAAATCCTTTGGTTTTTAATTTGGCCTTTAAGGAGCTAAAATTCTAGTAAAAAGATTGCAGATATGCTTATTCTGACAAGAGATTTCTGTGATTATGAATAAACATTTTTTTTCATTCTTGTTTATACATTTGAAATTTATTCTCTAAGCATCCTCACTGCTGGGTATCCTGGTGAAATAGAGGTCCACAATCAGACCAAAGCCTGTGATGACCCCCTTGAAGTCATGCCACCTAGCAAATCTCTCCCTTGCCCTCCTAGGACTTATAGATGGGGAAACAGTGGAAACACTGTCAGACTTTATTTTGGGGGGCTTCAAAATCACTGCAGATGGTGACTGCAGCCATGAAATTAAAAGACACTTACTCCTTGGAAGAAAAGTTATGACCAACCTAGATAGCATATGTAAAAGCAGATATGTTACTTTGCCAACGAAGGTCCGTCTAGTCAAGGCTATGGTTTTTCCAGTGGTCATGTATGGATGTGAGAGTCAGACGTGAAGAAAGCTGAACGCCAAAGAATTGATGCTTTTGAACTGCGGTGTTGGAGAAGACTCTTGAGAGTCCCTTGGACTGCAAGGAGATCCAACCAGTCCATTCTGAAGGAGATCAGCCCTGGGATTTCTTTGGAAGGAATGATGCTAAAGCTGAAACTCCAATACTTTGGCCACCTCATGCAAAGAGTTGACTCATTGGAAAAGACTCTGATGCTGGGAGGGATTGGGGGCAGGAGGAGAAGGGGACGACCGAGGATGAGATGGCTGGATGGCATCACGGACTCGATGGACTTCAGTCTGGGTGAACTCCGGGAGTTGGTGATGGACAGGGAGGCCTGGCGTGCTGTGATTCCTGGGGTCACAGAGAGTCAGACACGACTGAGCAACTGAACTGAACTGATTTCCCTTTGAGATGCTCTTGATATTTCATGCTGTCAAGATAACGTACTGTGTACTGTGTGCATGCTCAGTTGTATCCAACTCTTTGCAACCCCGTGGACCACCTCCTCTGTCCATGGGATTTCCCAGGCAAGAATACTAGAGTGGGTTTCCATATCCTACTTCAGGGTATATCCCCAAGCCAGCCAGCCAGCCAGCCTGTGTGTCCTGTAAATAATCAATTGAGTTCAGTTCAGTCTCACAATCGTGTCCAACTTTTTGCGACTCCATGGACCGCAGCATGCCAGGCCTCCCTGCCCATCACCAACTCCTGGAGCTTACCCAAACTCATGTCCAGTGAGCCGGTGATGCCATCCAACCATCTTATCCTCTGTTGTCCCCTTCTCCTCCTGTCCTCAATCTTTCCCAGCATCAGAGTCTTTTCAAATGAGTCAGCTCTTCGCATCAGGTGGCCAAAGTATTGGAGTTTCAGCTTCAACATCAGTCCTTTCAATGAACACCCAGGACTGATCACCTTTAGGATGGACTTGTTGGATCTCCTTGCAGCCCAAGGGACTCTCAAGAGTCCTCTCCAACACCACAGTTCAAAAGCATCAATTCTTCAGTGCTCAGCTTTCTTTATAGTCCAACTCTCACATCCATACATGACTGACTACTGGAAAAACCATAGCCTTGATTAGATGAACCTTTGTTGGCAAAGTAATATCTCTGCTTTTTAATATGCTGGCTAGGTTGGTCATGACTTTTCTTCCAAGGAGTAAGCGTCATTTAATTTCATGGCTGCAGTCACCATCTGCAGTGATTTTGGAGCCCCCAAAAAGTCAGCCACTGTTTCTACTGTTTCTCCATCTATTTCCCATGAAGTGATGGGATGAGATGCCATGATCTTAGTTTTCTGAATGTTGAGTTGTAAGCCAACTTTTTCACTCTCCTCTTTCAATCAAGAGGCTCTTTAGCTCTTCACTTTCTGCCATAACGGTGATGTCATCTGCATATCCGAGGTTATTGATATTTCTCCTGGCAATCTTGATTCCAGCTTGTGCTTCATCCAGCCCAGTGTTTCTCATGATGTACTCTGCATAGAAATTAAATAAGCAGGGTGACAATATACAGCCTTGACGTACTCCTTTTCCTATTTGGAACCAGTCTGTTGTTCCATGTCCAGTTCTAACTGTTGCTTCCTGACCTGCATACAGATTTCTCAAGAGGTGTCAGGTGGTCTGGTATTCCCATCTCTTTCAGAATTTTCCACAGTTTCTTAGGATCCACACAGTCAAAGGCTTTGGCATAGTCAATAAAGCAGAAATAGATGTTTTTCTGGAACTCTCTTGCTTTTTCCGTGATCCAGCGGATGTTGGCAATTTGATCTCTGGTTCCTCTGCCTTTTCTAAAGCCAAGCTGAACATCTGGAAGTTCACAGTTTGTGTATTGCTGAAGCCTGGCTTGGAGAATTTTTAGCATTACTTTACTAGCGTGTGAGATGAGTGCAATAATGAAAGAATAATAGTTAAAAGGGTATGAATGTAAATGGAAAGAGAAATGAATAACCTTGTAATTAACAAGACAGTTAAATTACATTTAAAATGAGGTTTTCTCTCTTGTCATCTGATATCTTAAGACCTTCATAAAATTTTTGCGTATCCTGTTGCATTACTGGACTAGAAGTTTGAGGACATAGAGGGCAACTTAAATCCCAGAAAGGCAAATAATTGAAATTGAACATTAGACACCTCTTGCTGAAAAAAAAATCTAACCCTCTGGCAACTTCAGAGAGGAGAAAATGGCTAAAGAAATCATCAATTAATTAACCCAGTTCTACTCAATATTCTATAATATCCTAAATGGGAAAGGAATTTGAAAAAAAATAGCTATAGGTATAACTGAATCACTTTGCTGAATCCCTGAGACTGCCAGTGCTGCTAAGTTGCTTCAGTCATGTCCCACCCTGTGTGACCCCACGGACAGCAGCCCACCCCGCTCCTCCGTCCACAGGATTCTTAGGCAAGAATTCTGGGGTGGGTTGCCATTTCCTGTCCACACCTGAAACTAACACACTATAAATCAAATGTAGTCCAATATAAAATACAAATTGTAAAAATAAGAATAGTTAACTGCTTCCGTCACTTATTCAGAGGTTCAACCCCCTCTCTTGCCTGCTCTAACTTTCCACAACCTGCTCCAGGTTTACTTTTCACATGGAATTGTGCATCAGGATATTTCTCTGAACACAGACTCATTTCCTCTCTGTGAAGGCATTCTGTTGCCAGATGTTAAGCAAATTACCTGACCCTGTTAAAGATGTATGTATTCTTTTTCAAGCTCTGTGTATTACTGATTTCAGTTTATTCTGAACAATGAATTTTTAATGTCGGGTTTCATCACTATGTATCAAAAATAAGTGTGTTGTTTTCCAAATCAGTCTATGTGGTTATTCAGTCAGCACATAAATTTCAATTAAATTTAACAGATATTTGCTGTGTATTCCCTGTGTGCAAGGCACTGGGGACTAAGTAGTGGTGATATGACTATAAACCAGACTTAGCCCTTGGCCTCCAGAAGGTCAAAGTTGACTGGAAGACAAGTACTTGTGAAACAGAGTGACTAGGGCGTGACAGAGAAAGACCCTTTTATGGTGTTAAAGAGACCCACTCACGCTTATATTTGTATCGTTTCTCATGGAGGAAGGAAGGTACATTTTCCCCAGGTTTATTTAGTATGAAAATTGTTAAACATTAGGAAAAGTTGAAAGAATAGTGTAATGAATATATATGCCATCCAACTAGAGTTAACAATTGAAATTTTCATCTTTTCCTTCTTTCTCTCTCCATTCATCCATCCACCGACCCACCTATCTACCCACCTGGTGTTCCTTCCTTCCATCTATTCATCTGTATGTGTATGTATCTCCCTCTTTACCTGTCATTTATCTATTATGTGAAAGCAAGTTACAGAAATCATGACACGTCACCTCAAACATTTCAGCATACATCTCCAAAAAATAATAATGTTGTACTAAAAGCCATAATACCACTGTAACACCCTCTAAAATGATTTTTTAAAATTCTAAAATGATTTTTAAAAATTCTGTTTCACCTGAATTTCCTCAGTTGAGCTTCAAATTTTCATGGCTGTTTTTGTTCTTGGAATCCTCATCCAGTAAAGATTTTAGCACTGCATTTTTTATGTCCTTTTAATTTCTTTGAATATAGCATAGTGCCCTCCTGATTTTATAAAGTCCAATCATATTCTGTATTTTTCTGATGATTTTCTTAAGGAGATGTACAGTGTGCTCCTTTCTATCCTCTGTGTGCATGCCAAGTTGTTTCACTCACGTCCGACTCTTTGAGACTCTATAGACAGTAGCCCACCAGGTTCCTCTGTCCATGGAATTCTCCAGGCAGGAACACTGGAGTGGATTGCCATGCCCTCCTTCACGGGATCTTCCTGACCCAGGGATCGGACCTGCATTTCCTGTGACTCCTGCATTGCAGGTAGATTCTCTACCCCCGAACCACTGGGGAATCCCCCTTTATATCCTCTATTTCTTATAAATTGGAAGTTACATCTTAGCTTGATTAGATTCACATTGAATATTTTTGATAGAAAACTCCATGGGTGATTCTTTATATTTCATTCACATGAGGAGGTTCCTACTGTTATTAGTGGTTCTGTGTTCTATTGCTTGGCTGTGATGGTGACCACCAGATTCTGTTATAAAGACAAGTTGTTTAGTCTTTGCAGTTAATAATTAGATATTTTGCATTGCTTATTTACCCAAACCTAAAGCTCATATCATATGTTCATGAGCCTTGTCTGAATTACAACACAGGGTTAAAAAAATGGAGATTCTAATTGTATCATTCCTTTGGCATAGATTAGCTAGCATTCTTCTCTAAAGAACTCATTTTATCTGCTTTTTTGAAAAAAGGTGTATTTGAGTAGAGCATGACCTAGAAATGGCAAATATTTAGCCTTACATAAACTAAAAGCTTAAGAACTTGAAACAAATTTAGAGAAACTATAGCAATTTTGAGCTGGAAGGGACCTAAAATAGTATATATCCCAACAATTCTTTTCACAGATGAGAAAAGGGAGGTCCAACTGTGTTGTTTATTTTGATCTCATAACTAATGAGTTTGCTGTAACTGAAACCCTGGAATAAAGGGAAGCACAGCGTACGTGGGTGGAAATGAGGTCAACACACCCATGTACAATTACTGCTCATTTGTTGGCAGTATTATCCACAGAATTATAATTTTGTAGGATAATAGGAGGTTGCTTGTTTCAGCCTTGGTAAATATTATTGTACATATGCAGTAGGCAGTGAGTTTTTGTATTTACCTATATTATGCTACTGCCAAGATATATTGCTAATACTAAGGAATTTTCAACGAACTTCAAAAACTGATTTACATACCTGCAGCCTATCCTAGTCTTGGCAGGATCAGTAACATCAATACAACAACCATATCCCCACCTCTTCCTGATATTTCAAGAATAAATAGTTTATTAAGCCAAGGATAATTTTGATATCCTCCTGTGATGAATTTAAGTCCAGTCAGTTTGAGTTTTGGAGAAGGAAATGGCAACCCAGTCCAGTATTATTGCCTGGAGAATTCCATGGACAGAGGAGTCTGGCAGGCTACAGTCCTTGGGGTCGCAAAGAGTCGGGCACAACTAAGCAACTCACACACACACACAATTTGAGTTTACGTCTATTGGATGTATAGCACGATGTGAAACAGTAAACACTGGAAATGAGTTGAATGAGGGAAGATAAACAAAATATTGATGGAGAAGGATGGAGAAGAGAAAATGAAATGACATCTGACTCAGGTGAATAATATCTGACCCCTATTCCTGGAGAGTACCTAGAGCTGGTCATTAGGGAATAGAAAGGGCGGGTGTCAGTAGAGAGCTTGTCTAACTTCAGCAGTCTTAAGACTGTAAGAAAATTAGATTCTACTTGCCGAAGCTTAAATCATCCTACATGCTCCATCAATGTTGCTCAAACTAGAAAGACCTCAGAAAATAATCAAGAGGCAGAATTTGAAGCAGGTGCTTAAATGGCAAGAGGAATGAAGGCTGGAGACAGAGTTGCCAGCAACTGGCTTCAAGTCTTTCTTTTAAAACATGTACTGAGTGCTTACTGTGTAACAGGGGTTGTGCTTTGTATTTATTCTATGCATCATCTGATTGAATCTCACAAGAGCCAGTATTTTTACTATCCCTATTTTAGAGATAAGAAACTGAGGCAAATTACTTAAGGCCACCCAGTTAATAACTGTTGAGGTTTCCCTGATCCCTGTGTTTCTGATCAGTAGAGATTAGTACCTTTTTCTGGGTGGCAAATGTTTCCTTTCAGAGAAAGCAAGGACATGTGTGTAGATTGAAAGGTTAAAGAGGAGGACTCCAAAAATGACAGATAAATAGTGTGGCATGGCTACTTTTCCCTCTTAGAATTTTGGAACACCTTTGGACTTGCAGCTGCTAAAGCAAATAAAATTCTGGCTGGCATGAACAGTTTCCTGAAATGTAAGACTGTTGAGGTCCCAGATACCAATGGAGGAGCAATATGGTTATTCCTCACTAATTAAAAGCACAGAAAGGAAGCAGTTGAATGGCTCTGAACATTGCAAATCCAGAGTGTCACTGAACATCATGGAGGGCACGAGAACAGCTAGACCAAGGATGCTTCTGAGTGAGCATGGCTTCTCAGGGTCTGTTGGCAATTTCTCCCAGGACTATGCGCTGGACAGAGATTAGCAGCGTGTCCTGCGTAAGGTATCTTAGAGTGCTGAGAGACTCCTAAAACCAACAACCACCACGTTTTTCTCCTTATGTTTTGCCCAGAGAAAACCATGGCAGTACCTGTGTTTCCATTTGAGGCAGAAACTCTGCCATGAACCAGCTCCACGGTCCAGCTCTGGTGGCCAGTTACCTTCCTCGTGCAACCTCCCTCTGCCTTGGGGGCTATGCCTAGGCAGACCTGAGCAAGGCTGTCTTCTTATCTATAAAATGAGATAATTAAGCTAAATCAGTGATTTAAAAAATTTTAGAAATGTGCTTAAACAGGAAATATGATTACCAACAAAGCATTCAGATGAAACAGAAGCATGTAAATGAAAGTAAATATCCAATTCATCTCTGATTTGTCCTCCAAGATCCCACCTCAGAGACAGCTAATATGTTTCTTGCATATATTTCTAGAATTGCCTTTGTTTATGTAAACATATTCAAAGCTTTCTGTACCTTGATTTGTTCACTTGGCAATAGATTGTGGAGGTCATTGCTTTTCAATACATGCAGAACTATCTTATTATTGTTAATGGAATCCATCAAATATCTATCCCTTCCTGTAACTTGAAAACAGCTGAAATATTTCAATTTAAAAACCTTAGATCAAACTATAGAAGTAAAATATATCAAACACCCAATCCTGTAGTTGATGGGACTGAATCCCTGTCTTCTTGTTTCTCCTTCATCTGATGGGAGATCTCTAATGAGTATCCATGGAGCCCTTCAAAATACAGTGGGATAAGACTTGAAAATATCTACTAGCTTTACCAAGAGCATTTTCTAGTTCTAGAATCCTGTATCTGTGAAAAAAAAATGTCACTTGCCTACCACTTAGATTCCAGAGAGTCTTCATCAACTGTATTAGAGAGATATTCGTTTAAACCAAGCACCCAATAGACCGGGTCCCTTTCTTCATGGTGGAATGCCTAGGACTACAATTTGTGAGCACGGTTAACAAGAAAGCTTGAGCCTGTGAACTGCTTGTCTGAAAATTATATTCTGAAAATTTGCAGCCATTGCCAGAGTCTTGGCTTGTAGTTTTACACTGAATTATTGGACTGAATTATTTCATTTTTTTTTTTCCTATTGTGCCTTGTCAACGAAAAGTGTTGTCTCAGGGAGGCGATACAACAATATTTTATAAAGAAATCATTCCTTCAGAGCTGGAAAGACCTGTTGGTAATCTGAATGTCTTACCCATTATAGCAAACAGTCACCCAGGATACTGGGAGGGGTCCAGGCCTCACTTAGCTGCTTAAATCAAAAGGAAATAGTGAAGCCGAGGCTGGCGATATGAAGCAGAGTCTCCTTTGGGTCTGGCATACATTTAGATTCTGTGCGTAGGAATTGTCTGTACACTAATGAAAGAATAGGTATTTAAAGTCTATTAATGTTTATAATTACAGTTGGCATTGAGTCTAGGTTAGAAATTCTTTATCTCCCATGTCAAAGATTTGACTAGTCTTAATAATGATTAATAACTGAACATTCTAGTTCAGTTTCAAACTTTGTTCTGTTTCACACATCACGAATTCATTCATTCATTCATTTTAGATGAAGTGGCATATTGTAGACATCTGTTTTTGTCATCCAGAATTCATTCATTTTTCTACTGACATTACTCTGATTTTCTTCTGGGGAACCACGCCCTCTCTCTCACTCTTATACTCCATGCTTTTCAGATGAGTTGGGCTTGAGGGTGGACATGTGACTGCGGTCTGTTCAATGAGTACTGTGTATTTTCCCTACCACTGTGATTGGTCAGATGACATATTCCCCAGTCAAAGCCAGTGATGTTCAGTATAACTTTCACTAAGGTCTTTACTATTGTACATGACTTGGAAAAAAAGAGATCTGGAGATCTCATGCAGCATCTTTCTGCCACATGAAACTCTAGAATGAGCCTGATATGTAGGAAATGAGTATTGAAAAATGAGAAGAGTTCAGATTCTGTTGACAGCTAACTCAAACCCCTAACACCAGCCCATTTCAAGTATAGGAGACCCAGAGATCGAACCTGGGTCTCCTGCATTGCAGGCAAATTCTTTACTATCTGAGCCATCAAGTGTAGGAGTCAATAAGAAAATATTTTATCTTCTTAAGACAACTCAGCTTGTCTGGCACTGCCACAAGAAAATGCTGACATTTCATTTCCTTAATTCCTAATTAATTGTATTAGACATCCATCAGAGAGGGGAAATTAAGCCACCTCCTGTTGAAAGGATGGAATTTCACTTTTGAGACTATCAAATATAAAAACAGGTGACTAATTCAAGTGTCACAGTTCAGTTCAGTTTAGTCGTTCAGTGGTATCCGACTCTTTGTGACCCCATGGACTGCAGCACGCCAGGCCTCCCTGTCCATCACCAACTCCGGGAGTTTACTCAAGCTCATGTCCATTGAGTCAGTGATGCCATCCAGCCATCTCATCCTCTGTCATCCCTTTCTCCTCCTGCCTTCAATCTTTCCCAGCATCAGCGCCTTTTCAAATGAGTCAGTTCTTCACATCAGGTGGCCAAAGTATTGGAGTTTCAGCTTCAACATCATTCCCTCCAATGAATATTCAGGACTGATTTCCTTTAGGATGTACTGATTGGATCTCCTTGCAGTCCAAGGAACTCTGAAGAATCTTTTCCAACACCACAGTTCAAAAGCATCAAGTGTCATAGATCCTACGAAATCTTAGTCTCCAGAATAGGAAACCCAAGAATCTCTACTTACAAAAAAAGAGGGAAATGCTTATTATGATATAGCCTACATAGCAGCTCTTCATGGTCCATATGCCAGAGTTTATTTGAAGATCACAGGTAATAGGAAAGGGAAATAGTGTTTATTTTGCACCTTCAGTGGGCTAGTTTTCAAAGTACTTTAGTATATTTTTTATTCATTATATTTAAGGGAAAATTTTAGTACCTGTTCTAGACAGGTACTGAGTTATTGGGTGGTCAGTGAGAAAAAAATGGCCCTGTTCTCAAGAGCTTATATTCTAGCACATTCAGTAAAACTTTCTGTCATGTATGTGTCTCTAGCTGCACTGTCCAAAACATCAGCCATGTATTGTAGCTACTGAGCACATGAGGATGGCTAGTGAAAAGCTGACTTTAAATTGGAATTCATTGGTGTGGCCACATGACTTCTGTCTACTGTATTGAAATGTGAAGGACTCTAGACCATTTCTTCTTAAACTGTAATGTGCATGCTGCTGCTGCTAAGTCACTTCAGTGCGACCCCATAGGTGGCAGCCCACCAGGCTCCCCCATCCCTGGGGTTCTCCAGGCAAGAACACTGGAGTGGGTTGCCATTTCCTTCTCCAATGCACGAAAGTGAAAAGTGAAAGTGAAGTCGCTCAGTCGTATCCGACTCTTAGCAACCCCATGGACTGCAGCCTACCAGGCTCCTCCATCCATAGGATTTTCCAGGCAAGAGTACTGGAGTGGGGTGCCATTGCCTTCTCCACTAATGTGCATAGGAATCACCTATTAAAATACAGAGTCCATCTCAGTAGGGTCTTGTGTGGAGGTGGAAGTTCTGCACTTTTAAGTTCCCAGGTGATGCTAATGTGGCTGGTCCATAGACCACACTTTGAGTAGGAAAAATCATCAAAGTAAATGATAATTACTTAATTATAGTAAGTATGAATTATGATAAGACCACCAAGGAGAACTGGGTGCTAAAGAGAATGGAAGGGACAGGACTCGGAACTAAATTGGAAGTGAGTCATAAAAGACCTCAGTGGGGAGGGGATCCTGAAGCTGAAACCTGCAGAAGGCATCTGAGCTGGTCAGGAGAAAGGGGTTGGGGGAGGCAGTTGTAGAAAGGGCACCACTGATGCCCATGTTATTTTTGACTAAGCTATTTCATTCAATATGCAAGCAAATTTGCAAAACTCAGCAGTGGCCACAGTACTGAAAAAAGTCAGTTTTCATTCCAATCCCAAAGAAAGGCAATGCCAAAGAATGCTCAAACTACCACACAATTGCACTCATCTCACATGCTAGCAAAGTGATGCTCAAAATTCTCCAAGTCAGGCTTCGACAGTATGTGAACTAGGAACTTCCTGATGTTCAGCTGGATTTAGAAAAGGCAGAGGAACCAGAGATCGAATTGCCAACATCCGTTGGGTAATCAAAAAAGTGAGAGAGTTCCAGAAAAACATCTGCTTTATTGACTGTGCCAAAGCCTTTAACTGTGTGGATCACAACAAACTGTGGAAAATTCTTCAAGAGATGGGAATAGCAGACCACCTGACCTGCTTTCTGAGAAATCTGTATGCAGGTCAGGAAGCAACAGATAGAACTGGACATGGAACAATAGACTGGTTCCAAATAGGAAAAGGAGTACGTCAAGGCTGTATATTGTCACCCTGCTTATTTAGCTTATATGCAGAGTACATCATGTGAAATGCTGGGCTGGATGAAGCACAAGCTGAAATCAAGATGTCTCCTGGCAATCTTGATATGCAGATATGCAGATGACACTACCCTTATGGCACAAAGTGAAGAAAAACTAAAGAGCCTCTTGATGAAAGTGAAAGAGGAGAGTGAAAAAGCTGACTTAAAACTCAACATTCAGAGAACTAAGATCATGGCATCTGGGGCCATCACTTCATGGCAAACAGATGGGGGAACAATGAAAACAATGAGACTATATTCTGGGGCTCCAAAATCACTGCAGGTGGTGAGTGCAGCCATGAAATTAAAAGACTCTTGCTCCTTGGAAGACAAGTTATGACCAACCTAGAGGGCATATTAAAAACCAGAGACATTACTATGCGAACAAAGGTCCGTATAAAGCTTTGTTTTTTTTCCAGTAGTCATGTATGGATGTGAGAGTTGGACTATAAAGAAAACTGAGCTCCAAAGAATTGATGCTTTTGAACTGTAGTGTTGGAGAAGACTCTTGAGAGTCCCTTGGACTGCAAGGAGATCAAACCAGTCCATCCTAAAGGAAATCAGTCCTCAATATTCATTGGAAGGATTGATGCTGAAGCTGAAACTCCAAAACATTGGCCGCCAGATGCAAAGAACTGACGCATTTGAAAAGGCCCTGATGCTGGGAAAGATTGAAGGCAAAAGGAGAAGGGGATGGCAGAGGATGAGATGGTTGGATGGCATCACCGACACAGTGGACTTGAGTAAGCTCCGGGAGTTGGTGATGGACAGGGAAGCCTGGCGTCTGCAGTCCACAGGATCACAGAGTCGGACACGATTGATCAACTGAACTGAACTGAACTGAAAGCTATTTCACAGAGAAACTCTTACAAGAGTAGGTTAGGAGTGTCTTCCCACCCCACTCTGCCCATTTGTAGCCTCCTATCCATTCTTCCTGTAGACCTCCGTGCCGCATTCAGATGGATCCCCTTTTCGAATCCGCAGAACTCACTGCATATTTTCCATAGAACCACTAATGCTTCATGTTGCAATGTCCCTCCCGTCTCTCCCTACTAAACTGTGAACTCAAAACACGATGGCAGGTGTGACAGCCCTGTGGCGCCTCAAGAGGAAGCCACCGATCCCTATGGTCAACCCGACAGGAAGCCGGACACTGATTTTCCGGCTGGAGAGGAGAGCGAACTTGCATGGCTCCACGAGGCCCTGACTCCCCTGTCTAGCTTGGTGTGCTTTTCTATTTTCTGGATGCTCACATGGTAGGCACTTTATAGATGTGTCTTGAAGTGTAGCCAACAAAGATTTCTTCTTTTAAATTTGTATTTGTTTATGAGGTATCTGAGATTAAGGAAGTATTATATATATACTCATATAGGCATCCATGCAGTATTTTTCTCCCCTATAGATGAGAAATATTTCTGGAGTAGAGCCATATAACTAAAAGTAATACAAGCCATTCATGCCCTCTGTATTACTTTTAGTTTTACAGCAGGGGATCGCTCTGGTTTTGACAAGCACTAATTAATTCTAACTCTGGGGAATAATGGGAAATGAAGGCTTATGCTATTTGCACCAAGGTTATCAGTTATATTGGTTTTAATGCTCTCCGCTGCTCTAAATATAAAACATGCAGCCAAACGCATAGTTGCTTCCTCATTAGCTGTAAACAGTGTATTTCAGATTTGTCAAGCATACATATTTATTTCTACATCCAGGCATTTTTATTTATCTTCCTTGCTAGTCTGCGAAGTTTTTGCCAATAAATTAGGAAGGCACTAACTAGTTCTGAAAACTATGGCGCCCAGGAAATTTTATTGATCTCATAATTTACTGGATCTTTTGGTTAATTACAAGTTCTGTCTAGCTTGGTGTGCTTTTCAAGTCAGCTGTGCATCGTAAATATGTAACTTCAGTACTCACCCTCCCTACACCTCTGGCAGCCCCACATGAGGTCAAAGGTGTAATGGCTACACTGCCCAGTCTCTTACATGTTTAATTAAACTATTAATCTACTTTCATCTTGGACAGTCGAAACAGGCAGCATTGAGTTTTCAGAGTTCAATGCATTTACTTAGGGTGGATTTTTTCCTAACCCCCATCTTCAACCATTCAGCACTAGCAACTCTTTTAAAGGCAATTTTAAAAATTGTGAATGCTGGAAAAATGGCCAGATCAGTTAATCAGAAAGTGCAATGTTTACAGTAATTCATGCATTTGCTTCCTGACTAAAGCACTTTATTCGAAACAAAGAAGACTGAGGCTTGCTTCTTTGGAGAGAATGATGCTGAAGCTGAAACTCCAGTACTTTGGCCACCTCATGCAAAGAGTTGACTCATTGGAAAAGACTCTGATGCTGGGAGGGATTGGGGGTGGGAGGAGAAGGGGACGACAGAGGATGAGATGGCTGGATGGTATCACTGACTCGATGGACGTGAGTCTGAGTGAACTCCGGGAGCTGGTGATGGACAGGGAGGCCTGGCGTGCTGCGATTCATGGGGTCGCAAAGAGTCGGACACGACTGAGCGACTGAACTGAACTGAACTGAAAGGTTCAAAAATTATAGTAGATCAATCAGCAGCAGCCTCCAAAGGGCCAATATTTCCGAAGCATTAGAACAGGGGTTATCTTTGTTATGTATGTAAACTATGAGAACTCGCTGAGGACAAGTGTAACCTCTTGTGGCAGCGATGACATTTTAAGTGGGCGGGCCTAGTTTTGTGTTCATTATCCCAACAGTCTGGAAACGCGAGTCTTAGAAACGCGTGTCTGCGAGGCTGTAATTAGGTTAACAAGGTTCTCCTGTGTCTATCTCCTCCCTTTCCTGTGAATCAATTGGTAGTCATCCACTACATATGTTATTCAATTAAGGAAGCAATTTGCTGCTTTTCATTCTGTTTCCTGTGTTCATTCTTGAACTCATAGGTAGAGAATTATGTGAAAATTTCAATCTCCTTCCCTTCTTTTAAAGTTCTTCCTACCCTCTTGCTCAATTTGTCACTGTCCCTTTATTCCATGAGGAATATGCATCTTGTGTACCTCCATAAAGGCTGTGAAAATATGACACCATGACCTTCTCACTAATGTGCCTGGCTTTCATTTGAACAATGATTAAGAGCAATTTGAGTCATGCATTTGAACATTCCACTTGAAAAATCAATTTAGACCGGCAAGGTCCATGTAAATATTGATTATAAACCCACCGTGTTTCTAGCAAGTTAGATTACTATCATAAGCTAAAACCTGTTTTTCTTTCCTACTTGGTTAAAGAGTGTAACCAAAAACCAAATCCATGTGCAGATTGATCATATTTTGCAGATGCCCAGAGGAATAAAATTTAATTCAGATTCACAACCTATCTTCCCTCTTGCCCCACCTCCAGTCCAAATAATCAAAACCACAGCTCTTTTACATTTATGGAGCCGTTGAAGCTGTGTATTTCACTTTATTTTATTGCATTCTAACTTTTTGTACTGCACTCACTATGAAGATTCCATGTATCTTGTTAAATGTGAGCAGCTCGCTCAAAAACACGTCATTTCAACTGACATTTTTTGGCTTATGTTCAGTTTTTTATAACCTATGTCTCAGAGCCGTAAGTTTATAATCCGAGATGCTACAGACCTTACTTATTCATCATGATTAGATGTGCTCTAATACTGAAATGTAAAGAAAGTTAGCTTGGCAACAACAGTGCCGGAAATAGTGATGAAAATAAGACAAATGTATTGGGTCCCTCTCCTTCATGAAAGTGCCATCTGGGTCAAACTTGTGAATGACCAGGAACTATTTGCACAATATAGAATATCAGTTGATGACTTTGGAACATTTGTACCATCCTGGTGCTTCAGGGTTAAGATTACGAGGTTGAAAAGAACTACTAGCCATACTTACAGATAAAAGTGAGCTTTACAAATGCTTTTTTATGTGATGTGTGAGTAGTTGGTAAAGGCTTTTGTTTTGCTCTGAAGAATTTTGTTTTTCTTTTTGGACTGTTATCATCTGTGGCTAATGTTTAATTTTTATCCTACACAGGCAAAAACTTGTAGGCTCTTTCCTACCGTTCTGAGATAAAGTATCTAGGAAATTTAGAGGGCAACCCTAAAGTCACTCTCTGACCCACAGAAATTTATCATTAATGGCAGCACCTCAGGCATGGGGAGTGTCATGTTGAGGAAGTGCTACCATCATTTATACAGTATCCCCACAAAGGCAGGGCCAGCCAGCACTGCAGGGAAGCCTGCGCCTTGTGCCTGCCTGTCCAAGTCAGGGAGTTTGGCTGCTCTCCCTCCTGGAACAGGCAGAGTAGAGAGAAGGATGGACATTGCGTGCACCCCAGGCTTCCACAGTGCTCTAAGCCCACCATCAGGGAAATATCCTTAGGAAAATGGTCAGAATTAACAATGGGGAGCCTGAGAGATTTTTTTTCCCCCCTTTAAGTTCAGATATATATTGTTAAAAGCAAAAAAGAAAAAAGAAAAAAATCTCTCAGTCTTCCCATTGTTAATTTTCCTGTTTTATCTAAGAGGGGTTGAGTAACTTGCCACAGAACACACTTGCTCAATGACAGGGCTAGGATTTGAATCCATGACTCTGGAAGCCACAGCCCACACCTGGTTCCCTATAAAACACTCCTCCCTGTGGTGGGAAAATGCCTTTTAATATTCTCAGGTCGTCCTTTATGAACCTAGTAAATTGAGAGACCGGAAGTCGCATGGGGCAGCATGGGAATGGAATGGGCATAGTTTCTCGGGAAACTAGCAATCCAAACTAAGCCGAGAAACAGCCACGGAACAAACTCTGATGGTGGTGTTTGCCAGTTTTCTGGTCGAATTTCAAGCTTCCAGGGCGGAGTCCCTGAAAGAGAAGCTAACAGGAAATGCACAGACGCTCTCACCACTTGGCTCCCAGGGGCCCAGGGGAGGACGGGTGACGCACGGCAGGAGGTGGCGCGCGGCTTGAGAGGGCACGCTGAGCCGGCGCCAGGTGAGGCCTGCAGCTGCCCTGCTCTTTGCCGTGGCTGTCAGTTCCTGAGCAGCTTCCAGGGAACCTCCCCTCCCAGGGTCCAGGCCCTGCCCACGCCCTCCTCCCCGCGGCCCCCACTGTGCCTGGCTTCACCCAGCAGACCCTAGCAGGAGGGATGCGGTGCCGCTTCTGAGGTTCAGCCTGAAGCCAACCGGGTGGCTACTGCTCCTACACCGGCAGTGCCCTGGGCTGTTCCCCGAGAAGCCTGGCTCCCTGGCTCCAGGGGGCCATGTGGGAGGGCCACACAAGGAAGCAGAGGTCCTGGCAAGAATGGAGGAGGATCGAGGAAGCCCCCCACTGGACACAGCTGGGCTCCCAGGCTTCTGAGCCTCGGTCATCCTAGCTGAGCCCGTCGCTTGCGTGAAGCCCACCTCAGTGCATGCCTTGTGCTGTCTGAATCCCTAGCCCGCATAACTGTGAGCAAATACAGCCGAGATTGGGGGTCACTAACGAAGCAGCCATAGGCAACTGGAAACAAATATCCTACCAATGTATCTTATTTGCACTTTTCCTGTGATGTTTTATGTTCAGGATAGGAAGGGAAGTCACACCCCTAGAGGCACAGACGGAAACCCCCGGGGGTGCCCTCCACCAGCAGAACCATGCAGGGCTTAGAGCCGTCCCCTGTAGTCTGAGCTGACAGTACAGAAGGGAGCTGTGGTTGATAGCATTTACATTTCCGTATCTTCTCTCTGTGGTGACAGTATTTTCAGTTGATCAAGAGGGAAAGCAAAGTACAGAGAGCGGAATTCTTGACATTACTGTTCAGGAACCAGAAATAAAATGCATCTCCAATCTGGAAGCCCAAGGTTCTTTTAAGTATAATACTTATTGTGTGTACTGTTTTTTGCTCATGTGTCTTTCTTCTCTTATCAACTAAATAAGTAATCGTGAAGAAGAAAGAAAGATATTGTCCTGCAGAATACTTGGCCTATGTCATGACCTGATGGAATACTGTGAAAGCATAAAAGGGAGAGAGAAATAGTTATCTGTTGGCTGAACACTGACTTACTCTGTTGTATAATATAACTTTGATGAGCCATAATCTGTGAGTTGAAACCCTGAATTTAACTACTGTGAATATCTGGAAATAAGCAAAATAGCCAAATGTGAGAAGTCTGCTTTATACTTCAGGTACCAAAAACACCCCTAGTATTTGGTTTTAATGCTTTCATCAGAAATTTTCTTACCATCAGCAAAATGTTGATATTTTTGTCAGGACATTAATGCAAATAAATACTGGGATTAAAATGACATGGAGATACAATGATTGATGACATAACAACAAAATACGTTGACCGTTGTAGAGCAGTAAAAAGTCTGAAAATGAGGCAGACATATTAATTTTTATTAAAGATAAGAAATCATCTTAGGAGGAGACTTTTGGCCTTGGTTAAAAACTTTATTTTGAATAAAATTCATCACATTATACTCTCCAAGGTGCCACACAAGGGTATTTACATCTGGCTGCTCAACTTTGTAAGAAAGACAAGTAACAAATTCAGATTGTTACCTCTGTTCATTATAGTTTCAATGTCATGTTTGAAGATGCTCCTAAAATCCATGACATCATGGCCACTGTCCTCTGCTTACCAAAGGACAGGATGCTACAGCTCTTGGGTTTCCAGTTCAAGGTTTAACACTCGACCTCAAAATGAGTCTTCCAGCCTCATCCTCTGCTTACATGATTCGTGGGAGATTCTGTCTAGTTTCTGATATTGTTTTAATGCTCAGGAATATATAGAAATGATTGAAGTATAAAGGGCTATTCAAAAGCAAAGCAGTCTAATGATGGGTGAAAACCAGTGCTACCCAGAAACAATTATCCTAACTCTGCTGCTTCTGCCAACTTCAGTCGTGTCCGACTCTGTGCGACCCCATAGATGGCAGCCCACCAGGCTCCCCCGTCCCTGGGATTTTCCAGGCAAGAACACTGGAGTGGGTTGCCATTTCCTTCTCCAATGCATGAAAGTGAAAAGTGAAAGTGAAGTTGCTCAGTCGTGTCTGACTCCTCTCGACCTCATGGAATGCAGCCTACCAGACTCCTCTATCCGTGGGATTTTCCAGGCAAGAGTACTGGAGTGGGGTGCCATTGCCTTCTCCGTCTAACTCTGCTAGTCCTTTTCAATAGGCAGTCCAGACAATGTAGCTTTCATTTGGTGTTTTCTAGTATCCTTACCAATTTGCCCTTCCACGAAAACCAAGCAAAATGGGCATGAAAAAGAAGATCGATATTTTCAACCCATTTTAGACCAACTGTATCATCTGTATTAGGTGTGACCTGATTTGTTTGAGGCTTCAAGTGTCTTAGTCACTGCTCATTTTCATATCAGACCCAGGGATTCTTTTCAACAGCAGGAGAGAAGCAGGGGTATGGGATGGCTCACAGATTGCCAGTGTTACATTATTCTACGGTGATGATAAGGACATTGCCTGTCTTATGGCTGTTTGATGGCATTTTTGTTCTCATTTAAAATAATCAGATTTCATCCTGAAGCCTTCTAAGTGAATTTGAATGTTACATGAGGTGTGTAATGGAATAAAATGGGGCTGCAGTGACTCCTGTTCGATTGCCGGCATACTGCTTTTCTATTACTAGAGATAGCAGAGCAACCTGGGGGACCGAGGGATAGACACGTTATTTTGTGCTGGTCTGTGGTCATGTAGTTAGCCATATTCATGATTCACCAGATGATAGCCGTGGTGGCAGTCCTTCTGAAGAGCGCTTCCAAAGTCTTGTAATTTTGGCTCATAGTCTTTGCAGAATTTCGTTATCATGAACTTCAACTCTAATGTTAGCACAGTTTCTCAGTCCTGTAGCAATACATGGCTCATAAAGTATAGCTGTGTATGTTACTATCTAAGCACTGAGGTCCTTTGCTGCTGCTGCTAAGTCGCTTCAGTCATATCCAACTCTGTGACCCCATAGATGGCAGCCCATCAGGCTCCGCTGTCCCTGGGATTCTCCAGGCAAGAACACTGGAGTGGGTTATCATTGCCTTCTCCAACTGAGAAAGTGAAAAGTGAAAGTGAAGTCGCTCAGTTGTGTCAGACTTGTAGCAACCCCATGGACTCCAGCCCACCAGGCTCCTCCGTCCATGGGATTTCCAGGCAAGAGTACTGAAGTGGGTTGCCATTGCCTTCTCCAACTGAGCTCCTTTGGGCATTTCCAAATGAAAGGAGAGTTTGAATTGAGTGAATCAGAGTGGTCCAGGGCAGAAGAACTTCAGCTCCAAAGCCCAATAAAGAGAAGCACAAAAGATGGGATACACATTTCAACTCTTTCTTATTGCATTCAAGAATTTAACTGGAAAGCTCTTTAGACTAAGTTGAATGAAGTAGGAAGATACAGTGAAATCCCACTACAACTCTCAGCTTGGTTTTATGAAACTAGGGTGACTTATGGGCTTCCCTAATAGCTCAGACAGTAAAGAATCTGCCTGCAATGTAGAGACCTGGGTTCAATCGCTGGGTTGGGAAGATCCCCTGGAGGAGGGCATGGCAACCTACTCCAATATTCTTGCCTGGAGAATGCCCATGGACAGAGGTGCCTGGCGGGTATAGTCCATAGGCTCACAAAGAATTGGACACAACTGAGAGACTAAGCACATTAGCATAGGGTGACTTGCAGGAAATTACTAATTGGTCACTATAGATTTGTAGAAATTCCACGGAGATTGCAAGAATAATTAGACTAATAAGGCACTGCTCAATAATATAGTCACCATTACTGGACCAGAATTGTATCTGGTTACCACATACCACAATACCAGATACCACAATCTGTGGTACCAGAATTGTAGCTGTTGTCCAAATTCACAGATTTTTCTTCGTTTCTTAAGAAGAAACCTGCAAGCTTCCTAAAGTTCCATATACTGTTTAGCATTTGAAACCAGTGAGAGAGTTCTTTTCAGTGCCACATGAGGTTCTGTTGGACATATAGGTGCAATCTTAACCAAACAGCAGATTTAAAGTTTTCTTATCACATTTGACTATCAAAAACATGACCCTCTCTTGTGACTCTTCAATTTCTGTTAAGGAATCTATGGTTAATGGTGTTTTGTTTCTTTTATCAAGATGGACTTTAAAAAGAGATCATTCTCTGAAAATAAGCACATTTTTGGTAAAAATGAGTTTAACTTGGCAAGCTCTGTCTTTTTCCTGTGTTCTGGAAATAATTCATATCAGTCATCTTTTAGCAACTGTAAGTCAGGTCTTCCTTGCCATGAACTCATGCCCGGGTAGCAATCCATTATATATTTCCTGCTAAAAGCAACCCCAGGAGATAGTAATTAACCTCCTTTTGAGTGTAATAATAGAATCAGAGATTGATGAACATTTTTCTTCAAATATTTTAAGTAATGGAATAAAACTGAAAGGCCATGCATTGCTTGTCTTAGAAAAACAGTACGGAATATGTTAGAATATCATGAATAAATGAACACTTTCATTTATGAGTTTTATATAGAAGTCATTGAGTTTCCCTGCTCGAGGTACAGCCTACATGGCAGTTAATCTTCTTGTGGCACTTGCTGTATAATGCAACACCTCTCTGGGCAGTCTTTTGTATTAAAATATAGTGTTTAAGCTCTTTTCCTTTTCAAAGCAAGAATGGATTGTTCAGTCTGTTTTTTTTTATGACCTGCTGAAAATTATTTCAGAAATAACCAACATGGTAATTTCCATATAATATCTTTTTATAGCTCATTGGGAAATATAAAATATTTTCAAACCAGGTTAAAATTATTGGAAAATGTAAAGAACCCTACATTAGTAACCAGAAGACTCCTGTCTCAGCATTGCTACCATCTGTATGCCCCTGAGCAAGTCATTTCCTCTCCTCCACTGTTATTATTTTAGTTATTAAAGTGAAAACATTAATTCAGTGACTTCCAGTCACTTCAGTTTAAACTATCCTCCTCTCTATTTAGATTTCTTTCCTGCTTTTTATTTCCATTCACCCTATCCCTCCTATTGTACTCTAATGACCTCTTATTTTAAGCGCCAAAGAATTATGGCCCATCCCAGGCTGGCTTGAGATTTCTTCCTGGGTAAGAGAGCTGTCACTCATCCTCACTGCAGTGATATGCCATCTCTCACTCTGTGAAGGAGCTGAATGGCACGGACCAGCTGCATCTGAAGAAAAGCTTAGACCGCATTATGGTCATTGGATGGGCAAGACATAGGCAAAATCAGATAGTGCAAAATTACATTTCTAAAGGAGTGCAAAATTACATTTCTAAAGGAAATCCCCCAGAGGCTCTTTCAAATGGTGAGGGAGATACTTTGATTAGAGGAAAAGAGCACTGCCAAACTGACATGAGCACGCCAGGGTGGCTACCACAATCTTCCATGAAAATTGTTTACTGCAAAACCACCACCACACAAATCTCAGGGGTGAGTCATTTAAAATGGACATTCATTCTGAGTTTATCCATAGCTGAATTACTAAACTACCAACCCAGAAGGTTTAATAGTCTAATGAAGGGTTTTTAAGGATTTTTCAAAATGAAGCATTATCAATAGGAGATTTCTCTGTGAGCTCTAGGTAGCGTCCATGGACTGCAAGATTTCTTTTGAATATTACAAATGAGAATAATGCTCTACCAAGAGACACAGGCATACTGTTAAAAACAACATATAACTATATTTTAATTAATTTATTTATTTTAATTGGAGGATAATTACTTTACAATAATATGTGTGTTTGTTTGTTTTTTGTACATACATGTATCCTCCCATCCTGAACCCCCCATCCCACGTCCCTTCCCACCTCATCCCTCTGGGTTGTCTCAGAGCACCAGAATTGGGTGCCCTGCTTCATGCATCGAATTTGCACTGGTCATCTATTTCACATATGGTAATATACATGTTTCAGTGCTATTCTCTCATATTATCCCACTCTTGCCTTCTCCCATGTAGTCCAGAAGTCTGTTCTTTACATCTCTGTCTCTTTTGCTGTCTTGCATCATTACTATCTTTCTAAATTCCATATTTGTATATATGCCATATATATATATATATATTCCATATGCTGAAGAATTGATGCTTTCAAACTGTGGTGTTGGAGAAGACTCTTGAGAGTCCCTTGGACTGCAAGGAGATCCAACCAGTCCATTCTGAAGGAGATCAGCCCTGGGATTTCTTTGGAAAGAATGATGCTAAAGCTGAAACTCCAGTACTTTGGCCACCTCATGTGAAGAGTTGACTCATTGGAAAATACTCTGATGCTGGGAGGGATTGGGGGCAGGAGGAGAAGGGGATGAGAGAGGATTAGATGGCTGGATGGCATCACCGACTCGATAGACATGAGTCTGAGTGAACTCCAGGAGTTGGTGATGGACAGGGAGGCCTGGTGTGCTGCAATTCATGGGATTGAAAAGAGTCGGACAGGACTGAGCGACTGAACTGAACTGAAAACTCCATATATATGCATTAATATACTGTAGTGGTGTTTTTCTTTCTGGCTTACTTCACTCTGTATAATAGGCTCCAGTTTCATCTACCTTATTAGAACTGGCTCAAATGTGTTCTTTTTTATAGCTGAGTAATATTCCATTGTATATATGTACCACAGTTTCCTTATCCATTCATCTGCCGATGGACATCTAGGTTGCTTCCATGCCCTACCTATTGTGAACAGTGCTGCGATGAACATTGGGTACATGTGCCTCTTTCAATTCTGGTTTCCTCGGTGTGTATGCCCAGCAGTGGGATTGCTGGGTCGTATGGCAGTTCTATTTCCAGTTTTCTAAGGAATCTCCACACTGTTCTCCATAGTGGCTGTACTAGTTTGCATTCCCACCAACAGTGTAAGAGGGTTCCCTTTTCTCCACACCCTCTCCAGCATTTATTGTTTGTAGACTTTTTGATGGCAGCCATTCTGTGGTGGGTTTTGCCATGCATCGACATGAATCAGCCATGGAAAATAACATGTAACTATTTTTAAAATTAAGATGTGTCCATTATTTTATTTCTTGACATAAAAACTAAACACGTTTTTGCATAAATGTTAGACCACTCATGACATTGTTATTTTGGTGCAAAAGGAGGGAAAGTATCCATTTTAAGTGAAAGGGGAAGAAATTGTTCAAATCACCTGGGACACTAGTTCATAAGCATGGAAACTAACAAAACGAGCTCCACAGTTTATGCAACCCCCCCTAGAAAAATAGATGCTTTTAAAATATAAATCATAATGAGTGAAATCATTATTGATCTTCTCACTGGCAGTGTGAGGGTCGTTAATGAAACAGTCTTCATGATATGAGTTCTAATATAAAACTATAAAAATATGAAAAATATTCTGCATAGAGTAAAATACCCATCTTTATAATGTGGATTTGATGTGATTAGTAGTTACCTTGCACCATAGGGGCAGAGAGATTCTTAAGTCTATTCCCTGAATTTTTGGATTTTCTAGCATTTAAAGGAGAGAAGGATTAGTAGACTTTTCTTCATATTTTTATTTGTGTATTATCAAAGCCTCCAAAAATATAAATAAATGGTTGTAGCCTTCTCTGCTAGACCAGTAGATAAACACAAATATCTGAAGGAAGTGTATTAGGAATGCACATTAATAATTATTAGTTAAAATACTTGCACTTTGTTGTATAAGGTGGTCCTCATCAACCACTTAAATGAAAATGGTTTCCTCTGAAAATAAAATACATGGGGAACTCAGCTTCAGGATGGGTTCTTAGATCACTCACATGGGGGAAAGATTGTATGTAAAGCCACATGTTGTTTGTATGTATGTATGATTGTATGTAGTGGCACAGGTTGTACCACTTTCTAGTATCTTTCCAGGGTAACACTCAAATTTTTCTTTGCTGCTTTAGAATTTTTGAATAATCATAATAAATAATCATATATATAAGTCGGTAAATAATATAGCTGTTATAATAATTCAGATCAACTAACATGTTTCAGTTCAACTCAGTTCAGTCTATCAGTTGTGTCCAACTCTTTTCAACTGTATGGACTGCAGCACGCCAGGCCTCCCTGTCCATCACCAACTCCCGGAGCTTGCTCAAATTCATGTCCATCGAGTCAGTGATGATGCCATCCAGCCATCTCATCCTCTGTTGTCCCCTTCTCCCCCTGCCCTCAATCTTTCCCAGCATCAGGGTCTTTTCTAATGTGTCAGTTCTTCGCATCAGGTGGCCAAAGTATTGGAGTTTCAGCCTTAGCATCAGTCCTTCCAATGAATAACCAGGACTGCTTTTCCTTAGGATGGACTTGTTGGATCTCCTTGCAGTCCAAGGAACTCTCAAGAGTCTTCTCCAACACCACAGTTCAAAAGCATCAATTCTTCAGTGCTCAGCTCTATAGTCCAATTCTCACATCCACTCATGACTACTGGAAAAACCATAGCTTTGACTAGATGGACCTTTGTCAGCAAAGTAATGGCTCTGCTTTTTAATATGCTGTCTAAATTGGTCACAGCTTTTCTTCCAACGAGCAAGTCTTAACAAGAGACTGAGCCAGACTTGCCTGTGAATGTTCAGGAGCCTCCAGCAGAGGCGTGAGTCAACAGTGGCCTGCCTTGGGATCAGGGGCACTGAATACCACAGCCCTGGCATACATCTTTTTGAAGGAGGTCACCATTACCACCATTACCCCTACCATAGTTTGGCTTCAGGCTAAGCTACAGGGAGGGAACACAGCTCCATCCATCAACAGAAAACTTGATTAAAGATCTACTGAGCATGGCCCCGCCCATCAGAGCAAGACTCTTATTCCCCTACAGCCAGTCTCTCTCATCAGAAAGATTCCACAAGCCTCTTATACTTATCTATCAGAAGGCAGACGGACAGAAACCACAGTTACAGAAAACTCACCAAACTGATCACTTGGATCACAGCCTTGTCTGATTCAGTGAAACTATGAGCCATGACCTGTAGGGCCACCCAAAACGGATAGGTCACGGTGGAACGTTCAGACAAAACATGGTCCATTGGAGAAGGGAATGGCAAACCACTTCAGTATTCTTGCCTTGAGAACTCCATGAACATTATGAAAAGGCAAAAAGATAGGACACTGAAAGATGAACTCCCCAGGTCGGTAAGTGCCCAATATGCTACTGGAGAAGAGTAGAGAAATAACTCCAGAAATAATGAAGAGGCTGAGCCAAAGTGAAAACAGTGCCCAGTTGTGGATGTGACTGGTGATGGAAGTGAAGTCTAATGCTGTAAAGAACAACATTGCATAGGAACCTGGGATGTTCAGTCCATTAATCAAGGTAAATTGGAAGTGGTCAAACAGGAGATGGAAAGAGTGAACATAGACGTTTTAGGAATCAGTGAACTAAAATGGACTGGAATGGGGGAATTTAATTGAGATGACCATTAGAGCTACTACAATGGGCAAGAATCTCTTAGAAGAAATGGATTAGCCTTCATAGTCAACAAAAGGGTCTGAAATGCAGTACTTGGATGCAATCTCAAAAATGACAGAATGATCTCTGTTTGTTTCCAAGGCAAATCATTCAATATCACGGTAATCCAAGTCTATGCTCCAACCAGTAATGCTGAAGAAGCTAAAGTTGAATGGTTCTATGAAGACCTACAAGACCTTCTGGAACAAAAACCCAAAAAAGATCTCCTTTTCATCATAGGGTACTAGAATGAAAAAATAGGAAGTCAAGAGATACCTGGAGTAACAGGCAAGTTTAGCCTTGCCATACAAAATGAAGCAGGGCAAAGGCTAACAGAATTTTGCCAAGAGAATGCACCAGTCATAGCAAACACCCTCTTCCAACAGCACAAGAGATGACTCTACACATGGACATCACCAGGTGGTCAACACCAAATCAGATTGATTATATTCTTTGCAACCAAAGATGGAGAAGTTCTCTGCATTCAGCCAAAACAAGATTGGGAGCTGACTGTAGCTCAGATCGTGAACTCCTTATTGTCAAATTCAGACTTAAATTGAAGAAAGTAGGGAAAACTACTAGACCATTCAGGCATGACCTAAATCAAATCCCTTATGATTAAATAATGTGTTTAGCAAGTATATGGCAACCCACTCCAGTATTTGTGCCTGGAGAATCCCTATGGATAGAGGAGCTTGTCAGGCTACAGTCCATGGCGTCGTAAAGAGTCAGACATGATTGAGCAACAGTACAGCAAGTATATATTCTCTGCTAGGTTTATATAAGGCACGGAAAATACCATGATTGATGAGATGTGGTCTTTTCCATCAATGATCTCAACTTGAGCAGGCAAAACACAATGGGATAAGGCTACCAGCCCTGGGAACCCTAGGCTCTGAACATTCTAGACTCTTCACTCTTCCCTGAACATCTCAAAGACTGTTCACTTACTTGTGGTTTGGCTCATGTGTTTATACACCTAGAGTTTTGAGATGCAAAACTTTTTTCTCTCAGATTACTGTCGCCATGCAGAATCTCAAAAGCCATTTTAGAAAATTGAGTAATAATTTTCTAATATTTGCTTCTGTTTTGCTGTAAGCACTGTACCCATTCCCTGAGGCCATGTTCTCTACTGTGAGTTTAGTTTTAACAAGCAGAAGAAGGATTATCGGGATGGAAAATTATTTAGATTCATAGAAAAATAAGTCGTACTACACAGCGGTGTGAACAGCTAGCTACCATACGTAGACATAGGGGTCTAAGGTTAAAATACGGAAAGTGGACGGAAGGGATCACAGAAGCGTCAGCATTTGAGGTGAGTTTTTAAAGGAGCCATCTGATACAGGCAGGAGAATGTGCTTTGAGAAGTGAAGAATCTTGAGTGCCATGGATTACGATCCTATATTCTTCCAAATATAAGTAAGATAAAAAAGAGCTACCTGAAATAGGGGAGAAAATGAAAAGGCCTATACTTTTTTTCCGATGTACATAATATGCACAGATTTTTCCAGAAGTGAATTTGACCTACATTTGCTCAAATAAATTATCTTTTCTCTTTCAGTCTGTTCTATGGCATATAATCATAGAGAGAGAAAGGCATGGATTACAGTCAAAAAAAAAAAAAAAGAGAGAGAGAGGATATTTTATTATTAAAGTATGAAAACTATAAGAAATCTTAGTGGTTAATAATACTTTTTACTAATGCCAACCACTGACATGTATCACATGATGCACCATTATGGATGCCAGGTGTTTATTGTATGCATATTACACATGTCATTGTTTATTATGTGCATATTACACATGTCAGACATGGTGCCGGAGGCCATGGGGACAGAGTCATATAGTGAGTATAGACAAACAAAAACCAGGAAGATAACAGATTTTGATGAGAGCTGTAAAAATAAGAATAAAGTAACAATTGTGTTATGATAGAAATCAGTGGTAGTACTTCTTTCAGGCAGGGCAATCAGCAGAGATGTCTAACAGAAGGTATTTAAAGTACACACTAAAGAAGGAGCTAGCCCTGTTAACAATCTGGGGGGAGCATTCCAGGCAGAGGAAGCATGTTGTAAAATGGTCCTAAGGTTGGAATCACCCAGATGGTTTAAGAGACTAACAGAAGCCTGTTTGGCCAAGTAAGCAAACACGGGAATGGGGTGAGTGGTCTGGAAAGATGGTGGCAGGGTAGGCAAGGAGCAGAATATTGAGGGTTTTACATGGAAGTTGAGCTGAGAGCAGGGTGCTTCCCCCGAGCGTGTTCTCCTAAAGTGGAGCTTTTTCATGGCTGGTGACTTGATGAGAAGACGCTGAAGGAAGCCCTGTGAGATTCACAGTGTTAATGTCACAGGTCAGACCATGGGTCCAGCCCAAGACAGAGTCCTCTGTGCTAAGCTGGCCTGTCCAAAGGCAGCAAAACCCCCAAACCCCTTCCATTCACTGTGTATTCCTGCCCACCTTCAGCACCACCACCATCTGTGAGAAATAGCTGGAGCTTGACCTGGAGGCCACAGTAAGGAATGGCGCTTAATGCAATGGAAGACCCCAAAATGAACAGAGAAATGCAAGTCCAGGAAACAGTTTCAAAAGATTTCTGTGCCTGCTGTGTGAATGGTTTAGGAGGCAGGAAGAAAGAATATAAGCAGAACATCTGGTGAGGAGGCTGTGGCCGTATCACAGGGGAGGGAAGGTGGCTGATGGCCCTCCAGTACTGACAGTGGACATGACACGCAGTAGATAAAATGAAGACATATTTTATAGATAGTATAGGCAACGTCCACAGGCTGATTTTGGGTGGAGAGGAGCAAAAGGAAGAGAGAGCTCAAGAATGATTCTTAGGAGTTTGACTTTATGAGCAGAATGTACTGTGGTTTTATGACTGAGAGATAAGGAAAGCACACAATAAGGTTCCGTTTTGGCCATGCCAGGTGTGAGGCATCTCTAAGATGGCTAAGATCTCTAAGTTGGCCTATGGCTTTAGGAGGTGGACATGGCTATTATGGTCTGGATGTTAAAGGACATACTGTACAGGACAATTAATTTGGAAGACAGCAGCATGTGAATGGGTTTCCCTGGTGGCTCAGATGGTAAAGAATCCACCTGCAGTGTGGGAGACCTGGGTTCGATCCCTGGGTTGGGAAGATCCCCCAGAAGAGGGCGTGGCAACCCACTCCAGTATTCTTGCCTGGAGAATCTCCATGGACAGAGGAGCCTGGTGGGCTACAGTCCATGGGGTCACAGAGTCAGACACAACTGAGCAACTAAGCACAGCACACCATGTGGATGGTATTTAAAGCCATGGGCTGGAAAAAGCACATGGAGAATCCTTTCATTTTAGGAAAAAATAATTTGTGAGTTTAGCTTTCTTAACACCATGTACCCAGCTCTTTCCCCTGTGTGATGCCTCCCTACATTGGTGGAATGCTCTGTACACAGAAATGAAACAATTATGGTCTTTGCCTTCTAGGAACTCAAAATCCAAAATGGCCCTGATGGCATGACCAAGGTAGATTCCATTTCTCCTCTTGTCCCTGAGCCTCTGTAATAATAACTCGTACTAGTATTACAGTCTCCAGGGGCTTTATATTCATTTTCCCATTTTGCTTTTTTGTCCTTGTAACAATCCATGAAGTGTGAAGGACGTGCACAGTCTCCCGTTTGATGGACTGAGCAACTCTTTAAACAGATATTCTCATTCCTCCTTTTAACAGAAGAGAATGTGGGCCACGAAAGGTTAATTAAGCAATTTCTCTGGATGAGGTCACGGAAGTAACAAGTGAGACTGGCAGAAGAAAGATACTTCTGACTCCAAGGGTCTAAGGCATCTAGTTTTAGATGGAAATTTCCTGAATATATCAACTTTTTTAAAGAAATAAAGCAGCCATTGAGAGCAAGAGCTCTAGAGTCTAACAGAGTCGGATGAAATCTGTGCTCTCCACTTGACCTTGGAAGTAGCATAGCTTTCAATGCATTGACTTCCTCATCTGTAGAGTGAGGATGCTAATATCTACCTGTCCGGTTGTTTGTGAATTCATACATCCATGTAATTTACCCAGCCTTCCACTGACCAATGAATTCATTCACCAACCAAACGCAAAACCTCCTACTATGTGCTCGCCTCCATATTAGACATTGGAAAAGCATCTATTGCAGAAAATAAAGCTACTGCCCTTCTGAGACTGCCATCTTTGGTGGAAAGCAGTCAAGGACCAATCAGCAAAGTCTTACAGTGCATACGGATGGTGACAAGAGCCATGTAGAAAGGAGAGCAGTGTTGAGGATCATGACAAGCCAGGGAAGGCTTCTTTGGCAGGGCACTGGACAAGGATGAAATGAGACAGCACACAAAAATATGTTTAGCATGGGACTAGACACCCGCTTTGGGCCATGCCATCCTGGGAAAAGGAGAGTCAGAAAGCAGACATGGGTGGTACCCAGGATCACGGGCCCCTTGCCAGCCTGGGGAGAGCCTTTGCCTTGGGAATCATTTCATCCACTGACTGAGCTATGAGATAGTCTCTGGTGCTGTAGCTGATGCCATTGAATGCATGATGAATCCAACTGCTCTTTTTCTGAATCTGTTCACCAAACGCATTCTAATCATGATTTAACCTCCCATGTAAACCTGCCCACCTGGCGGGATATTCTGATCACGTAGACCTCCAGTGCTCAGCTTCCGTTCGTAGCTCTTCTCATTATGCTTTGAGACACAGGCACTCTAATTATGATTTGGCTTCCCATGTAGCCTGGCCACATGGAGTGCCTATGCTCATCACATGGACTTTGATTATTCTAGCTCCTGTTGCAGCTCTCGCTCATTGTAAGTTTAGCAACTGGCATTCTGATTGAACACGTTCACCTCCTGAACTTAGGTAACATCAGCGCCTGGCACATAGTAGGCACCCAATGAGTGTTCACTGACCATTGGATTGAGTTCTCTGAGGCCTCTGGCAAAAATCAGACTTTCAAGGGTAAGGTCACCAAGGGGGATGCTGAATGCCCTACTTCAGGGCCCCCCAGGTGCCAGCTTGCTTGTGTTTCCCAGACACCCACCCACCTTCACCCCTGGCACTAAGGACATGGGCTGATTTTGTACATCAGCAATGGCTTCGAATTCCTACTTTAGCCTGCTGCTGCTGCCGCTACTAAGTCACTTCAGTTGTGTCCTACTCTGTGTGACCCATAGATGGCCTCCCACCAGGCTCCCCCATCCCTGGGATTCTCCAGGCAAGAACACCGGAGTGGGTTGCCATTTCCTTCTCCAATGCATGAAACTGAAAAGTGAAAGTAAAGTCACCAGTCAAGTCCGACTCTTGGTGACCCCATGGACTGCAGCCCACCAGGCTCCTGGACACGGGATTTTCCAAGCAAGAGTACTGGAGTGGGCTGCCATTGCCTTCTCTGTACTTTAGCCTATCCCAGGGTCAAAAGGAGAAATGATGGGGAATCTCCTCTTCTTGACACTAGATAAGCCAATCCAGTTGCCAGGCAAATTCAAGAGCAGGGGTCTTAAATGCAATTATACTCATGGGAGCAAATGCTTCTCCTCACCTCCAGAACCCTGCAGAAGCAGAGGTAAAGGAAGCTGAGGGCAGGGCTGGTGGTGAGACCCACATGGCTGTAATCCTAGTGATAATACCAGTGGGGTTCACAGACTCAGCAGGCTTTGCCTCTCATGCTTCAGATCTGGTGTCTCGCTTAGGTTTGCCTACCCTGCAGGCCAGTGCATGGATCAGCTGGAAACCTCTCTTTCCTTTTATTTAAACCCACATTTTTCAGGAATGTTTAATGAAGCTTTCTGACTTTTTTTTTTTTTTTGGCTAAGCAGACATCATGCATGAACCCATCGTTTTCTCTCTGAATTCTAGCCCAGTAATTGTCTCATATCTGTCTGAGCTTCATGCCCAAGCCAGTTTCATCTTGTATCTGTCCTCTTGTTAGGTGGGCAGGAGGATCTTGCTGTTTCCTGCTGGCTCATCCATGCCTCCGGCGGCTCGGGGATACAGTCCTTCTGGAAGAAGGGCCTTGATGGTGGACAGCTGAGGGAGATTTCAGTTCCTCTGCTGTCTGGTCTCACTCCCTCCCTATCCTCACAGTCTTTAAACAGAATCTGGAAACTTCAGTTCCACCCAGTCATTAAGTTGAGAAAACAGAATAAATACAATTGCAATTCTATTGTTAAAAATAAGATCCCATCACTACATGTCACCACTTTTTCTTTTTTTTTGAATGTTTGGTATTTTCTGCCAAGCCCAAATACATCATATTGTATGTGAGGCATGCTTATTATGTAAATATGAGTGTGTTTTTTCTTAATTCTCTCAGGAATTACATGTTTCTTTGGCCCAATTAATTCACCATAGTTGGCCTCATGTTCTTTTTCTCTGCAAACAGGCAGCTATGTTAGGTTAGTGGTTTCCAATGTCTTTTAGGTGGTGGAGAGCCTATGGCCTATTTTGTGGGATACCATGAAACATTAACACCCAAAACTGGACTTAAAAACAGCCAAGTGTAGAATTTTGTGACATCCCAAATACTGTGTTATGTAAGATTCTAATAGAGACAGAAGTTAGCATGTAGAGAGATGCCACTTATCTGCATTTGCTGGGGCCTAATTACTTTGCCAACAAAGGTCCGTCTAGTCAAGGCTATGGTTTTTCCAGTGGTCATGTATGGATGTGAGAGTTGGACTGTGAAGAAAGCTGAGCACTGAAGAATTGATGCTTTTGAACTGTGGTGCTGGAGAAGACTCTTGAGAGTCCCTTGGACTGCAAGGAGATCCCATCAGTCCATTCTGAAGGAGATCAGTCCTGGGTGTTCATTGGAAGGACTGATGCTGAAGCTGAAACTCCAATACTTTGGTCACCTCATGTGAAGAGTTGACTCATTGGAAAAGACTCTGATGCTGGGAGGGATTGGGGGCAGGAGGAGAAGGGGATGACAGAGGACGAGATGGCTGGATGGCATCACCGACTTGATGGACATGAGTTTGAGTAAACTCCAGGCATTGGTGATGGACAGGGAGGCCTGGCATGCTGCGATTCATGAGGTCGCAAAGAGTCAGACATGACTGAGCAACTGAACTGAACTGAATCAGCCTTTGAAGGACTCTCCAGTAATACTAACACAGATGCTGACATGGGTGACCACTGGCTGGGTACTGATGAACTACAACCCTTGAGCCAAACCCAGTCCATCTTACTTTTCATATTTTAAGTTTTATTGGAACACAAACATGAGCGTAAATTTATGTACTGTCCATAGCTGCCTTTGTGCTGTTATAGCAGAGGAGTATTTAGTCTGTAAAACGTAAGATACTTAGACTAAAATATTTGCTATAATGTATTCTAAGTTATCTGGAGTAACTTGGACAAAAGTATTGATATAATAGTTATATCCTCGTGGAACCCACATTCTAACACAGGGCTAAAAATTTTGTGAGTTTTGAAGACAAAATATAAGGGGAAGTCTTAATTGAGGAATTCCACCTTTAATTATTCAGGACCTTATTTCCTCTAAGGGTTTCCATTAATATTTTCATTCGCATTTCTATAGCCCTAGCCCATGCTCCAACATATTCAGTCTTCACAATTAAAACACCTCCCCAGTATAAGAGTTTTCCTCCCAGCACTTTTCTCCTTTTAGTAGCTTCTATCTAGAAGCATTTCCAGAATAAATAGCTTAAATGTAGCTATTTAGTGATGATAGTCTTCAGAATAAGAATTTCTTTTGTTACAGTTTTTCAACATTGTGGTACCAAACCACTGCTGCTGCTGGTGCCCAGTCGCTTCAGTCGTGTCTGACTCTATGCGACCCCATAGACGGCAGCCCACCAGGCTCCTCGGTCCCTGGGACTCTCCAACTGAAGTGGGTTGCCATTTCCTTCTCCAACCAAACCACTAGCACTGTTTTTTTCTATCACCTGGACTGGTAGGAAAAAAAAACAACACTGTTTTTTATACCACCTGTGACCCCATGGACTATACAATCCATGGAATTCTCCAGGCCAGAATACTGGAATAGGTAGCCTTTCCCTTCTCCAAGGGATCTTCCCAACCCAGGGATCGAACCCAGGTCTCTTGCATTGCAGGTGGATTCTTTACCAGCTGTGCCACATGGGAAGCTCAAGAATACTGGAGTGGGTAGCCTATCCCTTCTCCAGGGGATCTTCCTGACCCAGGAATCAAAGCCACACCAGTTTTGGGACTTCCCTGGTGGTCAATTGGTTGAAACTCCAGTTTCCAATGCAGGGAGCATAGGTTTGATCCCTGGTTAGAGAACTGAGATCCCACCTGCTGTGCTGTGTGGCCAAAGAAAGAAAAAAGAGAGAAAGACAAAAATATGAAAATGTATGAACTGAAAAATAAAAGCCATACTAGTTTACTCACTATCTTTCAAATTACTTTATAGTTGTTTTCTTGTATGTAATTTATTATTTATATTAGTTTTTATTTATTTCTAATATTAGTTATTTATTAATGATAAATTATCTCCAAACTGTGTCTTAAGACAACTATAAAGATTTTCTTTTTTTTTTTAATCTCCTGTTTTATGTGAGGCAGGATTTGGAGAAAGGCTTTTGCTCAGGCTCTTTCATGGGGTTGTGGTGATACTGGTCTGGTGATATCAGCCAGCTTCTAAGTCTACAGAATCAGCCTGCAGCAGATGGCACACACACCACTGGCAGATTGGTGCTGCTTGCTGGCTGTCGGCCTCAGTCCCTTTCCACATGGCTCTTTCCTTCTCGTGGCTCAAGGGCTGGCTTCTCACAGAGCATGAAAAAGCAAGGGATAAGCCATGGTGTTCTTAAGACAGCCTCAGAAGTTGCACCTCATCATTTCTGCATTATCGTTTTCATTATACAGGTCAGTCCCAGTCAGTAGAGGAGGATGACCCAGGTGTGTGAATATCAAGGGATTGACAATGTTGGGGCCATTTTAAATCCTGGAAACTGCATAGTTTTAATATGCTCCTGCTCTGGGCAGGGACTTAGTGTTTACTAGGTTCTTCTTATCTGGAATGTCCTCTGTCTGTCTCTCTCTTTTTTTTGAACCATTTTCTGAGTCAGATTATCTCTTAATGCTCATTTTGGTGTCCCATCTTCCCTATGACATCGGAGTTCTTTAGCCTGAAGAAATCACATCTTCCTTTGTTCTCCTGTGGTCTCATTATCCTCATCACATGTTTTAGCAGCTACTCACACACAGAAATAGTTCTTATTCCCAAATAAAATAATCCAAAGAGTTCAGTTCTTCCTAAGTAGGGAAAACCTTTAATATTACTGCAAAAAAAAACCCCTATTTGATGCATTGTGGGGGTGGAAAAAAGCAGATCTTAATTACAGATTGAACCACATTATATTATAGAAGGTCTTACAAGTAATAATGATATGTGTGTATGATATTTTAAAGAGATCACTGTCTACTGGACCAGTAGTACTCAACCTGAAATAGTCACATGAAGCATGTAGAAATCTAGTAAAATGCAGATTGAGACCCAGTACAAACAGGGCAGGGTCTGAGACGCTCCCTCACTAACAAGCTCCCAGGTGATGCCAGTGCTCACAGTGCTGGCCCATGGAACACACTTTGAGTAGCAAGGTACTAGAATATGGGCATAATATAGAATATGAATGGAATGTACACTGTGAAGGAACAGGAGTGAAGAGAATCATGGCTTTATTCAATCACCAGAGCTGATGAGGCATCAGTATTTGAAATCATGACTCACAGCCACATTTCTTGACTGTTCCGTTGAGCTGGCCTTTATATGTACACAGATGTTTTACTGCCTCTAGTCTTGATTCAAAGTTCTTTTCAATTGAATATGGTCATGTCACCTACACAACTGACACATGGCTCCTTCCACAAAACATGTTCTAAAAATATCTACCCCTTGATTGCTCAACTACTAATTTCCAGACTGCCCTATATTAATTTCCTATATTAATCGTTCCTTCCCAAGAATCTCTCTTCCCAAAATATTTCTGGCTTCAGGATCGCCATCTGAAAATACTTTCCACTATGAGTATTTAAAAATCCTTTGTTTACAATTACATTGTTGTACCATACATAATACAATTCTGCCTAATCAAGTAAAACATTTACTAGTAAGAAGCTACTAAATTAAAATAACATGATAAAGTTAATGTGTTCAAATGAATAGAAATTAGCATGACCGAACAAAACAAATTCTGCTACACTTTAGCACTCTCATTAAATCAGAATCTTTGAGGGTAGACCCAGGTGGTGGTGGTGTTTAGCTGCCAAGTCATTACTGATTCTTTGTGACTCCATGGACTGCAGCACGCCAGGTTTCTCTGTCCCTCACCATCTCCTGACATTTGCCCAAGTTTTCATATCTACTGAATTGGTGATGCCATCCAACATCTCATCTTCTGTCTCCCTATTCTCCTTCTGCCCCTAGTCTTTCCCAGCATCAAGGTCTTTTCCAATGAGTCAGCTCTTTGCATCAGGTGGCCAAAGTATGGGAGCTTCAGCATCAGTCCTTCCAATGAATGTTCAAGGTTGATTTCCTTTAGGATTGAGTGATTTGATTTCCTTGCTGTCCAAGGGACTCTCAAGAGTCTTCTCCAACATGTTCAAAAGCATCTCTTCTTCAGTGCTCTGCCTCTTTATGGTCCAAATCTCACATCTGTACACAACCACTGGCAAGACATAGCTCTGATTATATGGACCTTGGTTGGCAAAGTGATGTCTTTGCTTTTTAATACACTGTCTAGTTTTGTCATAGCTTTCCTGTCTAGAAGTAATCAGTTTCTAGTTTGACGGCTGAAGTCACATCTGCAGTACTTTTGGAGCCAAAAAGAGGGAATCTGTCTCTGCCTGCACCTTTTCCAATTACATCTGCCATGAAGTGATGGGACCAGATGCCATGATCTTTATTTTTTGATGTTGAGCTTTAAGCCAGCTTTTTCACTCTCCACATTCATCAAGAGGCCTTATAGTTCCTCTTCGCTTTCTGCCATAATGGCAGTGTCATCTGCATGTCTGAGGATGTTGATAACAACCTCATCCTCTTCTAGCCCAGCATTTCGCATGATGTGCTCTGCATGAAAGTTATATAAACAGGGGGACAGGAAACAGCCTTGTCATATTCCTTTCTCAATTTGAAACAGTCAGTTGTTCCAGGTATAGGGTTTTTTTTTAAAGTTCCCTAGGTAATTCTATTATTAAAAGTTAAGGACCACTAGTACTAGAGTTTAAAATAAGTTGCTTTTTTATTCAGTTCAGTCGCTCAGTCACGTCCGACTCTTTGCGACCCCATGAATCACAGCACGCCAGGCCTCCCTGTCCATCACCAACTCTGAGTTCACTCAGACTCACGTCCATCGAGTCAGTGATGCCATCCAGCCATCTCATCCTCGGTCACCCCTTTCTCCTCCTGCCCCCAATCTCTCCCAGCATCAGGGTCTTTTCCAATGAATCAACTCTTCGCATGAGGTGGCCAAAGTACTGGAGTTTCAGCTTTAGCATCATTCCTTCCAAAGAAATCCCAGGGCTGATCTCCTTCAGAATGGACTGGTTGGATCTCCTTGCAGTCCAAGGGACTCTCAAGAGTCTTCTCCAACACCGCAGTTCAAAAGCGTCAATTCTTCAGTGCTCAGCCTTCTTCACAGTCCAACTCTCACATCCATACATGACCACAGGAAAAACCACAGCCTTGGCTAGACGGACCTTTGTCGTCAAAGTAATGTCTCTGCTTTTGAATATACTATCTAGGTTGGTCATAACTTTCCTTTCAAGGAGTAAGTGTCTTTTAATTTCATGGCTGCAGTCACCATCTGCAGTGATTTTGGAGCCCAAAAAAATAAAGTCTGACACTGTTTCGACTCTTTCCCCATCTATTTCCCATGAAATGATGGGACCGGATGCCATGATCTTTGTTTTCTGAATATTGAGCTCTAAGTCAACTTTTTCACTCTCCATTTTCACTTTCATCAAGAGGCTTTTTAGCTCCTCTTCACTTTCTGCCATAAGGGTGGTATCATCTGCATATCTGAGGTTATTGATATTTCTCCCAGCAATCTTGGTTCCAGCTTGTGTTTCTTCCAGTCCAGTGTTTCTCATGATGTACTCTGCATAGAAGTTAAATAAGCAGGGTGACAATATACAGCCTTGACACACTCCTTTTCCTATTTGGAACCAGTCTGTTGTTCCATGTCCAGTGCTAACTGTTGCTTCCTGACCTGCATATAGGTTTCTCAAGAGGCAGGTCAAGTGGTCTGGTATTCCCATCTCTTTCAGAATTTTCCACAGTTGATTGTGATCCACACAGTCAAAGGCTTTGGCATAGTCAATAAGGCAGAAATAGATGTTTTTCTGGAACTCTCTTGCTTTTTTCCATAATCCAGCAGATGTTGGCTGTTTGATCTCTGGTTCCTCTGCCTTTTCTAAAACCAGCTTGAACATCTGGAAGTTTACGGTTCATGTATTGCTGAAGCCTGGCTTGGAGAATTTTGAGCATTACTTTAGCAGCGTGTGAGATGAGTGCAATTGTGTGGTAGTTTGAGCATTCTTTGGCATTGCCTTTCTTTGGCATTGGAATGAAAACTGACCTTTTCCAGTCCTGTGGCCACTGCTGAGTTTTCCAAATTTGCTGGCATATTGAGTGCAGCACTTTCACAGCATCATCTTTCAGGATTTGAAAGAGCCCAACTGGAATTCCATCACCTCCACTAGCTTTGTTAGTAGTGATGCTTTCTAAGGCCCACTTGACTTCACATTCCAGGATGTCTGGCTCTAGGTGAGTGATCACACCATTGTGATTATCCAGGTCATGAAGCTCTTTTTTGTATAGTTCTTCTGTGTATTCTTGCCATCTCTTCTTAATATCTTCTGCTTCTGTTAGGTCCATACCATTTCTGTCCTTTATCGAGCCCATCTTTGCATGAAATGTTCCCTTGGTATCTCTAATTTTCTTGAAGAGATCTCTAGTCTTTCCCATTCTGTTCTTTTCCTCTATCTCTTTGCATTGATCACTGAAAAAGGCTTTCTTATCTCTTCTTGCTATTCTTTGGAACTCTGCATTCAGATGCTTATATCTTTCCTTTTCTCCTTTGTTTTTCACTTCTCTTCTTTTCACAGCTATTTGTAAGGCCTCCCCAGACAGCCATTTTGCTTTTTTCCATTTCTTTTCCATGGGGATGATCTTGATCCCTGTCTCCTGTACAATGTCACAAACCTCATTCCATAGTTCATCAGGCACTCTATCAGATCTAGGCCCTTAAATCTGTTTCTCACTTCCACTGTATAATCATAAGGGATTTGATTGAGGTCATACCTGAATGGTCTAGCGGTTTTCCCTACTTTCTTCAATTTGAGTCTGAATTTGGTAATAAGGAGCTCATTATCTCAGCCACAGTCAGCTCCTGGTCTTGTTTTTGTTGACTGTATAGAGCTTCTCCATCTTTGGCTGCAAAGAATATAATCAATCTGATTTCGGTGCTGACCATCTGGTGATGTCCATGTGTAGAGTCTTCTCTTGTGTTGTTGGAAGAGGGTGTTTGCTATGACCAGTGCATTTTCTTGGTGAAACTCTATTAGTCTTTGCCCTGCTTCATTCCGCATTCCAAGGCCAAATTTGCCTGTTACTCCAGGTGTTTCTTGACTTCCTACTTTTGCATTCCAGTCCCCTATATTGAAAAGGACATCTTTTGGGGGTGTTTACTGTTGCCCAATGAATTTTAATAACATATACCTTGGAATTATCATTGAAGATCAGTTCAGAGAAAATTTTTCACTGTTTTTTTCCAACACAGAATAGAATTGTATCAACTTACGAATTAAGTGCAGATCTACTGTAGTAACTTCTGTAATCTAGCACAATCTAAGTTTTTGTTAAATGATTGCTGCTGCTGCTGCTAAGTTGCTTCAGTCGTGTCCGACTCTGTGTGACCCCATAGACAACCACCCACCAGGCTCCCCCATCCCTGGGATTCTCCAGGCAAGAATACTGGAGTGGGTTGCCATTTCCTTCTCCAATGCATGAAGTGAAAAGTGAAAGTGAAGTCTATCGGTCGTGTCTGACTCTTCTGCAACCCCATGAACTTAGCCTACCAGGCTCCTCCATCCATGGGATTTTCCAGGCAAGAATACTGGAGTGGGGTGCCATTTCCTTCTCCAATCATATGTTTACTGCAGATGCAAATAGTAAGCTTCGGTTTGTTGTTGTTGTACAGACCCCGTGGACTGTAGCCTGCCAGGCTCCTCTGTCCATGGGCTTTCCCAGGCAATAACACTAGAATGGGTTGCCATTTCCTTCTCCAGGGGTTCTTACTGATGCAGGGATCGAACCCAAGTCTCCTGCGTTAGCAGGCAGATTCTTTACCACTGAGCCACCAGGGAAGCCCAAGCTTGGGCTTAAGGATATTCTATTTTAGGCCCCACCCCCCCCCACCACCCAATCTTGTTAGCACCCCTGATTCCACCTTATGATTATGGCTTCTTAATTAAACAGAAGTTGTTGATGCAGGTTGTACCTTCCTATTTTTAAGCAAACATGCAAGATTATTTTGCCAGTTATTCTAGGTTTTATAAAACATGAAGACACTTGGCAGATATTTTATTTCTGCTAGTCAAAGTCAGTCTCAGTTCTGAATAGAATACTGCTAAATGCCTGCCTCATGAGCTTTAGCATCATGAACAGATCTCGGTGTCACTGAGGAGTGCTTTACTCAGAGGAAAAAAAAATATGGCTTATTTTGGGTATTCAAGGTCAAACTATAAAAAGTAAAATAAAAGCAGCCTAGTAGAGTTGGTAGAGCTCTGAACGTGAAGTCCAAATACCTGACATCTCCATGAAGCCCTGCCTCTTAGTAACTGTGTAACCCTTGGCAAGTCTCTTAACTTGATAGTCTCCAGTATTTTATTTGTAAAATGAAGGAAAAGATTCTTATATGAGATTCTCATATAAGGTTCTTATAACTGAAAAGGGATAGGGTGCTTCTAAGTGCTTTGAGTGCTTCTAAGTTAGGGACGATGTGAAGTGACTTAAAATAATTCTCACAGAACTCTCAAAAAGTCAATGGCCCTATAGGAGAATTTTCAAATGGGCAGATATACAAGTCACTTGATTGTTAAATTAAGCCCAAGAAAAAAAAATAAGATTAAAATAAAGAAATGTATTAATGCATTGATTCTGTCATAAAAAGGGAATTTTATATGTTAATTCCAGTCAGTTTGTTTTACAGTTGACACTGAAGCCCAGAAAGCTCAAGTGACTCCCTATTACTAATATATAAAATAGCACACTAGCAAAGGATGAGGAGAAGGCAATGGCACCCCACTCCAGTACTCTTGCCTGGAAAATCCCATGGATGGAGGAGCCTGGTGGGCTGCAGTCCATGGGGTCGCTAAGAGTCGAATACGACTGAGCGACTTCACTTTTCACTTTCATGCATTGGAGAAGGGAATGGCAACCCACTCCAGTGTTCTTGCCTGGAGAATCCCAGGGACGGGGGAGCCTGGTGGGCCGCTGTCTGTGGGGTCGCACAGAGTCAGACATGACTGAAGCGACTTAGCAGCAGCAGCAGCAGCAGCAGCAAAGGATGAGGATTTGTCTAGGTTAACGGTACAATCCTTTACTTCAGCCAAAATCTTTATCATCATCATAGTTCAACTGCCATAATCATAAGGAGGAAGGGACTCTAAGATTTATATTCATGGTAATTCAGGATTTCTGAAGACTGGCATCTCACGATTTTCACAAGTGGCCCATAATGTGACTCATGGCTCCTGATGCTACAAATACAGATTGGCATACCAAGGGTTGCCATCATTGGGTCCATCTATTTTGGATGCCTTTCTAGACAAATACTTCTATAGCTAGATTCACAAAAGATGCTAACCCTTCCAGCTGAAAGTGTTAGTCATGTCCAACTCTTTGTGATCCCATGAACTATTGCCCAATAGGCTCCTCTGCCCATGGAATTCTCCATGGGAGAATACTGGAGTGGGTAGCCATTTGCTTCTCCAGGGGATCTCCCTGACCCAGGGATCAAACCCAGGTCTCCTGCATTGCAGGCAGATTCTTTACTGTTTGAGCCTCCAGGTGAAAAGTCATGGTAATTCCACTGCTCTGAGAGTCCTAGATAGCACTGTATGTAGGATAGGTAGTCTTACCTAGTAACATAGTAATGTCCTACATGGGGCTTCCCAGGTGGCGCTAGTAATAAAGAACCCACCTGCCAAGGCAGGAGATGTAAGAGATGCAGTTTCGATCCCTGGGTTTGGAAGATCCCCTGGAGGAAGGCATGGCAACCCACTCCAGCAGTCTTGCCTGAAGAATCCCATGGACTGAGGACCCTGGAGGGCTACAGTCCATAGAGTCACGAAGAGTCAGATGTGACTGGAGCAACTTAGCATGCATGCAATGCCCTACATAGTATGTACATACATACATGCCTATATACAATCATACACAGTAAATTACACAGAAACATCACTAGGACTCTGCACTCATCAGATTCTAGGTAAAGGAACTGGACTTGGAGTTCTAAGATAGTTTCAAAGACGAACCTGGGGAACAATGAATTCACTCCCATTTCAGCAGAGATAGTGAAGCTGTGCCCAGCACATTACATAGCTCATGTTCTGATACCTTTCCAGGTGACTGTAGATAGCAGCTATTTATTCAACAGAATCAGCAAATGATTATTACTCCTCTACCAAATGCCAGGCACTTTTTATCCCTGGGGATATGGTGATAAAACTCTCCATGTCCCCAAGGAATTTATATTCTAGTGAAAAAATAAAGATTCCAAAACATGTTTACACAACTGGAAACAGAGGTAAGATCACATTTGGTTGTTTTTCTTTTTTCCCTGTTAATGGTGATCTTTAATGACATTATACATCTTGCATATTAAAGATACTTTTAACATATGCAAGTACTGAAAATAATGATATCAAACCACTCATGATTTTAATTGAGCATATTCACTAATTTGAAGACATTTATAGATATTTGTAATCCTGTTTTTGATATTTAACGTTTAGTGTACCATTATTTAGTTGCTTTTTTTAAAATTTTTATTGGAGTATATTTGCTTTACAATATTGTTAGTTTCTAGTGTATAGCACAGTGAATCAGCTATGTGTATATTTATATCTCCTCTCTTTTGGACTTCCTTCCCTTTTAGGTCAACATAGAGCACTGAGTAGAGTTCTCTGTGCTATACAATAGCTTCTCGTTAGTTATCTGTTTTATACAGAGGATCAGCAGTGTCTACATGTCAGTCCCAATCCCCAGTTCATCCTACTCGCCTTCCCCTTCAGTATTCACATGTCTGTTATACGTCCAGTATTGACTAGTGTGGTGAAGACAATATAAAGAGAGGGATAGAGAAGGGAGGTCGAGGTAAGGGCTGCACATCGTGGAGCTGATCTCTTAAAGATAATGATGTTTGAACTGAGGTTTAAGTGATAAAAGGAAAACAGAGTGAGAATAATCTAGGAGGAAAGTGTTTCAAACAGGTGGAGCAGGTCCAGAGATGAGAAAGAGGAGCTTACTCCTTCTGTAAGAAGAGAAGTTTTAATAGGACCTGGCTTTTGAAATCTTTATTTCACTCAGGCATGTATTTATTATTTATTCATCAGAATATGTATTGAGAACCTACTGGACATTATACATTATTCCAGACACTGTTCGCTGGCCTTGTGATGCTTACATTCTGTTGGGGGACACAGAGTAAGTAATCAACAATAATAAGCAAATTATAACATGTTAGAAGACCAGAGATATGGAAAAGAAAGAAAAAGTAGGGTGAGGAGAACCAGAAGTGTGGGGTTAGAGTGGTTAGGGAGGGAGTCATTGAGAAGCTGAGACGTGAGCCAGGACTTGGAGCCCAGGAGGGACTTGGCCGGGCAGACATGTGCGAAAGAGCACTGTGTGAAACAGGCCCCATGGGTGCAAAGCTGTGCTGGAGAAACAGCAGGGAAATCAGTGTGGCTGATGTGAAATGAGGGGGTAAAAAAAAAACACAGGAGACATAATCAGAGAGATGATGGGAGATAGATCATACAGAATGGTGCCAGGACTCTTTCTTTTCCTCTCCAAGAAATGAGTAGACATCATAGGGTCTTTGCTATCTTTCTAAGATCAACGTCAGCATAGAAACCAAGGAATTTCTTCCCAAATCATAGGAGAATCAACTGGGAAGGACGGGCTTCCCATGAAGTGGTGAGACCACAGGATGGTATTCTGCAATGTCAGTCCCCAGTGGCACTGTGGGTGGTTATGAGGGGGAAGGTCAGGCTGACTCTGGTCAGTGCCCATTATTTAAGAAGTGAAGAGCAATACTTCTTGGGAAAATCTGTTTTATTTAATCTAGGAACCACAATTTTGAACTGTGGTGTTGGAGAAGACCCTTGAGAGTCCCTTGGACTGCGAGGAGATCCAACCAGTCCATCCTAAAGATCAGTCCTGGGTGGTCATTGGAAGGACTGATGTTGAAGCTGAAGCTCCAATACTTTGGGCACCTTATTTGAAGAGCTGACTCATTTGAAAAGACTCTGATGCTGGGAAAGATTGAGGACAGGAGGAGAAGGGGACGACAGAGGATGAGATGGTTGGATGGCATCACCGACTCGATGGACATGGGTTTGGGTGATGGACAGGGAGGCCTGGCGTGCTGTGGTTCATGGGGTTGCAAAGAGTCAGACACAGCTGAGTAACTGAACTGAACTGAACTGAGACTTTTCAAAATGACAATAACAAGCCATTCCCTAGAATTAAAATATAAACACACACCCAAAGCCACATAAAAAAGAGAAAAGTACCCGAAGCAGTCCATAAAGCTTTAAATTTCAGTGGAGTGCTAATTTAATTAGGGAAACTATAGCATTTTTGCTCTTCTCATTAAGCATGTTATATGGTCTCTGAGAATTCCAACTCTCTTCATCCTAAAGGGAAGTCAGACTCTCCTTTTCTCCCTTACAGATGTGGGCATCAAACGTTTATGGGCGTGAAAAAGTCTTTCCATTACAGGGAACCCTGTCAAGTAGCAGGCTTTCCTTTTACGATGTTGTCTTATGCACAAAACGTTCCTTTTGAAACCTCCGAGGCCACATAAACATTAAAGAAACAGCACAGTGTTTTCCTAGCACATGTGCGCCTGTCACTGATGCTTTTGGCAGAATCTGTCCCATAGCAATCATTGGGTAAGTGGTTTCTAAGTTGCCGGCGATTTGACCTTCGGCGGGACTTCAAGGACAGTGATACATTGATCCACGGAGACTATTTTGGGGCCGCCAACATTTTGCCAACACAAGGCAAAGTTTTCTTTTCCTGTAGTTATTTTATTCATCTTTGTCATTTCCTTCCGTACTCTTTTCTAGAAACAGAATTAAATTGTATTGGGAATTACAAGGAGGGATAAGAATTCACTCGTATTTTATTGTTTTAATATCTTGCATTTGTATCACTGGTAATTTATGTTTCCTAATCCTTTGTCCCTCTGGTTTATAGTCACCATGTCTATCAGGGGTGTTGAATGAGTTAGAACCAGTAAATAGATTTTCAGGAGAGAATGTGGGGAGGGAAGGGAATGGGGAGAGGCAAATGAGGTTTGTTTTCTCGTTGATCTTTCATTTGGCTTTGCAAAGCAGGGGATGCTGGTTGCAGGTTCTGATCAGTTACAGGGGGTACAAGTAAGGCCCAGTTGTTACATGTTACATATTACTTCATGTGCTGAGATACATGAGGAAGTAAAAATGGTGCTGGGCATACATGGAAAACTGGACATTTAACAATGATGCACTTCTCACTATATTGAGAACCATTTTTCTTTCTGCCTAGACCCACTGGACAGGGAGGCCTGGCGTGCTGCGATTCATGGGGTCGCAAAGAGTCAGACACGACTGAGTGACTGAACTGAACTGAACTGAGACCCACTCAGCCCTGACTTCCATGTTAGCTATTTTTCATTTCTCTCTGCTTGGCCCTGAGTGGTAGCTGACTATCCTGGGCAGAAAGAGCCTCAATTTGCTCTGAGCCCCTCACTGGGTGTAGTGATCCCCTCAAATCTCATTGTGTCTACAGTGGGCAGCCGGCTTAGGGAAACTGAGTGTGCTTTTCCTCACACTAAATTTGCCTTTGTGCTTTAGTTTCACAGGAAAACAAGGTACTATCAGAATATTTATTCTTAGATGCTGACATATATTACAGTCCTTCTGCACGCTTTCAGTCCACTCCTCACAACCAGCTGGAATCAGCCTCTGCTTTCGCATGATATAATTTTTGCCGGGAAGGTTCCCATTTTGCTGGATCCTTGTGCCATTACTGATTCAATAATCTGTCCTATAAAAATTATGGCCCTGGTGCATAAAGATGTGTGTACAAGGATATTTACTGTAACTTTATGTGATTTGGTAAAGCCCAGGAAGCCACTTGAATGTCCATCATAGGAAATAGAACTGTGGTATGGTATGGCATAATAGATGAGAAGTACTGAGGAAAATAGATAAATTATAGCTAGATGGAATGATGTAATTGCAAAACAAATGACAAACTCTGTTTGGGGTGTATATGTAGAACATGGGAAACATGGAGGGTAATGTGGAAAGAAAGAAACCAATTTGTTCAGTGGGAGTGGGAGTGAAGGGAGGTGATTTAAACTTTTTATAGGTCTTTGTACCTTTTAAATTGTTACAAGTATGTACTCATTTGTAATTAATCAAAATGAAAATCTAGGGGAAAAAAAGAGAATAACCATAGTGGGGTGGACTCTGATGCTATTTCCTAAATATTGCTAGTGTTCTTTTTCTCTGAGACTCCTTGGGTTTCAAGCATCTATTTTTCCTATTCCCTTTCTTGAAGTGCTAAGAAACTGTCATTCCTTCAATGGTTCTTGATTATTCTCTTTGAAAAAGAAGGCAAAACAAGCATATTATTCCCAGAGGACACCCCAGCCCCATTTTTTTTTTGAGGATTTCTCTTTCTAATTGAAAGTAATCTGGTAGTTCAGATGTTGCCCCATCATGAGAAATTGTTTGAAACAAGGTATAGAACAGCCGTCTTCAAACTTTTCCTTGAGAATTAAGTATGCAAGGCCTCCAGCTGCTACAGTCACAGCTGCCCAACTCTGCATTGTCCTGCAAAACTAACCATTAAGAAAATGTCAGTAAGCATGACTGTATTCCAGTGAAACTTTATTCATAGAAACAGGTGGTAGACCATGCTTGGCCCACAGCAATAGTGTGTTGACCCTTGATAGAGAAGATGAGTCTTGGCACTTCTCGTAGTTAACTGAGTTGTTGCCAAGGGTTCTGTCACCTCCCACCTGCATTTGGTTTCTGCTGATCTAATTATACCTCTTCTTTTTCACTCTGTTCCAGGCCCATCACCAACAGAGTAGGCAAGAGCCAGGAAAGTAGTTGTTACAAAATGGAGGATCCAGAAGCCCAAAACTATCGTGCAACTTACTGTGTCAATCCAGGCTTGAAAGTGTAGTGCCCATGTGGGTTCCCAGGCCCTGTCTCCTTTGCTGGCTTCTTCTATTTCAATGTTGGGAGACTGAGCTCCTACAGTCTCGTTATGTCACGTTACAGCATCACTAGCCCTTTGACAATGCAGAAACCTTTCCACGTGTCTTGCCTGTCAGGATCCTGGCCCAATCATTCGAGACTATCATTGTTATTTTTTGTTTACTTTTTAATTAAAAGCAAATAGCCCTGGAGAGACTGAGTGAGTTGCCCAAGATTCTGCATCAAATATACAGTGAATCGAGGTTTCACCTGCATGTGTCCTAAGTCCTGGGACCTGACCTCTCTCAGGCACCATCCCTCAGTCCAGATTGGCGGAGGGTCTGGCTCTCACCACTTCTGAGCCACATCTTTTCTCAGATTAACAATATCCTGAAATGCCAGACACCATTCTCTGGAGATAAGAGGAGCGCTCCAAGCTATCATCCAGGCCGAGAATGCCCACCAGGACCAATGGTAAAACAAGACGAGTCTTTGGCCAAAGATACAGAGTCTGTGTCTTTGCTTAGAGTTAAGAAAGACCAGTACTATCCAGGGGCTGGTCCCCAGTGTTCTCGTGAAATGACTGAATCTTCATCTTTTATGAATATTGGTGCAGGGTTATGGGGTCTGGTCTAAGGAGGTCAAGGGTAGGTTGTAGGAAACTAAGCCCCAGAGTGAGATGGTCTCACCCAAACTGTGAGAAGGCCAACACAGAAGTAAATGGCCATGTTGAAAACTCACAGTCCATGAGTCCAGGAGGCCAGGCTGAGGATATTAAAATTAAGGAAGGTCAAAGCAGTGTTGAAGTTGGGGTATGGATCCAGGAGTCATTCCCTAGTATAAACACACACACACACACAAGTGAGATGTAGAGAGAAGAGGGGACCATGGTGGCGTATAAAGTGCCCCCAGGATGGTCACCCTTCCCTGTGTTAGTGTGTTGACTACATGCATTCAAAAGAAACAACCAACCAAACAAAACCCAGTCATCCAAGGACAGCTGTTGGTCTGCTCAGCTCTTGAGCAAGTGGTCAAACACAAGAGGACCAAGACTTAAGTAAATCTGTGCGTCTTCTCTTTTCTTCTTACCCTGCTGTCTCAAGTAGAAAAGCTCACTGGAAAGTTTTTGCTCCACTGAGAAGTTCTTGGTTTCTGGCGCTTACTGTTACTGACACGAGTAACTTAAATCCTTTACTGAAGGACATTTGGCCACCTTCTTCCAGCAGCTCTTTTGCTACATCTGCAGCTGAAGGGAAAAGAAATAAGTAGCCAAAGCCCAAGATGCTTAAGAAATCAGGCATAGGCTCTTTCTTGTTATGAAAAGTCTTAGGGGAAATAAAAACAAGTCAAATGGTTTCTAAATGAGATGTACAGTATTTCAGCTTATTGGATTCTTAACACGACCCTCATAATGAATCACTTTCATTTGAATTCACAATCAAATGTTGGCATATTCCTATGAAACCTCAATAAAATGCCTAGAGGAAAAGCCTAGCATCTTTGTATAAATGTATGCCCTATATGTATATGCACATAGAAATATGTATATTTATATGATATAGATATGCATATATGTATGGAAAAGTTATTCTGTGTGCATATATGCATATATTGGGTTGGCTAAAAAAACTTGTTTGGGTTTTTCCATAAGATGTTACAGAAAATCCCAAGAGAACTTTTTGGCCAACTCTCACTTTCACTCTTCGCTTTCATGCATTGGAGAAGGAAATGGCAGCCCACTCCAGTGTTCTTGCCTGGAGAATCCCAGGGATGGGGGAGCCTGGTGGGCTGCTGTCTATGGGGTCACACAGAGTCAGACACGACTGAAGCAACTTAGCAGCAGCAGCAGCAGCAGCAGCAGCATGGCTAATTAATGTAGGGTTGGTCAATTAAATATATATATATATATATAACATTAATTAGGTATATAATATCATATATTAGTTATATAATAATGATATTATATAGCTAATACATGATATATATATATTGAGATATATCTATATAGATATAGATATAGATATATAGATATATAGATATCTATATATATATCACTTCCCAGATGGTGCAGTGCTAAAGAATCTGCCTGCCAATACAGGAAATGCAAGAGACATGGGTTCAATTCCTGGGTCAGGAAGATCCCCTGGAGTAGGAAATGGCAACCCACTCCAGTATTCTTGCCTGGAGAATTCCAAAGACAGAGACTGGCCACTACAGCCCATGAGGTCACAAAGAGTTGAACACAACTGAGCAACTGAAGACGCACAATATCTCATTAATTTGTTTATGTGTTCATTTCAGTTCAGTCACTCAATCGTGTCCAACTCTCTGTGACCCCATGGACTACAGCATATCAGGCTTCCCTGTCCGTCACCAATTCCCAGAGCTTACTCAAACTCACGTCCATTGAGTCAGTGATGCCGTCCAACCATCTCATCCTTTGCAGTCCCCTTCTCCTCCCACCTTCAATCTTTCCAGCACCAGGGTCTTTTCCAGTGAGTCAGTTCTTCACATCAGGTGGTCAAGTACTGGAATTTCAGCTTCAGCATCAGTCCTTCCAATGAATATTCAGGACTGATCTCCTTTAGGATGGACTGGTTGGGTCTCCTTGCAGTCCAAGGGACTCTCAAGAGTCTTCTCCAACAGTTCAAAAGCATCAATTCTTTGGTGCTCAGCTTTCTTTATAGTCCAATTCTCACATCCATACATGACTACTGGAAAAACCATAGCTTTGACTAGATGGACTTTTGTTCACAAAGTAGTATCTCTGCTTTTTAATATGCTGTCTAGGTTGGTCATAGATTTTCTTCCAATGAACAAGCATCTTTTAATTTCATGGCTGTACTCACCATCTGCAGTGATTTTGGAGCCCCCCCAAAAAAGTCTCTCACTGTTTCCATTATTTCCCCATCTATTTGTCATGAAGTGATGGGACCAGATGCCATGATCTTAGTTTTCAGAATGATGAGTTTTAAGCCAGCTTTTTCACTCTCCTCTTTCACTTTCAGCAAGAGGCTTTTTAGCTCCTCTTCACTTTCTGCCATAATGGTGGTGTC